>NC_058132.1:192738974-192818844 GCF_016433145.1 Gracilinanus agilis | reverse complement strand
ATTGGGTAATGGCTAAATAAATTGTGGTATCTGTTGGTGATGGAATACTATTGTGCTCAAAAGAATAATGAACTGGAGGAATTCCATGTGAACTGGAATGACATCCAGGAATTGATGCAGAGTGAAAGGAGCAGAACCAGGAGAACATTGTACACAGAGACTGATACACTGTGGTAAAATCGAACATAATGGACTTCTCTACTAGCAGCAATGCAATGACCCAGGACAATCCTGAGGGACTTATGAGAAATAATGCTATCCATATCCAGAGAAAGAACTGTGGGAGCAGAAACACAGAAGAAAAACAACTGCTTGATCACATGAATCAATGGGGATATGATTGGGGATGTAGACTCTAAGCAATCTCCCTACTGCAAATATCAATAATATGGAAATTATGGAAATAGGTCTTGATCAATGACACATGTAAAACCCAGTGAAACTGCATGTTGGCTACAGGAGGGGGATGGAAGAAGGGGAGGGAAAGAACATGAATCAGGTAACCATGGAAAATTTTTCTTAACTAATCAATTAAAAAATTAAATACATATATGTATATACGTATATATATATATATATATATATATATATATATATATATATACACACACCTTCCTTGACTTGAATACAGCCCTTTATTCCATATCTTCAAACAATAGGGTTGGAGGGGACTTCAGGGGCTGGCTAGTCCAACATGAACCTGAACAAGAATTTCCACTTGTACCCAGCTGACAAGATCTATCCAAACAAGGGATTTGTCTCATAAGGAGTAAATCTGGAGTTTGAACCAGTCTTCTAGGAGGCTAGGGCTAGTTGCATGGCTCCCCTGAATAGCTTCCCCCAATTGCAGGATCTCAGCTCAAGGCATGAAGCTCAGGAGTTACTTGATACTTCATTTAGTTGAATCTTTTTTGAATATGTGGCTATTGTCAATGTTTTCATCCTTGGGTTTTCATCAATGTACAATAGTGCTACAAACATTGATGGAGGACCAGTTGTGCTCTCCATACTGCTTTCTGGGCCATGTTCACTTGCTTTGGGGCTGTGCTCTAAGAATCTGGCTCTTTCTAATTCTTATCTTATACTCCTGGGCAATATAGTACATTGCAAACAATATCCCAGTTACTTCCTGAATAGGCTTTATCTAACCCTTTTTGGAAAAGAGGATTTGGGGTCGGGGTAGGCATGTTGACTAATAGTCACTCATAATTGGATCTTTTTTTTTTGTCTTGTGCTACTTCTTTTCAGCCATAGCTAGGTGGCTCAGTGGCAGAGTGCTAGATCTGGAGTCAGGGAGACTCATCTTCCTGAGTCCAAATCTGGCCTCAGAGACTTACCAAATTGTGTGACCCTGAGCAAGTCACTTAATCCTGTTAACCTCAGTTTCCTTATCTGGAAAATGAGCTGAAGAAGGAAATGCCAGACCGTGTCAGTATCTTTGTCAAGAAAACTCCAAATGTCTTATATTTAGAGAAATACAAATCAAAACAACTCTGAGGTACCACCTCGCACCTAGCAGATTGGCTAACATGACAGCAAAGGAAAGTAACAAATATTGGAGGGGATGTGGCAAAATTGAGACATTAATGCATTGCTGGTGGAGTTGTGAATTGATCCTTCAATTGGGGAATGGCTAAACAAATTGTGGTATCTGTTGGTGATGGAATACTATTGTGCTCAAAGGAACTGGAGGAATTCCATGTGAACTGGAAAGACCTCCAGGAATTGATCAGAGCAAAAGGAACAGAACCAGAACATTGTACACAGAGAATGATACACTGTGGTACAATCGAAGCTGTTAGTAGACTTCCCTACTAGCAGCAATGCAATGATCTAGGACAATTTCTGAGGGACTTATGAGAAAGAATGCCATCCTCATCCAGAGCAAGAACTGTGGGAGTAGAAACACAGAAGAAAAACAACTGCTTGATAACATGGTTTGATGGGGATATGATTGAGGATGTAGACTCTAAATGATAACTCTATTGCAAATATCAATAATATGGAAATAGGTCTTGATCAATGACATGTAAAACCCAGTGGAATTGCTCATTGGCTATGGGGGAGGGGATAAGGGGAGGGAAAGAACATGAATCATGTAAACATGGAAAAATATTCTAACTTAATTAAACAAATAAATAAACTTAAAAAAGAAGAAAGAAAGCCCCAAATGGTGAAGAGTCAGACACAACTGAAAAGTGGCTGAAAAACAAACTTCTTTTCATCAGCACATATAGAAGTGGGGTTACACTTATTCTACTTTGCTATAAAAGCCAGAACTAGGAGCATTGAATTGAAATTACAGACAGGTAGGTTTGGGGTGGATGTCAGGAAAAAAACACCAAAAACTTCCCAGTAGTTAAAAGTTGTCCAAAAGTGAAATGGGCTGCATTGAGGATAGTGTAGTGACCAGATCTGGGGGGAGAGGGAGGACTTTGAATAAAGTGGTACTGTGAGGGGAAATAACATTTATAAAACACTTATTATAGTGCATGGTGCAGAGTAGGTGCTTAATAAATATGTATTCCTTCCCTCCACTCCTTTCTTCAAGTATGAATTGGATTAGATGATCTTTGGTAGCCCTTTGAACTCTAAGTCAGCTAGATGTCACATAAAGCACTGTATCTAGATTCAGGAAGATCTGAGTTCAAATATGAACCCAGATATTTAGCTATCGCTTCTCAGCCTTTTGGCTAAGATCATGTGCTGATAGTTAGCTAGTTGTATGACTTTGGGCAAGTCACTTCACTGCTGTATACTTCTGTTTCCTCATCTGGAAAAAGAGAGTAAATAATAACACCTACTTCCCAGGATTACAAGTATAAAATTGAGATATTTGTAGAGTACTTTGCAAACCTTAAAGCACTATATAAATACTCGCTTTATCTTTTATGCTTAAAGTATTTCTGGTAATGAGGATACCACATACTTATACTGATTAAATGAAGCTCTGCTTATTTAAGGTTCCTTGACTTGAAATGATTAGAAAAGGAAGATCCTAATGGACAAAGTTTGCTCTATGATATTTCACTGCAGAAAGAAATATTACCCATTTCTCAGTCCTTGGAAGAAAAATGGAAGATCTAGAGGAACTGGACTTGTTCTGGAAACCTTCAAAAGAAAGAACTTGGGCTAATGGATAGAAGTTCCAGGGACTCAGATTTTGACTAAATATGGTGAATAGGTAGTGTGAAGACCTCTTATTGGTGGGTAGCATAAGACTCATGAATCAGGTAGAAACATTGTTTGAACTAAATGGTACAGCATCATAGAATTAACAGTCAAAGGGATCTCAGAAGTTATCTTATGCCATCTTCAGATGAGTTTTCCAGATGAGTAAATCGAGGCTCAGATAAGGGTCAACAACTTGCTCAGTGAAAGAGGGGCAAAGCCAGGATTGAACAACAGCTCTATGATTCCAAACTTAGTGCTTTCATTATTGTACCACACTGGTGATCTTTCATATTTTATTTGGTGCTGGCATTCTAGAAAATATTAGGTTTTCCTTTTTCATGAATTACTGTGGCTGATAAAATTTACCATATGGGAATGTACACTTGGTCCTGAGATTCCCCAAGGTTAGCTAGGCTGATCCTTGGATGATGGATACCCAGTCCAGGATGGCACCTTATACTGGAAACCTTTCTAGATTGATGGAATTTGCTTGAAACTGTGCTTTTCTAGCAATGTCTCTGAGAAAGCAGGGTCACCTCCTCTTCTTGGTGAACCATTGGAATTGACTCTTGTTGGAAGGAGTACTAGATCATCAGCTAGAAACTCAAATTTAAAGTTGAGTATAAGAAACGTAAGGTTAGAAATGATATCTTTTTGCAGATATAATTCCATTAGTTTACTTTCAGTTTTATTTTGGAGTTTTGGTTTTATATGAGTATACTCTTACAATAATGACTAAGATGGAAATATGTTTTACATGATAATTCATGTGTAATCCAGATCAAATTATTTACCATCTCTGAGAGGGAATAGTAAAGGGAGGGAGAAAGACAATTTGGGTCTTATAATTTTGGGAAAATGCATGTGGAAAATTGTTATTACATGTAATTGGGAAAATACTACCCTCTTTTCTTCAATGCCCTCTCACTTGTGGGTTTCTGTGGCATTACTCTCTCAGTTCTCTGTCTACTCATCTGACCACTCCTGCCTCCTTTGCTGGAACATCATCCATCTGATAGCTCTTAACTGTGTGTAGTTCACAGATTGATTTTGGGTTCTCTGCTTTCACCACCATATTTGCCTTTCTTCAGATGACCTCATCAGATCCCATGGGTTCAATTTTCTAAGGCAGAAGATAAGGATTTTAAAAAAATGATGAGCTGAAGAGGCAGGCCTTGAGTTGAGGCAGGATAATTATAAAGCTATTGAAATAATCCTAGGGATGTGATAACTGCCTAGACTATGTTGGTGGCCCAAATGAGGGGCATGGAGGAGAGAAATGTTATGAATCAATTCCCAAGATTTGACATATTAATTTGATATTTGGGAGAAGGAAGAGTGAGAAGTCAAGGATAACCCTATATTTACAAACCTGAATGGGAAGTGGGATAAGGATGGGTTTGACAGAGAAAGATGTTAAGTTCTGCTCTGGATATGTTAAATTTGAGCTATCTGTGAGAGACATCCAACTCAAAATGCCCAATAGGCAATTGGTAATGTCGGACTGGAGCTCAGGAAACAAATATACCAGAGCTGGATATGTAGATTAGGGAGCTATCTGAAGAGACAGGAAAATTGATGAGTTTCTTATCCTTTTGGCTTTCCTGGCTTCACAAAGGTGAACAGGAAAGGAAGTATGTTACAGACTCCTAATATCTGTATAAAGAAGGATGTGAAGGTCTCCTTCCAATCAGTAAAAAGTTATCCTGGCAACATCATTTGTGCAAAAGATACATTGAATTATTTAAGACTGCACATTAGCCAGATACCTACGCCAAGACCGTTTGAATAAGGGATGGCACAAAAGATAACATACTTTTTAATAAATCTGTTCCATATTTCGATAGCATCATAGGATTTAAAAAAATTATCTAGTTTGATCCTTTTATTTTACAGAAAAAGAAACAATGCTACTTTCTCTGCAGAGATCTCATCTGGTTCTCTAGGTCCATAGAACCACCCTATGATTTTGACTCTCAGAAAGGAAATGGATTTGGGGGTAATAAAGAGGAAGTCCCTGGAGTGATTACTACTTCCCCCAATAGCTCATGTAGGTCCCTAAGTCTAATGGTGCTATCCAAAGGGCTTGGCTCTCCTCCTAGAAGGAAATGAAGTTGGAATTATTCAAGAAGAAATACTCTTTCCATAGGACTTCCACTGTTTGAAGAACTTATGGTAGTAGCAGAAGGCAAAGTCCGTTTTTCTGCTTTCTACTTCATGCATGCATTCCTTAATGCTCCTTTAGTTTTGAAGCCATGTATGATCTTTTTATCTCTAAGAGGATGGAACTTCCAGGAATTCCCTTTTATTCTGTAGAAGGTTGAGGTTCTTAACTCTCCAGGAAAAGCTAGACATTTACTGAGAAATCTAGCCCCTGTTCTGTCCAAGAAACTTGGTTGCTGAACTTTCATCACATGATTATATGGTTTTCCTCTCTTGGACCATTTGGTTGAGCCCATCCACATCTACCATATACCTCTATTACTATCTCTCCATGACTTGGTTTAGGAACTAGATGTCCAGAAATTGTGGCTATTTCACTATGGCCCCTACTGCTAAGAAGCTGCAATATCTGGGCCTGAGAGGAGGAGATAGTTGAGCATTCCTTGGGGAAGAGAGTTAGAGGCTGGGCTACTGTTCAGGCATTCATTCTGAAGTATGCTCCTGCTAGCCTCCCCCTCTAACTAGGACCAATGTCTGTCTTCATGTCTCTGATATCAGTATTCTCTGGATCTCTGGAAAAAGAAGCCAATGATGGTCTGTTGGGCCCTTTTTATAGGCTAGAACAAAGGTATAACTCTGATATTTAACAGCCCAAGTCAATTGTTTCATCTCAAATTGCTGAGCTTTAAGCAGATGTCTTCAGTCCCCTCAAGAAGGTGTCGATGAGGGGGCAGCTGGGTAGCTTAGTGGATTGAGAGCCAGGCCTAGAGATAGAAGGTCCTAGATTCAAATTTGGCCTCAGACACTTCTCAGCTGTGTGACCCTGGGCAAGTCAATTGACCCCCATTGCCTACCCATACAACTCTTCTGCCTTGGAGCCAATACACAGTATTGACTCCAAGATGGAAGGTAAGGGTTTAAAAAAAATAATTAAATTAAAAAAAAGAAGGCATGGATGGAAAACAGGGTAGGGTGGGAAAAAATTGCATTTAAAGTCAGAGAACCTGAGTTTGAATTCTCCACTCTTCCACTAATCTATGCAAATCTGGGTGAATCACTAAAGTTCTTTGGGTCTCATATTCCTCCTTTATTTAAAAAAGTACAGTACAACAAACTGGATAACCATTAAATTCCCATTTAACCCTATTTGCCTATACTCTCTATGGGAAGATATGAGGTCCAAGCCAAAGATTTGTCTCTACTTAGCTTTATTAAGCTGATCATGAAATTGTTCTAGTCAATCCCATACACAAATACAAGCTAATTTGAAGAACAGAACCCTAACAACTAGATCAAGGAAGATTTTATAGAAGAGGTGACACTTAATCTGAACATGGCAGTAAGATAGAGATTCTGAGAAGTGGAATCAAGGAAATTGGGCATTCTAGGCCTGGGTGACAGGCTGTGTTAAGGCAGGGAGATGGGTTATACCAAATTTAGGAACAGCTTATAGGTCAATTTGCTGGAAAATAGAAGGCATATTGAGTAATATGAGATATATCCAGAAAGTACATTTAAAAAAAATTCTGTTGCAGAGAACTTCATGTGCCTGATCTAAGAAGTTTACATTTTATCCTATAGTCATTGAAGAGCCATTGGAAGTTTTGGGCCAGAGTGATATAGGCAGATCTGGGCCTTGGGAAGATTATTCTGATGGTTTTTTTGAGCTTGAATTGGAGAATAGTGAGAACAGAAGCTGAGGATTCACTTAGGAGGTAGGAGAAAGGGATAGGTTTGAGAGATGTGACTATAAAACCACTGAAACTTGGTAAATGATTACATGTAGAGGGTGAGGGAAAGGAAGGTTTTTTTTTGTTTTTTTTTTTTAATTTTTTAAACCCTTACCTTCCGTCTTGGAGTCAATACTGTATATTGGCTCCAAGGTGGAAGAGTGGTAAGGATAGGCAATGGGGGTCAAGTGACTTGCCCAGGGTACAGCTGGGAAGTGTCTGAAGCTAGATTTGAACCTAGGACCTCCCATCTCTAGGCCTGTCTCTCAATCCGCTGAGCTACCCAGCTGCCCCTGGGAAAGGAAGTTTTGAGGATAGTTCTTAGTCTGTGAACATGAGGTCACATCCTCACCTGAAATGAGGAAAATTTGGAATAATGGAAAGTTTTGGGGGGAAGAAATTGGTTTCTAACATACAGGTTGAGTTTGAGAAGCCTATGGGACATCCAGATGGAGAAATATCCAGAAGAAAAGTGATAATATATAATTTCTCAAAATTGTGAAGGAGTCTTAGGGTCGAATTTACAGATTGGAAAGTCATCTGGGTAGAGATGACACTTGGACATGAGAGCTGATGAGATTTATGTGAGAATATAAGGAGAGAAGAGAAGAAAGCCTGAAAAGAACCCTAAGAGGCCAAGAAATAGGTGCAAATATTGTAGGAAAACAGGAATATTGATGCATTGTCCATGGAGCTATGACTTGGTCTGCTACTCTGAAAAGCATTTTAGTAACATGCCCTCCAAATTATTAAACTGTTTATGCCCTTTGAGCCATCAATATTATTATTAGGCCAGTGCCTTAGAAAACTCAAAGAAAGAAGAAAAATTACATGTACACATACACGCACAACATTTATTTATATTTGTGACATTTATAGCAGCTCTTTCTGTAATAGGAAAGAACTGGAAACTAAGGCGGGGGAGTCCCATGAATTGGTTAATGGCTAAACAAATTATGCTATATGAATATAATGGGAAAAGTATATGCTGTAATAAATAAAGTTAGGGTTCAGAGAACTGTGAGAAGACATATGAACAGATGCAGAATGAGATGAACAGAACCAAGAGAACAACTTGTGGTACAATATTGTAAAAATAAAAAATTTTGAAAGATTTAAGCTATCTGATCAATAGAGTGATCAACCATGATTACAGAGGACTGATGATAAAGAATGCTAGCCACTTTCTGATCAAGAGATAGTGGACTAAATACATGTAGAATGAAATATGCATTTTTGGTATGGCCAATACCAATATGGGAATTTGCTTTGTTTGACTATACATCTTTGTTACAAAGTCTTTGTTTTCCTTTTTTTTCCTTTTCTAGCAGACCAAGAACATGATATATAGAGAAAAATAAATACTTGTTAATTTTTTAAAAACAATCTAATTTTTAAAAGAGAGTTTGGTTGTGAAAAGGAGAAATAGAGTGATTGCTGGAAGGACTGGCACAGTTAGACAAAGTTGTGCCTTTTTTATTTTTTAAGGATTGGGTTTACTTGTACATGTCTGTAGGCAGTAAAGAAAGAACTTATAAATAAGGAAAAGCTGAAGATGGAAGAAAGAGGGAATGATTTTTGGAAGAACCTGGAGGGGAAGGGAACCAGAATATTAGTTGACCATAAAAGTGCCACCTTTTCCTTTGAGAGAGTAGATTGAGGGAAGCATTGCCGGCCTGAGGAAAACAGACATCTGGAATAATTGCAGGAGTGTAACTGAGAGTCAACCAAGGAAAAAACAAGAGCTGATGAGTGGCAGTCAGTGAAGGCTCAGCTGAGATTGGGTACCATGAATTTATAGATGATCACACAGGAAGGAAGATACTTGATCCCTAGATATTTTCCTTGTCTAGCTGGTAAATTTGTTTGGCAAGACTGTTTGGTGTTTCAGCCTTCTGGAATCCACTTCCTGAAACTTCAGCTCCAGGTTTCGAATCTCAAGGTCACTGGCAGCTATTTCCTTCCTATATGATCCTGTAAGTAAAGTTTTTCTTTTGCAACTCCTCACTAATTGCTTATATCACTGCAGGATTGCTGGCCATGGACCTGAGGAAGCAATGTCTTTGCCCTCACCTCCTCATAATGAGCACAACATTTTTTTATATGAAGTCCTAAGCTATGTAAGCCTTCCCATCCTCCTTTGTGCTTCTAGTACAATTTTGTGGATGGAGTAGTAGAACTGGAGTCAGAAAGACCTGAGTTCAAATTCAAACTTAGGACATTTAATGGCTGAATGGCCAGGAGAAAATCATGTAACATCTCTGAGCTCTACTTTTCCCAACTTTAAAAACAGAGACAATCATACCTGTGGTATGCACTTCACAGAGCTATTATAAGTATCAAAAGAGAAAATCTAGTATGAGCGTGATATCATATGTGAAGCATTTTGCTCTTAGTTCTGGTTCTGATATGGAACTCCCCCACCTTCAAGATTTGACTCTCACTCTGTCATTGCTGGCTGAGCTGAGCTGACACATATCTTCCAGAGCCACTGGGCATCAGTCCTTGCTCTCAGCTACTGGTGCCAGTCACTTCTCTGTCTTGGTATGCCTCACCCAACTCCTCCTCTTCCCTCCTGCTTTCCAGAAGAGTATAATAAAGGATAATGGTGATTTTTGTTGTTCAGCCATTTTTAGTCATGTCTGACTCTTTCAGGATTTTGGGGATTTTCTTGGCAAAGATACTGGAGTGGTTTGCCATTTCTTTCTCTAGCTTATTTTACAGATGAGGAGACTGAGGCAAACAGGATCAAGTGACTTGCCTAGGATCATACAGCTATTAAGTATTTGAGGCTAGATTTGAAACTCTCTACTGTGTTCCATAGCTGACCATGATGATGATAGTTATATATGATGCCTTAATGTTTGCAAAACAATATAAATATTATCTTACTTGATCCTCACAACAACTCTGATAGGTAGGTGAGAAAATGGAGGCAGAGAAAGGGTAAATGATTTGCCCAGAATCCCACAGCTAGGAAGTGTCTGAGATGAGATCTGAACTTGTCTTCTTGACTCCAGCCAAGAGAGATAGGAGATCCTAGATTCAAATTTGGCCTCAGACACTTCCTAGCTGTGTGACCCTGAGCAAGTCACTTAACCCCCATTGCCTAGCCCTTATTGCTCTTCTGCCTTGGAACCTGTACATGGTATTAATTCTAAGATGGAAGGTAAGGGTTTAAAAAAAAGAGTAAAAACAAGGATATTATGGAAAGTTCAGAGTTAAAGCTTCAGAGGCAGATTCATAAAGGAGGCAACACTGGACCTGAGCCTTGAAGGATGAGTAGAATTTTAACAAATCAAAATGGAAGACTGGTGGTTTTCACTAAACAGAGGATCCATGTGGACAAAATCATCTATGTGAGACAACAGGGTGGTTAATTTTTGTGATTAAGTGGATCAAAGAGTTCACCCGTTTGCACAATCCCAAAATGGATTATGGGAGTCAATTACTGATCCCTTGCTTCAGTAGTTTGCAATGGTGAATGCACTAAGAATAGAGGGCAATGAGGAGAGTCCTGTCCTTGGGTGGCCAGGCTTCCTCAAGCACATGACAATGAGACTCTGGAAACCTGGGCAAGATGGAACAGGTCTGCAGAGAGCAGTCCTACTGTCTGAGAAAAGGGCCTCCGTCTATTGTGTCACTGATCCAGCCTTAATCCCCAGAGAAATGCAAGGAGCAGACTCAAGACTCCAGGCTTTTAATTTTGTTATTTACAAAGCTTAGCTAAGGGTGCTTAATGCTCTGCTTCAAATTCTTGAAAGAAGAGAAGTTTGAATCAGTTGTCAGGGCTGGTGTTTCAGGCAGGCTGCAGATTCTCTCCTCCTCTGGGGCAGAGCACTTAGGGGAAGGAGTGCCCCATGGAGCTTAACTTGCAGAGAGATAGCTGGGTTTTGAGTGAGAAGACCTAGGTTCTAATTCCAATGAAGACACCCTGGGTAAATCTCTTCCTCTCTCTGGACCTCTGTTCCTTCACCTGTAAAACCAATCAGTCAGTCAAGAAGCATTCTCTAAGGTGCCCTCCTACTTGAAATCTAAGATTCTGTAACTGATGGATGAGGAACACGGTCAGTGATCTGAGGGGATTATGAAAGATGAGTCAAGAAAAAAGCCTAGGAATCAGAGTGCCATGGTATAGTGGGAAGAGGATTAGATTTTCCAAGACCTGGATTCAGGTCCTGACTTTACCACTTTTTACTCCCTGGGGCATGTAGGTAGATCAGTAGATAGAGCACCAGACCTGGAGTTGGGAGGACCTGAATTCAGATTTGACTTCAGACACTTCCTAGCTGTCACTTCATTCCAATTGCCTAGCCCTTGATGCTCTTCTGTCTTAGGACTGATACTAAGACAGAAGGAAAGAGTTTTTAAAAAAAGAAGAAAAAGCATAAGCCTGAGAATCCTCAATTGTAAAGCAGGGATAATATTTGCTGACCTCCATGACTATCTGCTTCACAAGGTTGTTGTGAGGCTATAAAGTGTTTTGCTGAAATAAGGCGCATAAAAGTAATGGATTATATTCTATCAATCCTGTTCTCCTGCTATCTGCCACTACCAGTTAAAGATTAGAATAATGCTCTCCCAGTTTTTATACTGGGGGAAGGCAAGGAAGGTTGCCCTTTCCTTTTTCTAGAAGCAGACCCAATCAAGGGGAACATAACTCAAGCCCTGAAGATATTCTTTGACTTCCATATTCCAGCTCTGCCCCACCTAGAGAGAGGTGAAGGTTTTTGGCTGGGTTTGTACTTGCTCAGAATAGTGGGAAATTGACCCATTTCAGACAAGGCAATGTTCCGTATGGAGATTTTCATATACATTAAGAACCATCTTTAAAATTGTAGGCATTAGGGTAAGATGGAGAGGGTATGCGGAAAAGGGTAAACATTTTTCCTGTGAAAGTAAGGTTCATGGATGATACTCATCTGGCAGATGGGGACACTGAGACATTCAGCAGGTAAGTGAGGCCCAAATAGCAAAGCCTGGGTTTTTTCATGTTTTATACTTTGAATTTGCTACGTAGGTAACTGAGATTGAGGAAATAGAAGGAGAAGGAGATGTGAGGAGCACTGGATGAGCTCTATTTTTCCAAGTGAGGATTTACAAACTCATCACCATTCTTTTCATTGATGAGCTCTTTCTATATTGAAGAGTCTTTGACAAAAAAAAGGAAAAACTGGATGCATGTAAAGATTTCATTAAGGACACAAGATGTCCTTATACATCACTTTTAAGGAACTAGGAGTGCATAGCCTGGAGAAGAGCAGACCCTTGAGGGGAAGGAGGGAGGGGCAATATTTAGAACTCAAAATTAAAAAAAAAAAACAAATGCTAAAAATTATTTTATGTGTAATTAGAAAAAATAAAACATTTTTAAATTAAAGGAAAGAAAGTTTGAAAAAGCTGCCTCATTCTGCTTAGCCCCATAGGCAGAACTAGTAGCAATGGGTAATACCTACAATGTAGGTTTAATATTATGAATAATTTCCTAATAATCAATGCTATCTAAAGCTTAGTGTATTTCCTTGGGAATAGTAGATTCCCTCTTACCAGAAGTCTTCAAGCAAAGGCTATATGTTGTATAAAGGAAATTCTTTTTCAGGAATGAGTTAGACTAGATGGCCACCAACGTCCCATCCAACTCTAAAATTCTGTGATTCTATGATAAAAATTGTCCTTTCAAATCAGATCTCCAATCCTTCTTTTCAACAAGTCTGGCTGGCAAAGGTGCCATGAATATTCATGAGAGGATATATTTGTGTTTCTTGACATCATCAAAGATGGGAATCATCAAAGGAATATATTGAAAATTTATTTTAACTTTTTGAAGAACCTATTAATATCTCTAGCATATAGGGAAAGAATTAAATCTGAGACTTCACTTGTTTAGGCTTCCACCAAATAAATTTACCATGACTTACATTCTTTAGAGAATGCCTAGAGAACTTTGAGGTTAGGTAAATGCTGAGCAAGGGCTCAGAGTGAACATATACCATCATTGATTTCCAGGAGGTAGTGAGCTCCATAAGCTTGCTATTCCTTGAATGAAAGAATAATTCTTTTTATATGACTTATGCTTATATTTCTCAAGTTTTAAGGGATGTCTCCTTCTAATGTTCTGGGATTTGGGGAACAAGTTCACTCTGTTTTAGGTTCACCTTTTGTATACATCTTATCATTTTATAAGTTTTGTTTGATATTGAATAAGAAGATAAAATATGGAGCATTTTTATTGTGGCTGCTTTTGTTTACTATTTTTAATTTTTTTGTATTTTACATTTTTACTTTGAACGTCACATAAAATGAACATTTCCATATACAAATTTGGATAGACCATGAATCTCTATTATGTACAACTTGCTTTTAAAAAGGTATAAAATAAACTCAACATGTAACTTTCAAAGTTGCCCTGCTTTTCTGTGTTTCTTTCTGAAGTTCCTTCAGTTCTCTTTCTGTATTTAATAAATAGCTTCAATGGGGGATGTGGCAAAATTGGGGCACTAGGGGCAGCTGGGTAGCTCAGTGGATTGAGAGCCAGGCCTAGAGATGGGAGTTCTTAGTTTCAAATCTGGCCTCAGACACTTCCCAGCTGTGTGACCCTGGGCAAGTCATTTGACCCCCATTGCCCAGCCCTTACCGCTCTTCAGCCTTGGAACCAATACACAGTATTGATTCCAAGACAGAAGGTAAAGGTTTAAAAAAAAAAATTGGGACACTAATGAATTGATTCAATCATTTTGGAAGGCAATTTTGAATTATGCCCAAAAGGCTTTTAAAAGAATGCACGCCCTTTGATCCAGCAATATCACTACTAGGTTTGTATCACAAAGAGATTAAAAAAAAAGGGGGGGGGAGGAAGGATCTGTTTGTACAAAAATATTTATAGCTGTGCTTTTTGTGGTAGCAAAAAAAAAAAAAAAGGAAAATTAGGTGATATCCCTTGATTGGGGAATAGCTGAACAAATTGTGGTATATGATGGTGATGGAGTACTATTGTGCTATCAGGTATGATGAACAAAATGATTTCAGAAAGAACTGGAAAGACCTCCATGAGCTGATGTGGAACGAAAGGAACAGAACCGGGAGAACATTGTATACAGTAACTGAGACATTGTAGAATGATAAAATGTAATTGACTTTGCTACTAAAAGCAGATCCAGGACAATTCTGAGGGTCTTATGAGAAAGAATGCTAGCCACATCTAGAAAAAGAACTGTGGGAGTAGAAATGCAGGAGAAAAACATATGATTTACTTGTTTATAGGGTATGTGATTTGGGGATTTGGTTTTACAAGATCACTTTATTACAGAAATGAATAATATGGAAATAGGATTTGAGTGATAATATATGTATAACCCAGTGAAATTGCTTGTCAACTCTGGGAGGGGGGAGGGAAGAGGGAAGAGAGACAAAAAAGAATCATGCAACACATGGAAAAAATTAAAATATAAAATATAAATAATAATAATAATAATAAAATAAATAGCTCCCCTTTCTTTCTTTTTTGGCAGCATTTTACTAGCTCTCCTCTTCCCACCAAATTTAAAGGAAGAGAAAATACACTTCTGATAACAAATATACATAGTCAAGCAAAACAAATCCATATATTTGAGAAATCTACATTTGAAAATGGATCCTGAAGTCCATCAATGATATCTCTGTCAGGAAGTAGGCAACATGGTTCACTACTGGTCATGGTTGTTCATTGCCTTGTTCAGAGTTTTTAACACTTTCAAGTTTGTTCATCTTTACAGTGTTAAATTAAAAGTCTGAATTACTTTACAGTGTTAAATTAAAAGTCTGAATTACTTTTCTAGTTATACTCACTTTATTCTCCATCAATTCATATCTTGCTAGGTTTTTCTCAAGCCTTTGTCACTTAAAAAAAATTCAAACTTTTACCTTCTGTCTTAAGAGTTGATAGTAAGTATTGGTTCCAAGGAAGAAGAGCTGTAAGGAGTAGGCATTGGGGGTGAAGTGACTTGCCCAGGGTCACAAAGCTAGAAATAATCCCAGGCCAGATTTGAACCAAGAACCTTCCAACTCCACACTTGGCTCTCTATCCAATGAACCACCTACCTGTCCCCTTTGGGATTTTTATGTTTTGATAATGTGCCATGACATTCATATACTATTTTGTTCAGTCATTTTCCAACTCTCTTACTATTGTTGGTTGGCATGTTAGCATGTTCCAGGTCAGATATATTTTTTTCCCTCCCTGATATAGGTGGGAAGAAGTGGGGCTCAGACTGACCATCTTTACCCCATGTTTATTTTCAAATGGAAAAATCTCATTTTATTGTTATTATTACTAAGACTGGAATTTTCTTATCTTTAAACTTTTACTTACATAATTTTAGTGTCCCTGTGGGCTTGTACACAGCATCTCCCATGTATATGTCAAAATTAGGCTGAAGGCCATGGAAGGCATAACAATAGAAATATAGCAAGTGTTTATAGTGATAGTTTTTTTTTGTTAAATGAACCTTTGATTATTAAAATCAAGTGAGGCATAAAATGGGTAGATATGTGCTTAGCAAAAAGTGTTTACTACTATCATCTCTTTTTCACACTGCCATTCTTCTGATGATGTTGTTCTGGGGATGGTTGTAAATCATGAAATACTATGGTACACATACCTCTAGAATTATTTAAAAAAAACCATTTCCTTTCTCCCTGATTACATATAAAAACAATTTTTAGCATTCATTAAAAACATTTTTGAGTTCCATATTTTCTCCCTTTTTCCTACCCTCCCTCCCTCCCACTTCTCCCTCTTCTCTGAGCCAATAAGCAATCTCATATAGATTTATATGTGTGATCATCTAAAACATTTTCCCATATTGGTCATCTTGTGGAAGAGATCTCAAATGCAAAAAAAAAAAGAAAGAAAGTGCAATATAGTGTATTTTGGTCTGTTTTCAGACTCCATCAGTTCTTTCCTCTGAAGGCAGATGGCATTTTTCATCATGAATTCTGGGATTGTCTTGTATCACTGTATTGCTGAGAATAACTAGATTATTCACAGCTGTTTATCAAAAACTATTGCTGTTATTGAGTATAATGTTTCTCTGGTTCTGCTTACCTCACTTTGCATCAGTTCATGTAAATCTTTCTAGGTTTTTCAAAAATCATCCTGCTCATAATTTCTTATAGCACAATAGTATTCCATTACCTCAACTTGTCCAATTGACTCACAACCCCTCCATTTCCAATTCTTTGCTACCATAAAAAGAACTTCAATAAATATTTTTGTACGAATAGGTCTTTTCCTTTTTAAAAAAAAAAAACTCTTTGGTCCTCTAGTATTCTTTCAAAGTTAGGAACACTCCTCCCCAAAATAGTGACCATTTCTCTACCCTATTCTCCCTGATGTGGATATATGGGATATGGGAGAATATGGATGAGAAGAAGCAAGCATGAATGGGCTGCAATCTCATTGTTGAAAGGGATGTCCATATCAATAAGATCACTTACCCCCTAAAACACTGGCTTTTCATGGATATTGACTATTTTTCTTTTAATCTGAGGCATATTTACATCTATCCACACACACATATGTTGTGTGTATATATGTATTTCCTTTTGCAACTAGCATGGTTTGTGCACAGACTAGAAATTTAATGCAGTTTACTAATGTCTTTAGTAGTGTGGCTGAATCTGGAGAGGGCTAGGTGACTCAGGACCATTTCAGCATGTGAGTACAGAACAAGGGGCTAGGAACAAAAGTGACCATTATAAAAGACTGGAGTTTTGGGGAAAATGGGCTGAGGAATGGGTCTTCCCATGTAACTTGTATTTTGCTTCTTTATCCTGGACTGACCTCTCCACTCCTGATTTTCTTTCTCCTCTCAGCCACTGGGATTTCAGTCCTACAAAGGAATCCTAGCACCAGCCTTTCCTGGCCTCTTCTTTTATGCTCTCAGGAACCCTGATTTGGATCTTCCTTCTTTCCTCAGGAGGAAATTGACCTTCCCGTACCCTTGTGTTTGTCTAATCATCAGAAATGTTGCCTAATCACCAGAAACTATGCCAAAAATCCTACAAGATTTCTTAAAAGATAAAGTAACAAAGATAAGATTTTTTTCTATGACCTCAGATGGCTAATATCAATTGAGACATGAAACATGGAAACATATAATCGGTAAATGTATTCACTGCTGTTATTACCTAATGTTGGTAAGATCCTTCTGAGCTCTCTGTGGGTGGTACTGTGATGATTTTACCAAGCCACAGAACATGGCAAGCATCCTAATCTCTAATCCATAATCTCGCAAAAGAATTTGGTCTATCTATGAAGGAAAAGCCAAGTGGATGAAGAATAACCGATTATCCAGACTATACTATGCTATTAGATGGATAACCTAGAGAATTTGTTTTCCAACACATAATTTGATCATAATATATAATGAAATACATTATCATATCTATTACATGTATAATATAATAATTTGCATGTATATAGTACTTTAAGGTTTGCAAATATTTTATATGTTATCTTATTTTGTCCTGATAACAATCCTGGGAGATAAGTACTACTATTGTCCCATTTTACAAAGGAGAAAACTAAGGCAGAGTGCTAGTAAGCAATTGAGACAGTATTCTAATTGTCTTCCCTGATTCCAAGTCCATATATTTATTGTGCCACCTGACTGTCTCTAGATATTACCAGAAAAAATATAGACTGGTGGGGGCAGCTAGGTAGCTCAGTGGNAAATGGACAAATGGCAGTTTCTACATTGATTTGGACTGCCCAAAGGGCAGTCCCTTATTCTTGATTTGTTACTTATTGTCACGTGTGGGTAACTCGTCTCCCCTCCCCACTAAGGGAGGTGGGAGTGACATCATTAGCACGCCTGGGTTGGGTAGATTTTTGACTATTAATAGGATCTGGCTATTCTATTTACACACTAGGACAAGTAACTTTTCTTCTTCAGGCCTTAGATTCCTCAATCCACAAAATGAGGGAGTTGATCCAATTCAGTGATGGGCAACCTTTTGAGCTTGGTATGTCAGAATTCGCCAAAAAACTGAGCATAACTCAGGTGGAGTGTCACTTGGAGAAAAAAGCCATAATTTCACGATAGTTGTAGTTTAAATAACATACTTCTCTGTATGCAGCTGTATGTGGCTGCCTGTCATCAAAAATGGCTACGTCATAGGTTTGCCATCAGAGGTCTAGTTGGTCTTTGAGGTTCCTTCTACCTCTAGAGGTATGATTCCCCTATGACCTTTTTTTTAAATTTCTTTTTTTTCCCTTTGACCTTTTTGATGAGCCTGCTTCTCCCCTTTTTATGCTTTAATTAATAATGATAATCAGGGCATAGCTGAATAAAGCTATCTCTATAGTTCCATCTATCAAAGATGCCTCATTACCTAAGGCTACATGTTGCTTTACTCACTCAAGCATTGTTATTCTTATTGGTTTTTTTTTAAATTTTAAACCCTTAACTTCTGTGTATTGACTTATAGGTGGAAGAGTGGTAAGGGTAGGCAATGGGGGTCATATGACTTGCCCAGGGTCACACCACTGGGAAGTGGCTGAGGCCGGATTTAAACCTAGGACCTCCCGTCTCTCGGCCTGACTCTCAATCCACTGAGCTACCCAGCTGCCCCCATATTCTTATTGTTTTAAATGAACAAATCAGAAGAAATTGAATAAAAATCTCAGATGGTCAAAGGATAATGAAGAAATGTCTGACATTGTTGAGAAGGTAGAGGGAACTTTAATGTAACAAAAAGAGAGAAAAAGAAATTAAGAAATTAAGTACAAGATATCTTGTAATGTAATAAATGTAACAAAGAAAAAAGAAAGAAATTAAAGAGATAAGACACAAGATATCTTATAATGTAATAAATGAAACAAAGGTAAAAATAGGAAGAAACTAAAGAAATAAAATACAAGATATCTTATAATAAATGTAACAAAGATAGAAATTAGATTTCTATCTTTGTTACATTTATATGTGCTATATATGTGTATATACAGGCGTGTGTGTGTACGTATCTTCCATATTGCAGCTTTCCTCATGGTGATTTCAATGTATAGTGGGTTGGCATAAGAAATTAAATGGGAATTTGAGGGGACTTTCGTGGAGGCCATAGACAGAATGTATGGAAAGGCCAGCAGATGACATATAAAAAGTTTAGAAACTCAGAAATTCATAAAATATATGTATAGTATTGTGTAATATCAATATATTTTATCTTTTAATGCCATAAATAGAAACAATAAACACCCCATAAAAGAAAAAGAAAAAAATCTTACATGGATTTTCTAGATCACTGGGGCAGTGTACCTTTAACCCACATGATACGGAAGGGATATTTTTTTAATACATATTTATTTTATATATATAGTTTTGAAATATTTGTGTATATATAAATATAATATATGATATTAATAAATATATGCATAATATTTTACATATATCTTTCAAAGGTAAAAAAAAAGTGGTGTAAAAAGTATTATCTGGGAAACGAATGCTCCTAAAAGGAGGCTGGTCAGCCCTGTAGGAAGAGGAAGGATAAGATATGCAATGTGTCAGGACCCCCAGAATGGCAAAAGATGCAGAAGAAGGCCTCTATCATATTGGGGTGATACTCTATGGAGTTTTTATGGAGAAGGGTGAATGAGTCTCCATGGGCTGCAATATGGCAGAGGGTGGCTAAATTGCAGGACAATAACAGGGATTACCTTGTTGGGCTTCATCAGAGGCCTAGATGCCTGCCATCATTCTATTCTTTTTTTTTTTTTTAAACCCTTACCTTCCGTCTTGGAGTCAATACTGTGTATAGACTCCAAGGCAGAAGAGTGGTAAGGGTAGGCAATGGGGGTCAAGTGACTTGCCCAGGGTCACACAGCTGGGAAGTGTCTGAGGCCACATTTGAACCTAGGACCTCTTGTCTCTAGGACTGGCTCTCAATCCACTGAACTACCCAGCTGCCCTCCATTCTATTCATTTTAACTCAGGAAGGACCTGTGCCTTTATTGGTCTGGGTCCCCTTTTCATTAGAACGGATTGCTACCCCTCACTTAGATCAAACTTTTTGCTCTTAGTACTCTTTTATATTCTTTTTTTTCCCCTTCTTACTCTTTTCTGTCTTAGAAACAAGTTTAAGATAGAAGGGCAAGGGCTAGGCAAATGGAAATTAAGTGACTTGCCCAGGGTCACATAGATTGGAAGTGTCTGAGGCTAGATTTGAAGCCAGGTTCTCCTGCCTCCAAGCCTGGCGCTCTATCCACTGTATCACCTAGCTGCCCCTCCTTTACATTCTTAAAAATGATTGAGGATTCTTCCATAGAACTTTTATTTAGGTGGATGATACCTATCGATGTTTACCATATCAGAAATTAAAACATCTTAGTATTATTGTACTAAGGATAGCTAGGTGATACAGGGGAGAGAGTCTGAAATCAGTTAGACTCATCTTCCTGAGTTAAAATCTGGCCTCAGACACTTACTAGCTGTGTGACCCTGGGTGAGTCACTTAACCCCCATTGTCCAGCCTTTACCGCTCTTTTGTCTTGGAACCAATATACAGTATGGATTCTAAGATGGAAGGTAAGGGTTTAAAAAAATTATTTTGTCTCTCTTTTATATCTTCTTATCTATGTATTTGTTGTCTTACCAAATGGATAGTAAGCTCCTTGAGGGTAGGGTTGTCCTTTTTTGCTTTCTTTATATTCTCCATGCCTAGCACAGTGCTTGGCAAATGGCAGCACTTACTATATGCTTATTGATTTATTGATTGCTGGAAAAATTCATCAGCCTAGAGATGAGTCTCACTAAGTTTGCCTAGGTTAGTCCTAGAAGAAGCAGCTAGGTGGTACAGTGGAGAGTGCTGGACTTAGAGTCAGAAGATGGGACTTCAAATCAAGCCTCAGAAACTTACTAGTTTTGTGTTCCTGGGCAAGTCGTTTATCCTTTGTCTGCTTCTGTTTCCCCAACTACAAAATGGAGATAATAATAGCATCTCTCTCCCAGGAGTGTAGTAAAGATCCAAGGAGATATTTGTAAAGTGCTTAGTCTCATTCCTGGCACATAGCAGGCACTGAAAAATGCCTGTTTCCTTCATCAGACACCAGATATCGAGGCTGTCCCTGGGACATGAATGCATGGTTTTCTATTCTCCACTTTAGTGAAGCTCTGCTTACACTTAATTAATTCAAGTGCAGATGAGATTATTGTGGAGAATTATTTGCACAGACCTTGAAAACATCCAAGACCTTGTTGGACCTACAAGAGCTTGTGCTTTGACCCTTTAGAAGACTTTAGAAAATGAGGGTGTTCTCCACCCCAGGAGGAGGCATCAGAGTGGGACTTGAGGGGACACTGCTTTATTTACTCCTCTTTAAATGAATATCCACTCACACAGATATATTGATATGGAGACTGATGGCCTTGAAGGCCAGGCTCTAAAGCCTCTCTGCCCTATGTCTTTGAGCAAATCTTTTTTTTTTTTTTTTTTTTAATTTAAACCCTTACCTTCTGGCTTGGAGTCAATACTGTGTATTGGCTCCAAGGCAGAAGAGTGGTAAGGGTTAGGCAATGGGGGTCAAGTGACTTGCCCAGGGTCACACAGCTGGGAAGTGTCTGAGGCCAGTTTTGAACCTAACCCAGCTGCCTCTTGAACAAATCTTTTGCCCTTTCCGATCCTCACTACTTTCGTCCATAGAATGGGTTGAAATTAGCTATCCTAACTCCTTTAATCAGTGTTGTTGTGAAGACCTCAATTTCTGTTTGTGAGAGTTTCTAAACTACAAAGCCCTCTTCAAATGAAAGGGATTATTATTCATTAAAAATAGGGCTAAACTTCACTAATTCTCCCTCTGCCACCATGTTGGCTTTCTCATTCCCACGTTGGGGCTCAGTAAGCTAATTCAGTTTTTTAAAAGAATATAATTGAACATCTGTGGCTTTGGTTTAGTATTCAGTACAAGCTGTAAAATATAATTTGACTATGTCAAAAGAGTTATATTTTTCATTGTTGTGGGCATTCCCTCCATTAAGACCACCCTGAAAATTAACATAGTATAGTATAGTATAGTATAGTATAGTATAGTATAGTATAGTATAGTATAGTGAGAAATAGTCTTATAATTGGGGAGATCTGGGTTCAAATCCTGCCTCTCACACAAGAGGTGTTTGACCCTGGGCAAGTCTATTAACCTCATAGCCCTCTGAGTATGCGAAGACTCTAAGTTATAGATTAGCTGCCTCTCTGACTTAGGTGGATGGTTCCCCTAAGAAGGTGGGAGTATTGAGGAGTTCCTCAAAAAGATGAAATCATGGATCCATATAAAAATTACTTAACACTTTTCCACCTTGGTAAATTTTGTGAATTGTTGTTACCAACACAGTCATTGCCCAGTGGTCACCCTTTTGATGAAATGTCTCTCTAAAATCAGCTAGTAGGGGTCCTGAGAAGATTTTTGTCCATGACTTCATCATGCCAGAGTACTAGGGCCAATTCTGCCACAAGGTGGTACCACAGGAAGACTCCCATGGAAATAGGAACCCACTAATTCTGAGAGCAACAGACATGTACCATCTAATAATAAAAAAATTATTTATTAGTAAAAAAAAACCCTGAAAATATGTTATACAGAAGAGTAAAATAAGTGAAAGCTTTTCTTCAAGGGATCTTAACTGTAAGTGTACAAGGCAGGAGTGTGGCTATGGTAAGATTAAGAGGGCTTATTGCCGATGACTAAGTTAACATTAGGATATTTTTTAAAAATCCAAAACATCAAAAAAACAAACAAGCATCTGAAGTAGTGATGGTGTAAACTGTACTGTTGTGACATCCATTCTTAGACGGTATTTTTTGAGGTGTTACCTAACGCGTAGAAAAATGTACACATACAATACTCCAAAGAAATCCTGATCCCACTAACTGTAGCAGATGTCACAATCTGCTTCCCTTCTATAGAAGTCATCAGCCACAGCTGTTGGCAGGGAATGGGAATAGTCTATACAGTCTGTATCTGGATATGAGAAATACTCTGAAACTTTGATGGTATCCAAGTGCTCTGTCTCACATGATGTGCAGTAACAAATGGAGGAAGAGGAGGAGGAGGTGCAACGGCTGTATTGGAGGTGAGAGTGGAAATGATGATAAGAATACTCTTCTGAGGGATACCCACAGTTCCTGGTGTCCAGGGAGGAGGAACAGCTGTAAGTCACTGGAGCCAGTGAAGGCTGCTGAGGTGGGGAGTAACTGTATTCCAAAGGGCTGGACAGAGTTGATGAATCTGAAGGTGATCCCGGTACCTGGAGAAATATAAGAGCCCAGGGAACAAAACACTTGTTAACTGAGTCACTATGAAACAGGTTGACCACAGTGGGCTTTATATAGCACAGAAAACAAAAGTCAGGGGAGCAGAGGGGAGGGATAAAAATCACAAAAATGTTTTTCCTCGTTAGCTGTATACTTTCATTACATCATAGTCTAAATGTGTTTGTTCCATCCCTGACAAGGAATTGGTTTCCAGATAATTTTTGCTTCACTGGCTTCCTTTGTTATAACCGTGTTTCGTGTGACACTTTGTTCTTTAACCACAAACCCCCATCGTGTTTCAGTTTACCTGCAGAATGAGGTCTCAATTCTGCCAGGCAATGAGTTGTATATGCTGCTGCTGGCTTGCTGGATATCACAGAATATTTGATGCACAGAGAGTGCCACTTCCCTGACTGGTCATCTTTCAAACTCCTGAGGGATAGGATGGCAGACCCGATGGCCTCATGGGGTAGTATTTAGCTCATCGACCACAAATGCTCAGAGAAAAACAAAAATTGCCACACGCTTCCTAGCTCAACCAAAAGCTCGGCCCCCATTGGCTATGAAAAAAGTGTCTTCCCAAGACTAAGAGGCTAACTGCAGTTTGTTATCAACAGCTTTCCAAAATGGAAGGTGAATAGATAACATGTTTTTCCAGTTCCTGGAAAGAACATTCAAACAATACAATTCAGTTGCTCTCCTCCCATAATTCAATATGAATTTCAGAGCTGCACAGGGCTTCAAATTCCCATGGCCAATAATTTGGTTCCAAATCCTGAAATAGTAAATGCTTCTTTTTTTTAAATTGAAGAATATTTTTAAAAATCTAAAAGTCTGAAAAATGAATTTCTCACCCTGTTTTAAGGCTGATTGTATTTATTACCTCTTTCTTTATCTGGAAAAGGATGGGGGCAGACTAGACTTCTAAAGTACTCTCTAGCTATAAACCTATGATCCTCTAGCCCCATACCCAGGTTATATATATATCTTAAAACATCAGATATCCTTCAAGGCATAGAAGCCCAACCAAAGTTTCATTATTCCCACTATTGGTCTTTCCAGAATTAATCAATTCTCATGATAGTTGTTGAGCATTGCATATGTCTTGAATAAAGAGTAAAAGTTTAGTAAATGAACAACAACAAAAAAAAAACTTGGTGATTCCAATGATGAAAAAGTTGGGCAAAATGACATTCCATCTTTAATGTAGACATAGCCTAGATCTTAATTTCCAGGAAGTATGATGTAAGTATGAGCTCAACAGCCTGTGCTGGGTTTGCTAGGAATCAGTGTGCATAACATTGGTCTTCATTTAGTCAACATGTTATGGTGAAAAAAAGATTGCCTTAAATACCCATTTTAATGCCACCTCTCAACTTAGACATTAACTACAGTGGGATGCAACCAGCTGGATTAGGCTTGAGAACCAAGTGATTACTTATGCATTCAAGATTCTGAAACCCAGTGTGTGTGTGTGTGTGTGTGTGTGTGTGTGTGTGTGTGTGTGTGTGTGTGTGTGTGTGTGTGTGTTTCTACCTCCAATGTTTTTAGATGGTTCTTTGCTCGTTTTCTCTTTTGATTTCCTTGTTGATAGCGTTAGCATGATTTTTCAGGAGATGATGCCAATTGTTCCATTACTGTCGGAAAGACAGCATCAATCAAGTGAAGGAAAGAATGGAGATAAATTACCAGGCTCTGGTTAAAGCAGAATGGGGTGGCCTGAAAGCCGTCTGGGAAACATGGTGGGACATCTTGCGTGGAGCTGAGTGAGTGGTCCAGGAGGGTCTCTGGTGGAAGGTAGGAATCAAAGATCTGGTCTAGGCAGTTGGAGTTTTCTTCGCAGGACACACAACTGGAAAATTGTTGGGGCTGAAAATAGGTGGGAGCAGAAGAAATAGGCTCTGGCTCAAAATGTGGAGCTAGAAGGAAAGAAGAGACAGAAACTTAATTCAAGATGCCATTTGTAGATTCTAGTGGGGTTTGATTGTGTGTTTGTAAAGTTTATAAAAGGGCCAACTGACTGAAGAACAGTTTCACTGGTGTTTGTAGGCTGTTTTTACAGACAGTGCAGATCTCAGAAAGGTGTCACTCTAAAGAGGTAGCATTGTATTGTGGAAAGAGCACTGTA
Organism: Gracilinanus agilis; assembly: GCF_016433145.1. Lineage (NCBI taxonomy): Eukaryota > Metazoa > Chordata > Mammalia > Didelphimorphia > Didelphidae > Gracilinanus > Gracilinanus agilis. The sequence continues at coordinate 192,793,368 of NC_058132.1, read as the reverse complement.
TATAGGGTCAAAGGATCTGGGTTTGAATGTCAGCATACTCTCTCTCTCTCTCTCTCTCTCTCTCTCTCTCTCTCTCTCTCTCTCTCTCTTAAACCCTTAGTTTCTGTCTTGGTTCCAAGGCAGAAGTGTGGTAAGGGCTAGGCAATGAGGGTTAAGTGACTTGCTCAGGGTCACACAGCTGGAAAGTGGCTGAGGCCAGACTCGAACCTAGGACCTCCTGTCTCTAGGCCTAGCTCTCAATCTACTGAGCCACCCAGCTGCCCCTTATCCTCCCAGCTCTATCTCTTATTACCTACATCAAATGAGAAAATATCTATGAAATCAAGGGGTTGGACAAGATGACCTTCCAGGTCCCTTCTAGCTTTAAATCCTTCATCCTATAATTGATTTGGCTGAAAATATAAATGGATACACCCCATCTTACAGGAATGTCTTACAGGAATGGCTTGATTTTTCCCTCCACTGTGTCTTTGCAGAAAGAATTTCACAGTCCTAGTTACAGTAAATGGATTTCTAGAACTCAAGCTGATTCTTGAAAATAACTTAGAGAATTGTCTGTGGTTTCAAAGAAACTTCCAACACTGGAAAACAATGAGCAATGTTGAAGTTATAACCTTACTTCTTTTTTCATACCTAGACATAATATGGAATATCAAATGGATTTCTATACTCCTTCGAATGAAAGAAATTAAAAACATAAAGTGGTAATACTTTTCTTAAGTCACTAAACATGAAAATGGAAACATTTTCTGAAGGAACATAGCATTCCTTCAATTGTTTAATTAGAACGAGAACTGCTAACTTGACAAAGTGCCAAGGAGAAAATAACACTCTAAAGCTGTAAAAATTGCTGCATTTTCATCCCCAAATGGATTCGTCAAAATGCAATTATAAATCTTAAAATTCTCTGAAAGGAAGGATTAGGCTGTCAATCAAACTGATCTCAAAACACAAGTTGGATTTAAAAAACAAACAAACAACATCTTGAGATTTGTCAACATTATTTCATGTGACATTCAGACCCAGGAAACTATGAGCAGAGGTTTCTGCATATATGACCTACTACAACTCTTGAATGTGGAGTGGAATAAGTAGGAGTGTTTATGTAATAGTTATTCAGATTGGGCTGAGAAGACTTCCAGCTCTTTGAAATCCCTGCTGTGGAAGAGAGAAGGAGAGGTAAAAGAGGAGAGAGAGAGAGAGAGAGAGAGAGAGAGAGAGAGAGAGAGAGAGAGAGAGAGAGAGAGAGAGAGAGAGAGAGAGAAGAGGAGGGAGCCCCTGTTGGCTAAAAACTAAATGAACAGCAGAAAGAGCATTATCCAAGAGCCTGAGGATGTCCTGTATTCCACTTAGTGCACTGAAAAAGATAACAAGATTGCGAATACCAAAACAATGCTATATCTTAACTAGCTTTAGTTACTCCCAGCTGAGAATCTGGAATAAATGGGGGAGAACAAACTGTTTTTGACGCAAAGCCTGAACTGTCCCCAGATGGGGACAAAAATATGTACTTGTTTGCTTGTTGCATGCTCACAAGGACTCGTTGTGCCCTTTTCTAGTTCTGATTGGTTGAATTCCAGTTAAATGGCAGTGCCTACCTTAACCTCGAATCCAGCATTAAAAGACCTGTGAGGTGGACTCTGGAAATAGGCTGGGGAAAATGGGATGCTGTTTGAACTGACCTGCAGAAGAAGGTGAGACGGCTTCTGAAAACTGGACGCTGCTGCTCCGGGACAACTGCCAAATCAAGAATAGAGTCATTAAGTAAAATGAAATAAATTGTTTTGATAAGGGGAAAGGTAAGACATTAATAAATGAGGTTTCCCCCCCTGTAATAAGGTAAGTCCCATTTTTTTCTCTCTGACTTTATAGTAGAGAAGTAGGGACAATGATTGTGCTATTTGATTTAGTTTTCACTTTACTGTTCTTAAGCCCTATGATTAGCCCATAATAATTCTCTTTGGGATATAGCTGATAACTGAGATTTTTTTTAAGGTACGAAACAATTTAGGTTATAAAGACATAGTAATTGGGGAAAATCCAAAACAGAACCTCTTACATTCAAGTGTTTAATTGAATATGTTTCATGAATGAGACTCATTTGTTTCAGAAAGTAGATGACTTAAAAAACACTGATTTTTGTCCTTTTAAAGAATCTTCTCATGTTTAATGTATTATTTGAATGTTTATAAGCTTGTATTGGGAGAGGGGAAAACCCTACTAATTCTGTTAACTCTTGAAAAGTTAGAAAAATTCACACTTTTCTCAATATTTATACATTTCTTCATCTACTCAATTAAAAAGCATTTCTTAAGTATCTACTGTTTATAGAAACCAGTGCTAGGTTCTGGGGGGAGATATCTATGAAATGTCTCCAGATTCCTGATTTTGATTTACTTAACGCAGCATGCAGCTGAAGAGGCTATTTAGAAGGTATGTAAATCTTAATTAATTGGAGGGAAATATGACAACTCTTGGTAGGTTCTGCCATTTTCCATTAAAGCTGTGGCACTATCAAAATAATTCTGTGGTCATCACAATGTTCTTTCTAACCCATTTAAGGACAAATGAATTCAGAATTTTCCAGCTGGATTAGTAATTTAGCACTAATTCTCTTCTGGTTTCAGGTGATCGCTTTAAATTTTAAAGGGACCGGCACAGTTTTGGGTTTCAGGAAGGGAATCCAGGCTGCAGCCACTACTCCAACACACTTAGCCTCTCGGGAGGTTGTGCAATCAGCCCAGGCTGAGAACAGGGGGTGGTACAAACTTTGAAAGTGATCCATGTCATAATGTCATGAACCAGGAAGCTGGAAAGATTTATCAGCTCTTTATGCAAATATTTGGCTGCTGCTGGAGGTCTCACAAGGAGTGGTTTTTAAAAAAAAAATCTCCTTAATTGTAGAGTTCTGATTAACCCCTTTCCTGTCCCTCTGATTACCCCATTTGCCTACTTTTCTACAGTTTTATCTCACTGAAGTCAAATTATAGTATTCTATTTGATATTACCTTTCTCTTCACGGATTTACCTTCTCCTTTGCTCCCCCCTAAAAAATAAACTCAAAGAGAGGCAGGTGGGTAGCTCAGGATTGCGAGCCAGGCCTAAAGATGTGAAGTCCTAGGTTCAAATATGACCTCAGACACTTCCTATCTGTGTGACCCTGGGCAAGTCACTTAACTCCTGATTGCCTGGCCCTTCCCACTCTTCTGCCTTGGAACCAATACATAGTATTGATTCTAAGGTGGAAGGTAAGGGTTTAATAAAAAAACAAAACCCTCTTTTCTCTTCCAAAATGACACGTGTGACAAAGAAATCTACAACTTACCATTTGTAGGATCATTGATTTAGAGCTAGAAGGGAAATTGGGAAACATCTAGTTTAACCTCACATTTTACAGATAAGGAAACTGAGGCCTGGGGCTGAAAAGGCATATGTTGATAAAACAAATGAAAACCCTCCCCAGAAATTGAACAGGAAAAAAAATAAAGATAAAGGTACATTTTTAGATAGAAAGATAACAACTAAAGTTCTCATTTACTCTACGAGGGGGCCTGGAAAATCCTTTTGTGTGTGTGTGTGTGTGTGTGTGTGTGTGTATTTGAGGTGATCTGCTTTGCTGCAAATATCCATTTCACTATCCTGACAAGAACATGGGTTTCATCTGGCATTCTCTGGTTCTAAGATAGCAGCCTCAAGTTTGTTATTCCATTCCTAGCAGGCTCCCTCAAACTTTAAAACATAAATATGATTAAGTCTACTTTTAAAAATTAAGACATTTTTCCATTGATTTGTAATCCTTAATAGTTATAATGCAACACAAATGGCTAGCAACAAAATATGTTCTATATTGTCGCTACTCAGTTTCGTTCAACTCTTTCCTGACCTTATTTGAGGTTTTCTTGGTAAAGACAATGGAGTGGTTTTGCCATTTCTTCCTCCAGCTCATTTTACAGATGAGGAAATTGAGCCAAAAAGAATTATGGGACTTACCCAAGGTCACCCAGCTAGTAAGTATCAGAGGCTGAATTTGACCTCAGGAAGATGAATCTTCCTTACTTCAGGCCCAGCAGTGTTCACTTGTTACCTAGATGCTCAAGTGCCATGTAGGTCCCCCCCCCCATGGCTTTCTATAGAATTTGACAAATGCAGCCCCAATAGGCTCCAAATTCTGAGGAGACATTCAGAAACAATTCAGTGAAAATTGCCTCTCTAAAAACTACAGAGCCCTCTACTGCTGCATTAAGTCCTTAGAACTCTGATTTCTGCCAGCTGTACCAAAGGGCAGGTGCTTCTGTGGGAGTTGTCCTTCTTCCCCAACCTCTTTGCCTCGGGTGATGGATTTTTTTCTATTTTGAGATTATAGATGGAAGAAGTGTTTCTGCCCCATAGCTGCAGGGGTATGAACTGATGTCATCCTCCAGGGAGTAACCCGGGAGGAGTAGTTACTGTCCTGTAGGCACTTCATTAGAAGCACATTTATACTCAGACACATTAGAAGACTAATAATAAACAGACAGATAAGCTAAGCAGCTGAGGAGATGGGAGGATAAGTGATACAAAAGCAACTGTATAAAATTGGCTAGATGGACAGGTGAGACCTTCCACCTTCCCTCAAATGGGTAGAAATTATTTCACTGCTCAACCTCAGTTTCCACATCTGTAAAATAGGAATAATAATATTGACAAAAATCTTCTTCAGAGGGATTCTTAAGCAAAAGGGCCTGGTAACTTTAAAGTGCTCTAGAGTATCATTATGATTATGATTATTACTGAAGCAGGATAGAATAGCTAGTACTTATATTGCATTTTAAGATTTGCAAATGATTTTACAAATGTCTCATTTGATCCTTAAGACAACCCTGAGAGAAAGGTGCTGTTGTTATCCCTATTTTACAAATAAGGAAATGGAGGCAGATAGAAATGAAATGACTTGCCCAGAGTCACACTGCTAGTAAATGTTTGAGGCAGAATTTGAAATCAGATCTTGATGACTGTTCTAGTGCTCAAGGCACAGCATCCCTTAGCTGCTTTTAATCAATAAACTGCATAAAGCTCATCATTCTGTCCTCCCATGTACATTTGTACCTCAGAGGGCCAAACAACAGGAAAAAAGAAAGAAAAGAAACAAACTTCAAAAACCCAGCTGCTCTACCTCTATGAACCCTTTCTGTCCTTTATTATATAGAGGGTTTGAAGTAGAATTGGGCCCTATTTATTAAATCCATTGAATAGTGGAAAAAAAACAACCAACTCGATTTAAAGTTAGAGGACTTACATTTAAAACCCAGCTCTGTCACTGACTCTGCTCAAGTCACTTAAGTTCTCTGGGCCTCAGTTCCTTGTCTTGTGAAATGAGGTATCTGATCTCATCAATCTCAGACAACCCTTCTACCTCCAAATTTATCACCCTATGAAATCCCCTAAATATTTAGTAATATTAGTCTAGAATTGCTGCTGGTAACTCTTGGTTTCTCATAGTCTCACCCCCAGATCTTGGTCAGTTTTGTAGCAGCATTTGTGAACCATTGAATTCCTGCCTACCTAATTCTTTTTTCTTCTGCAACCATCTCTGAACTAGTGGTGACATCATATATTAATGGCAAACGATTAAGTGCCCCCAACACCTTCCCAGGATATGCCAATTTGCACAGACTCAGACAAGACTTTTGAAGTGACAGATCAAAAAGTCTTGGTGTAAGCAGCAAGAAAGCTCTGGTCTTAGGGGCCAGTATATTAGTTCTGTGACCTTGGACGAGTCACTTAACTTTTCTGGGCATCAGTTTCCTAGTCTGCAAAATGGGAATCATAATCTCTGCCTCACCTACCTCATGTGGTTGTTGTAAGGGAAAATGCTTTGAAAAAAATCACGAGTACTCTGCCAATGAAAGGTGTTATTATTATTGTGTTGGCTGAGGTCCTGCATACAGAGGCAGAGCTTCCCAGTGTCAGGTGTTGCCTTCAAACAAATTAAATAAATAATTATACTTCAGCAAAACATAGGAGCCACTCTATGCTGGACGCTCTCCAACTATTTCACTGGCACTCACTCTTACCTAAACCTTGTACTCAATGTTGTTCCAGTGAGCACTACTTAACTGCTGGCTGGGTTCTCTTAGAATCACTTTCTGATAATTCCCAGCTTTAACTGTTATTCCCAGAAGCCAATGTCTAGAAAGAGACAGAAGGATGCTGTCTGTGCCCTATGGTCATTCAGAAAAGAAAAAAAAAGGCAGAGTAATTGCAAAGCTCTTGTTGGGAAGGGTTAATGGGTCAGAGAAGGATTAGGGCCTAGGCTAAGCTCACCATAGCCCAGGCTGTAGACTGCTCCTCACCAACACCCCCCTCCACTTCCCTCACCACATATACCACAAGCCACTGTTTCCCCATGTGGTTTTAGAAAAGCCAAGTGGTCTCATAGGGCTAGTTTCCCATTTCCCACTGAGGGTTCTGGGTGCCATTGCTCTCTTCTGTTAGAATCACACAGTTTCACCAAGACCCATTCTCTTAACTACCCAACTCCAATCTTGTGGGAATGCTGAACTGCCCAAGCCATCATCCTCATTTCCTAAAAGGAGTTAATTTTCAAATGAGATATGGACATGCTGAGTTGGCTAGTCTCTGCTAATGTGGTTTCTTCATGACCTCAAAGAACTGATGGTTGAGAGGAGAATGGCCTCCAAGATCACATTGTAGGAGAATAAGAGGAGGGTAGCAATCTTTAATGGCAAATTACTGTTTTTTTGTAGGATGGTTCTTGAGGGAAATGATAGGTAATAGAAAGAAGTCTGGATCTGGATACAGTGGGACTTGAGTGTAAATCCTAGATCTGTTATATAACTTGTGTGTGACTTTGGCCAATTATATAGGTTAGGAATTTAGAATAATAGTTTTTGAGCTGGAAGGAACCTTAGAGATGATCTAGTCCAAGCCTTTCATTTTCTAGAGAAAGAAACTGAATCAAGATTAAATTGCTCAGATTCCCACAGAGTTAGAAAATGGGATTTGTACCCAGGTAGTCTAATTTTAATACCTACATTCTTTCCATTTAATCTGTTTTCTCTTTTGTCTAATGAGAGTGTGAAGGAAGACTGGATGGTACAGTGGAAATTGTTCTGGATTTGGAATCAGAGGAGGTGGATTTGAATCTGATCTTTGAACCTTAAACCCTTTGTGACTGCTGAACCTTGGTTTCGTTATCCATGAAAATTTGAGGAGTTTGGACTAGATGACCACTAAGAGGGCATCCAACTCCAGATTTATGATCCCTTGAACCTAGATGTTCCCTTATAGCTATAAATCAAAATTGGTTAGTTTCTGGGAAAGACTCCTTGGTAATATTGGTTGGCCAGAACCTGTGGCAGAAAATGAGCATAGACTGTCTTACAAACGTCCTCACTCAAGTAGACTAACTTGTTAGCTGCTGAATTAACTAAAAAGAATCAAGGACTAACCCTAAAACTTAGCAATATTGGCTCAGACACCTAGAAAACAATAAGAGCAACATTTCCTGCTGCTTTCTATTGCCTCCTTATGGTGAGTCTGGTAGACAGCAGGGTGTAGGGAAGATCCAGCATGAATAGTAGCCAGGAATTCTACATACCTTTCTAGAAGGAAGTCACCTGGGGCAAGGGCTTGAGGATGTTTTGTTGCTAGAATCAAAATGAATTCGAAATGGAAATCCCTGGCCTAAGTGACATAATACAATTGTTGGACTGGGGACCAGAGAGTCTGTTTCAAAGTGAAGTGAAGAATTTGTGCTTACGGTTCCCCCGGATGCTGCTTGATGTGCCCTCCTCTGTTGTAGCAGCTCCTTCACTGTGATCTTCACCCGGACCCCTTGATACACCTTCGGTTTTTCTGAGGGAAAGTTCATTAATCAGTGCCTGGGAAAGCCTCTTCATGATTAAAAGTCAGATTTGAAGATGGGGATAGAGAGGGAGGGAGAATCTAAATATGATTTAAGATGTCTAAAAAATCTGATTGTTTAGGGAATCTTCTCCAAGGCCACAAGTAAAGGGTTAAATGTTATTCTTAGGCTAGGTAGGCTAAAGAGACTAGTTTTTGCACCTAGAGACCATATGATTAGATAGGCCACTGAGGAATCAAACCAAACAGGTGATGGATCTCTCTAGCCATCCCTTTTTTTCTCTTCTCTTTCCCCTCATGGTTTCCCCTCTAGCCACTTTCTGAGCTAGGAGAGTTTGACTTTTCCTGTAGGCCCTACCAATGCTTTTCAGAACTGGAGCCCTAGGTCTAATTCCTAGGTCTTGAGCTCCTCAGGGGTACAATCCACTAATCTAGAGAAGAGGGATTTGGCACCTGTGCAGATGAGGCTGACCTTTGACCTCACCCTAACCTAGAGTGATGCTCCTATTTTGTGTCATATGCTGGACTTCACTCTTGCCCCAGGGGGCTGGGCACAGTCCAGGGAGCCTTCAGTTCTCTGTCCTAGGCTGTATGTGTGGTGAGCCAGCCCTGGAGCAGAGCAACACCCAGATGGGGTTAGATCAGCTTTGCCCTGAGGCCGGCTTGGGAACTGGACCCACACAGAACCCTGGAAAGAAGCCTTGGGTGCTCTCTCCCTTTTCTAATGATTCTTCCCTCCCTCCTCTATTAATTGTTTTTCTTTCGCTCTCCTTTATGCCGTCGCTATGCCTTCCCGGCTCTTCAGCTCTTCCTCCTCCCTCCTTCTTGTCCTCTCTCCCCCTTCTCTTCTTGCCCTCTCTTCCTCCCCCTCCCTTCCTCTTGCAGGCTTGTCTCCACCGCTGCCACCTCCACCGCGCCCGGGAGCCTAAAGGTGAGCTCCGCAGACCCGAGTCCCTGCCATGGCCCGAGAGGACCGAGGACATCGGGCGGGTGTCAGTCTCCCAGATTGGGTGCAGGGAGCGAACGGGAAAGAGCCTGGGAACTGGGCGCCGGGGGAGGCAGGAGCTGAGACCAAGTCCATCTCCTCTACCGACCGGGAAAAGCTGCGGCCCCGCTGGAGCCGCAGCCACAGCCGTGCCGCAGCCGCAACCGCTGCTGCAGTGAGTAGTTGGACTCTGTGGCTGGGCGGGAAGAGGACGGGTGGACGAAAGGGTGGCCTAGCCACGGGACTAGTTCCTCTCGGAAGTCCTGGGCCCCAGGACTCTCTGCTAGTTAGGATAGGGCTCCAGGGGCCTCCAGGCTCCTGAGCGGGCCGAGCGCTTCGGGCCCCCTGGCTAGGGAGTACGGATTCGCAGCGCCTCGCCTGGTCACTACGGGGACCACAGCTGGACAACGCGGACCCCCGAGTTCTGCCCAATCGCGGGGGGCACTTCCCCAACAAGGGGGAAAAGGGAAGCACCGGCTGGAGGAATGGATGAGGGCTCCGGGGTTGCTGACTGCTATCCGCTCTCCGGCCCTGCATCTTCCTTCCCTTCCTTTCCCTTCCCTTCCCTGCCCTGCCTTGCCCTGCCCTCCCCTTCGCTGCCCTCCTCCGCTCGGCCCGGCACCCCCACGGATCCCTCGGCACTGCGCGGCGAGGCGAGGGGGAACGGCTTTGGAGTTAGTAGTCTGGGCGCGCAGATTAGCTCAGCTCAGCTCAGCTCTGTTCAGGCTGCGTTGCGAGTCTCTAGCTCCCCCCCGCCGCAGGTTCAGGGCAAGCAGGTCTGGAGCTGGAAAGTCCCCGGGGAACGAGCCGGGAGAAGCACTGGGGCGGGAGTGGGGTGGGGGCGCAGAGGTCCTGGTCAGGGTAGTATGTCTTTCCCACTCCGCCCCCAGCCTCTTCGAGGCGGCCCCCGAGAGTGGGCGCCCCGGAAAGCAGCCCCGGCAAGAGGCATGACCTTACTCCCCCGCTGTCCCTGACATGCACTGACTATTTTCTCCCTTTCTGTCCTGCCTAGGTAAAGCCAGAGAAATGTGGCGGGGTCCCAGCACCCAGGGTCCCCTTGACCTCGACCCCCGGAGCAGCGGCCCCAGGTTACCCGACATCCTGTGGAAACAGCTGGGACTGTGGCTGGATGCTGCAGCTGCAGGAAACTCAGCTTCCAGGCAGGCTCCTGTGCTGGGAGAGAAGGAGAAGATGCAACATTTTTAAAGTTTCACAAACCCTCTGGCTGCACTGGCCCCCCTGGAGCTGGAGACAAACCGAATTAATGTTTTATACCTTCGGGTATAGGTTTGAGTTTTCCCCCCCTCATGCCAAGTATTTAAAACCTCTAGAAACCCATGATTTGACAATCAATGATTGCGCGATACTTTCAATTTGAATATTCAAAGGCTTAACAAAATGGACTATCTTCTGCAGAAATCCTGCACACAGAAACTCTCTGGAGGGTCCGGAGAAACAGAGGGTGACATTCTGGAGGGTCTTGCACCCTCCTTTTACTTCATTTTGAGTGTTTTGCCCACCTTCCCACAAATAGAGCCTATGTCCTCAAATATACTCTATATTTCGGTCTGAAAGGTAGGGCCTGGGCCCCAAGTGTCCTAGCCTGCCACCCAGGACCACACTGAGTCAGGCTGTCTGGGCAGGGGCCTTCTTAAATCCACTACCCCAGTTAAAGGGCAAATCACAAGACTGGGGGGAGCCAACATGGTTGCTAGTGAATACAGTAGGTGAGGGAGCCACTGTGGGTCACTTTCACAGGCCTCAGGTCCAGCCCAGGCCACATCTTTGGTCCTCGTCTCTTTCCTACTCCTCCTGGCCCACGTGCGGGCTTCCCTCCCCTTTCCACCCCCACTTTCTGCCTGGGCCTCAAATGCCATAGTTTCAGCACAGATTGCCGGCCCATTAAGACCCTTTGCTCCTCCCCACGGAGCTGGGGATATAGTCTGGCCTCGCCCTCTTGTGATTTGCTGAGATTGGTGTTTCTCCATTATAAAATGTTCTCTCTCTTTGCTATAGCCCTCCGAGCTCTGTCCTCCTAGCTTCAGATGTCTTATATGCCAAGGAACATTAGATAAGTTTGGCTCCTGTTTATTTCATCTGGGGAAAAAGTGACAAAGATTTCTATTTCTATCCTCATTTTATATAGGCAGCTTTCTCAGAACTAAGTCACCAGCTGACAGCTGCCTGCCTCCTCCACGGGACTGAGATCAGCTTGACCCAACCACCCAAGAAGACTTGGGAGGCAGTCATGGCCCTATGCCACAGGGCTCAAACTAAGAAGTTAGGAGGTTAGCCTTGGGCTAACTCTCCCAGTCTTCCGGAAGCCTGGAGGGTGAGAGACTGCAGGGGTGGAGGATGAAGGATAAGAAGCAACTAGGTAGAGTTATCTTTGTAAACAAGTCTGACAAATTCCCACAGAGAATCCAGGAGTTGCAGGCCTCAGTTAACCTCTCCACTCTGGTAAAAGTGGAAGCCCTGGTTTCTGATGTGAAGATGGAGATGGAGAAATTCTGGGTACGCCACCAACATGGCACTTAAGGTCTTGGGCCTTAATTTGAAGTTCTGCCACCCTTGGACTTATGTCATAGGAATAGGGACAAAATTAGCAGAGCTAAGGTAGGAGCTGGGAAGGAGTGTCCCACTTTTTAATGGTGGGGACTTTGTGTAGTGAGGAGTTCAGCCTGGCTGAACCCCAGGGTCCTCATCCATAGCTGTAAGGTACCTCTCTTCCTAAATATTTTCTTATCTCAGGCTTTGACAGTGTTGAGCACTGTGGATCAGATCTCTTAGTTGGAGGAGTGAGCACTGAGAGTCCAGGTCATCAGGTTCTAGTCAGGTTTCCCCTCATCCAGATAGTAGTTGGGGCTATTCTCTGAATTTGCCGATGGAAACATCCAGCATCCTCTCAACAATAAGAGCCTTTCTTGTTATTTCTCTGCTTTTCCTATTGGTTTCTTCATTCGCAAAATGAAGAAGTTGGATGAGGGCATCCATCAGGGCCCTTCTAAGAACATAAATACAAAGCTGGAAGGGACCTTACAAATCCTCAAATCTAGCCCTTTCATTTTACAGTAGAGAAATCTTGGACCCACAGAGGCTCAAGAACTGAGTTGTCCCAGATTATACATGTAGCAAATGGCTAGGCCAGGATCTGAACCCAGATTCTCTGACTGCAAGATCAGCAAGTTTCCCACTGCATCATCTTACCTCTTATTAAGACCCTTCAAATGCAACAGTCTGTGGTCTTGATCTAATTTCTGCCTCTTTCTTTTCTCATTAAAATTTTTTTCTTCATTTCTTCCTGCTTTTTCTTGTTTTCTTTTTTCTGCCTTTATTCCTGTCTCTGTTAGCATCTAATCTTCCTCTGTCCTTGATATGAGATGCTGCTTTGGGATTGACTGCTGGAGGATCTGAAAACCTATTGCTCCATTATGATGTGGGCTCTGAGCTTCAAAGAGGAAATGAGTGTGTTTATACTATTTCCTTTTAAAAAAAATACCTGGCTGATGTTGCATGGAAGTTATACGTTCTATTGAAGAGAAATCACTAGGCTTTCTTGCTTGAAACCCATTCAGGGAGCTATTGGCCCTTGCTTGGCCTGAATCTGTGACAATTGTAATTAAAATGGTCAAATGATTTCCTATCCTTGTGACCTTTGTGGCATAGGGGCTTCTTGACCAGTTAGCTTATCTGCTGTTGGTTCAGAAAACAAGATATCCAGGCTTGAGACCAAGATAGAAGGGGATTCCTGCCCCCCCCCCCCCTTAGGATAAATGGGAATTTGTTTGGCTGCAATTGTTTCTATAATTGGTTACATAGTCATCCCACTGTTACTAGAATGATAAGCCTTTAGGTGTGAAAGAAGTGTTAGTGTAGGGGAAGGAAAAGCCTTTCTGCTGGAGCAGAAGCCCCAGAATGTGTGGTATCCTGGAGGAGCAGTCACTGGTTTAATATTGCCATTGGAGAGGTCCTTAAAAAGACAAGAAGTGAAGTATCCAGGGTGCCCATTCTGTACTTGGTTCAAATCCTGCCCCGTTGTTTACTATTGGTATAACTTCGGGCAAGTCCATGGGGCCTCAGTTTCCTTATCTGTAAAAGGAGGCAGTTGGACTAGCTGGTTTCTAAAGTCTCTTCCAGTTCTGGATGGATAGATTTATAATCCTATATTCCAGTCATATACTTGGGGAAGGTTTTTCTTCATTTCTTATCTGTTAGTCATAAAATCTGTGAAGGTGTGTGGAGATAAAAAAAAAACCAAACAAACAACATATGCTGAAAGGGAGAGGAAGCGTGCTGTTAATAAATGTGGGTGACAGGAGGATTGCCAGAAGTGTGCTCAAGCTGCAGATTCTGCTCTGAGTAGTAGGGCTAACTCAAAATACTCCAGGCACACTTACTCATCTGTGAGTGTACTGCTACCTCTAGTGTCCACAAAGAGTCCCTGTTAAAATAGACCTCTCAGCTCTAAAGGTTGTTTTAAAAGGAGTTCAAAAGTCTTCATGGAGAGAGTTTAATTCTCCAGCTTGCTTCGAAAAGACCTAAAAGAATAGAACCTTGGAGTCTGGAGATCATTCAGTCCACCTTCTTTCAATGTAAGAGTCCCTTCTGTGACATCTGTGATGGGTAGTCATCCAGACTCTGCTTAAGTAATCAAGATCACATTCACAATAGGAAGGATGGTGGAACAGGAGAAAGAGCACTGGGTTGGAATCCTACCTTACTTCCTGTGTGATCTTGGGCAGGTTGAGGATTCTTTCTGGGCCTCAGTTTCCTCATCTTTAAGATGAGGAAATGGGACTATATCTGTGATCTCCTGTAGCTCAACATCTTTGACCTATGGGAGTTTGAAGTTGGCAGGATGCTTTACATATATTGTCTCATTTAACCTCACAACAACCCTATTGGGCTAGTGCTATGGATCTTCTTATCCCCTTTTTCACAGGTAAGAAAACCGAAATCTTGACAGCTTAAGGACCTTGTTTGTGGTTCCATAGTTAATAAATGTCAGAGGCAAGATCTAAACCAAACAGTTTTCATAACTCCAATTCTAGCAGTCTACTTTTCTCAGGAGTTGGCCACCTCTGATTATTTTCTTCTTTAGGATGAGATTTGCTTCCCTATAACTTCTACATGTTGGACAGAGTTCTGGAGCAACAAAGAATAATAGACTTCTTTCTAGACCAGCTGTCCCCCTCCGCAACTATCCCATGTATGTATGACCTGACATTAAGACTTGAAATCATGTTAGTCGCCCCCTTGTGGATGCACTATCTATTGGGCATCCAGAATATGGCCTGAACATCCTGGTACTACTCTGTGTTTCTTGTCAAAACTTCAAATTCAGCAGTCTAACAAAACAGTGTAATACTTAATCTCATGTGATTATGTACTGCTGATATAAAAAGGCAGTTGCTATGGGAACATATGCATATTCAGACTTCAGATAGAAGAGTTTTTAAAGATAAGTCAAGATTCGGCCCTCTTAAGCTTTGCAGCACACTCTACATTGTTTTAATGCAAAAAATTACTTTGACAAGTTGTTAAACCAAAGAAAGTGTTGAAGTTCTAGACATATTACAAACAACATCACTAGACCTTTAGAATAAGGATTCTTAACCTTTTTTTTTTTTTATGTCATGATCCCCTTTTGGGAGTCTGGTAAAACTTATGGACCCCTTTTCAGAATAAAATTTTCAAGTACATAAAATAAAATATGTAGGATTAAAGGGGATTGCAGTTGTCCCAATTATACTGAAATGAAAATTTCTATATATGTATACATACATATGTATGAATATGTTTATATAGAGAAACGTCAGTCTGTCATCTTTCGATTTATCTATCTGCCCATTTATCTATCTGCCCATCTATCTGTCTGCCTATTTTCTATCTATCTATCTATCTATCTATCTATCTATCTATCTATCTATCCATCTACCTGTCTATCTGTCTATCCATCTATCTATATCTGTATCTATCTGTGGGAAGCCAATAAGAGAATAGATAAAAATCTGAGACTCCTCTTTTGACCCCTTTTGTGATCCTTGTGATTTCTTCTTGAAAAGTATTATGGTCTTACTGAAAAGGTTTAAGTTCCTATCAAACCTGAATTTAAAGGGTTAACACTGTTAACACAGCAAGGAATGCTGCTGCCTGTTATAGCTAAGGCCAATACTCCCCAACTTGGCTTTCTGATAAGAACCTAGTCAAAATTCAGCCTTGGCCTTGGTCTATTCTGAAGCCAATGTTTTGTGTTTTGATGTGACATAATTTGTAACTTCTGTGCATCTGCAAAGTTTCGGGGGGGTTCTTTTGTGTGAAATGAGTCTTGAAATATATATAATAAACTCCATGCTCCTGGAGCCAAAGCTGGAAGCATGAAGTAAAAGACATTTCCCTTGTCCTGTCCTTATTTCTTTATCAACTAAACTGTCATCAGATTATCAGAGATGATAAAGAGATCTCCACATCTATCTATTTATCTATCTATCTGTCTGTCTATCCAACTGCCTGTTTACCCATCTGCCTGCCTGCCTGTCTGTCTGTCTATCTATCTATCTATCTATCTATCTATCTATCTATCTATCTATCTATCTATCTATCTATCTATCTATCTATCTGTCTGTCTGTCTGTCTCTCTTGTTTTTGTTTGTCTGTCTTTAAGTGCATGGACATTAGGTTGTGAACCCCTGGTCTAGAATGTGAGATTTGGTTCATCCATGTAATGCCTACCAGTCACCTCATTATTCAGGGTTAGATGATTCTGTAGAGTGCTGGCCTTGGAGTCAGAAAGATGGGCGCTCTAGTTATTTCCTGACTTCTATTAGCTATGCTATCGTGGTAATTCACTTGGCTTCTCAGTGTTCCTAGGCAAATTTCTAAGACCATTACATCACAAATGGTAGGTGGTATAGTGGATATAGGCGGCTAAGTAGCTGGCTCGCCAGATAGAAAACTGGATTTTGGGTCAGGAAGACTGTTCAAGTCCTGTCTTGGACACTAACTTTGTAACCCTAAACAAATCATTTCACTTGCCTCATTTTTCTCATCCATAAGATGCTGATAATAACAACACCTACCTCCCAGGGTTATTGTTAAGGATAAAGTGGAATGATATTTACAAAGCACTTTGCAAACTTTAAACCATTATATAAATCCTAGAAAGTATTATTATTCAAGTTACTGATCTGCATCAATCCTGAAGTGAGTTTCCATTTATGGAATTGCTTCATACTGATACAATTTTAGAACCAGATCTCTCTTCCTACACCCTCAAAAGTAATGAATAGAATTGGAACTTTGGACAGTACCATAGAGATCAGCTAGTTTTTCTCATTTTGCAGATGAGGAAACTGAGGGCTAGAGACTAAACTTTTTCATAAAATGTATCCTCACAAAACCAGCAGGCAAAAGAATTTTTTCCCCATGAAACTTACTTGGACAAATGTTTGATAAGATATTATTTTGGCCAACAAAGACAGTATGCACTGCCTACCAGTGCCCAAATTCACTTAATTAAATCAGTATGAAGTTATGCTACCTAAGACATTCATTTTGGAAGGTCATATTTTATTTATTTTTCTGAACATTAAGATGTTTCCTAATGATATTTAGCTTAGCACAGTGCCTGGCACATAGTAGGCACTTAATAAATGTTTATGGATTGATTGACTAAGACTTGCCCCATTCCTTAATCTTTTCTGTCAGTTGGTACTTGAGATGATACAATAGATAGATAACCTCAGAATCAGGAAGAACTGTGTTCAAGTCCTGTCTCTAAAACATTCTTGCTGAGTGACCCCGAGCAAGTTATTTACTTCTCAGGGATCCAGGCAACAAACTCCCAAATACTGTAAATTAAAGAGTACATGACAAGTGGCATTGTTGGGGCATCCCAATGGGAAGTTCACTAT
Organism: Gracilinanus agilis; assembly: GCF_016433145.1. Lineage (NCBI taxonomy): Eukaryota > Metazoa > Chordata > Mammalia > Didelphimorphia > Didelphidae > Gracilinanus > Gracilinanus agilis. The sequence goes on along the minus strand of NC_058132.1, from coordinate 192,776,604 downwards.
CAAAGTCACAGAACTGGGTCCCTTCTCCTCAAATCATGAGCTTAGATATAGATATCACCAATGTTATGGGAAATAAACCTTGATAATTTACCTTGAAATAATATACATTTAACAATATAGCTTTAAACTTTTCAAAAATGTAATAGTTATAATAAACTTTACCGAAACATTTACATTAGAACATTTCTAATGTTCTAGTCTTAAGCATGTCATTCATGTATTACCTCTATTACTATTCTTAGGTAATGCTGAAATTTGAAAGCTTCCTTATAAAACTTTTGGTACTAAGTTATAGGATAGTAAATGATTGACCACGTGAAACAACTTTCTGTATTCTTATTATACAATTTTATTGATTTGGCTTCTGTGAAACTTTCAAATAGAAATTTATTAATTGTATTTGAATGCAGGTATTGACAACAAATTCCAAATTTTAGTTAATATCGACTTTAGCGGTTTTACTCTAACATTAGCCGTGAAGGTTGGCTAGTGTTAAATCTTAAGAAAACTTTTTAAACTGGCCTTAAAGAAAGTATTGCTTTTGTGGTGGCAGTTAAATAAAAAGTGGCACAAATTGTGGCTCTTTCTTTGGGATTCAATAGTAGCTGGGCCATTCTGGCTGATGTTAAAGTTGCCATAAACATTATCAATGAGTAAAGTCTAATTTCAAGCATAATCTATGCAAATTGTTACTATAATGAGGGTGATTTTAGTGTGACTTGTGAATAGTCTCATTACTTTATAGTCACAATTCATACATCATTTTGGTGTTTAACTTTTTTAATGGCTAGCTGGGCTTCTCCAGTAAAACAAGATATTTTGCTATGCATTTTCAAGGATTATACAGATTACTCAGTAATATTCATAGTTATACATTATTTAAAATGGATCATAAATAAAAAAATTTTAGGCATACATTCTCTCAGTGAATTTTCTTAGCTTCCCCCCTCACTACAATAGTATATTCATACTGTATTATTCAGATAATAGTAAATCAAAATAATCTTTTAAAAGTTATTTATTAAACATATGAGGTAAAGGTGTGGTTTTCTTCTCTCATTCTTTTGGGATTGTGCAACATTGTGGAGAAATACAAACACATACAATGAGGTATTGCAAAGTCACTTCTATGAACTATGGGAGGATTATCCACACTGTGTCCATTGTGAGGGCAAATCTTGCTTTCAACTTGGCATCATCATTTAATTTGCTTATTTTAGTACTTTAACATCATTATCTCTGTTTACTCTTAATCCTAAAGGTAGTCCTAATCTAATCAGAAACTGGAATGGAAGGGCAAGGCCCTTTATTCAGAATCAAGTAATTACAACCCCTTCTCTCCAGGAAGGTGTGTGAGGCAAAAGATTGGAGGAAGGAGAGAGAAAGACACAGAGAGACAGAGAGAGAGAGAGAGAGAGAGAGAGAGAGAGAGAGAGAGAGAGAGAGAGAGAGAGAGATTGGTTTTTCTTAAGCTGATATTTTGTGTCCATGGGATACCTGGCATCAAAAAGAACAATAGTCTCCACTCCAAACTTCTTTTTTTTTGGTTGCACAAGTAAGACATTTTTGAGCATTCATCCCAGTATGTCTACATTGACTGATTTATAATATAGATATATTACTATGCTAATAATTATTTCCATTAAAAAAATACACAAAATAGAAACTTTTAAAAGAGTGATGTCAAGATGAAATATTTGCTCCAAGAGTCAATAGGGAGCCACTGGTTAGTTGAGCAGAGGAATGACATGGTTACACCTGTATTTCAGAAAACAAAACAAAACAAAACATTTTAGCAACTGTGGAGAATGGATTATTGAGGGGAGACTTGACCAATTAAAGGCCATTGTAATAGTTCAGGTAAGAGGAGATAGGGGAGGGAGGCAGCTGGGAAGCTCAGTAGATTGAAAGCCAGGCCTAGAGACAGGAGGTCCTAGGTTCAAATGTGACCTCAGACACTACCTTGCTGTTTAAGCCTGGGCTTAAAACCCTTTATCAATGAAATTATAAGTCCAAGCCCCATCCCTATAAAAGAACTGACATCTAAAAGCACCACCTATTCCTACCCAGTTCCTTTTTATGCTCTGATCCAATTTTTAACCCCCATTGCCTAGCCCTTACCACTCTTCTACCTTGGAACCAATATACAGTATTAATTCTAAGGTGGGAGGTAAGGGTTTAAGAAAAAAAAAAAGAGGAGATGAGGCCCTGGTCTGGGATGGTGACTGTATGAGTGAAGAAAAGGCAAAGAGAAATGGGAAAATGGAAGAAAAAATGGGAAGAGAAAATGAATGAATTGGATATAAGGGGTAAGTGGGGCTGAGAAATCTAAGATGACACTGAAATAGTGAAAACTTTTGGTGCTAGGAAAGATACGTTGTGCCCTTTATAATAATAAGGATGTTTGGGAAATGGTCTGGTTGGGAGGAAAGATAATTTAATAATATCTTGGATCTAGGTGATAGTCCATTCGTGTTTGTTTGAATAGTGTCACTGACCCACTCAACATTTACTCCCATCAAGTACGGGGCCCATCCTTTCAGTGACATTTATTCCAACCACTAAGTGATCAAAGGAGGATTGGGGAGGCAGGGGTTAGAGGAGGAATTTTTCCAATGTTCATTGTATAGTATCTGTGAGTTTAGGTTATAACTGCCTTAAAGGGCTAACTCTGGGCTTAGATGGGAAGGCTAAGAACCATTTGGAATGGTAGAGGAGTGGTGATATTGGAAACTTCCCATTGGCTTTTGAAAAGATCAGTGGGATCTGACTTTTTTTTTTTTTTGTTATCCTCTAATCAGTTTATCACACTTAGACTTGGATTTAGAGTATGGTCCTCTTTAAGGGAAGGGAGAAAGGGAAAAGAAATAAGCATTTTTCTAGCTCTGACTATGTGCTAGGCACTGTGAGAAGCACATTACAAATATTATTGGATTCCCAGATCCTGCTTTGGAACCATTATAACAGAAGAAATAGGACTTGAATGAGAAGCTGGACAGAGAAGGTAGCACAGCTTTCTTCTTCATCATCATCTTTTAAATCACTTTTTGAATAACATTTTCAGAGCAGGGTTGGAAGAGAGGGCAAAATTTTAAAAAATTCCAAGATTATCACACACAGCTAAGATTCAAATATATGTAATTTAAGAACATTCCAAAGCTAAATATACTTTTTTTTTTGGCAGGTGTATTCACTATTCAAAACATCTGTGCATGATTGTTCTCCTCTTTTAGAATAAATCATTGAGAATTTACTCTGTAGGGTTCCACTTTCTATATGCTAGTTCTGGAGACAGAAAGAAAAAATTGGACCAGAGCATAAAAAGGAACCAGGGAGGAATAGGTGGTGCTTTTAGATGTCAGTTCTTTTATAGGGAGGGGGTCTGAACTTAGGATTTCATGGTTAAAGGGAATTTTTATGTGAGGAAATGATCGATACCAATTCAGTGTGGTACCTTCTCTGCAATTTATTTTATTTTTATTATTTTTTTTATTGAAACCCTTACCTTCCATCTTGGAGTCAATACTGTGTATTAGCTCCAAGGCAGAAGAGTGGCAAGGGTAGGCAATGGGGGTCAAGTGACTTGCCCAGGGTCACACAGCTGTCAAGTGTCTGAGGCCAGATTTGAAGCTAGGACCTCCCGTCTCTAGGCCTGGCTCTCAATCCACTGAGCTACCCAGCTGTCCCCCTTCTCTTCAATTTATAATAGTCTTAGATGTTTAGAATTCTCAAAGGCTAGAGGCTTGCTCAGGGTCACAAAGCCAAACATAATATAATAGCAAACCTTGATATGAACCCCAGGTCTTCCTGACTCTAAGAACAGTACTTGACTCACTATTCCAAGATACCTCTCTCAGTTATGTTATGCTCAATTCAATAAACATTTACTAAATGCCTACTATGTGCCCAACATTGTTCTAAGCAGTAGGGATACAAAAAGAGGCAAAAGACAGTTCCTGCCCTCAAGGATTTTACAACCTAATGGAGACAACAACATGCAAACAAATATATACAAAGTAAGCTAGGAACAGGGTGAATAGGAAATAATTAAAAGCAGGAAAGCATTAGAACTAAGAGACACTTTTAGAATAAACTCCAGTGTCAACATCCATCTTAAAGGATCAAATAGAAACTCTGGTGTTTAAAATCTCTACAAATTGGCCCCTGCCTATCCTTCTAGCCTTGTTATACATTACTCTCCTTCATGGATACTGTGGTCAAGCTAAACTGTTCCTTACCCACCAGACTCCATCTTTCATTTCTACACTTTTTCAATTGCCACCTCCAGTACCTGTAATGTTCTCCCATCGCCTCATCACCTCTTAGAATTCCTAGTTTCCATCAAGGCTCAGTTTGCACTCTCTACCTCCTGTGTGTGTTTTCCCCAGTTGGATTGTAATTTCTTGGAAAAAAGGAACCCTTTCTCTTTTGTTTTGCCTTAGTACAATATCTGGTATACAGTAAGTGCTAAGTAAGTGCTTGCTGATTGATTGATATGCTTGACTGATTGGAGAGAACCTGCCTCTATTCCAATGTTTGTGCACTTATTTACCTTCAGTACAGTTTCTAACAATGTGAATAATTAATAACATGCATAATTATGAAACTGCTGCATGATTACATGGTAAATAGCTTGAGTAAATGGCTGCAATTAATGTTCTACAGCTAAATCAATTTCTAGAGTTAGCTGGAGGGAGGCAAGGAATTGAGTGGAGCAAGAAATTGCTCCTTCTCTAAAGACCCTTGTATATCAATAAGCTGGACAGCTTAGAGCAGTGATGGTGAACCTTTGGCACAGGTGCCAAAGATGGCACACAGATGCTCTCTGTGGGCATGCAACCACCCTCCCTCCCCACACCCCACATCTCCAGTTCTTTACTAGAAAGGCAGAGCTGCTCCCTTCCCCCTCTCTGTCGTGCCTGAGGACATTTTTTCACATCACCTGTCTCTTCTCTACACCTTGCAGTCCAATGGGAATGCTTTTTCCCTCCCCGTGTGGTTTAAGAGTTGGGGGGCATGCCCAGCATGTGAGGGGGGCAGGGCCTGCCACTCTGTTTCTAAAAGGTTCGTCATCACTAGTTTAGAGGGACCAATTCCTTTCTCTTTTCCAGCAGGGGTAAAAGGAAGCACTGGTAGACAGTTATACCCTCCTCTAGGTGTTCAGAGGAAAGAAAGTTGGGTTTCAATCCTATTTGGCTTGGAGGAACGAAGTCTCCATTCCTATGTAGGGGACATTTGTGCTCCTTCCATTCACTTTAATCTTTAAAGAGACCTATGTTCTTTTGGTCATGGTGTTATAGGCAAGGTATTCTTTCTAATAAAGTACTTGTGTATCCCTTTGGCCATGAGACAGAATGTCCCTAATCCTCTTTCCTATGTAAACATTTTGTTGTGTTCCATTGACATCCTAACTCTGTTCTCTGGGTTTTCTCCTGCTGAACAACATTATTTTCTGATTATATGATTCTTGTTTTACTATTTCACTGTTACTTTTAGTGTCTATATTTTCTCCCATCAGGGCTACAATGCTTTAGTTTAATTAATGTTTATGTAAATAAAGGAAATAGCCTTCTGGTCTGGTTTCTGGTCTAGATGGGTTTCAGAGCTCAGTCCTGTTTGTGACTACACTGAATATAGTTGCCAAGCCAGAGTCTCCCCATTTAGTTCTATTGGTAAATAATGACTTTTCTGTTCCTAGAATTAAAAAATTCACCTTGAAGCAAAGAGTCCTTTAAAACTGTCCCTTTAAAGCCATGTTGCATGGAAGGTAGTTTGTTTGAAATGGGCTATCCTTAGATCTGATGTCTTCTTTTTTTTTTTAACCCTACCTTCCAGTTTAGAATCAATACTATGTATTGGTTCCAAGGCAGAAGAGTGGTAAGGGTGGGCAATGGGGGTTAAGTGATCTTCCCAGGGTCACAGCTAGGAAATGTCTGAGGCCAGATTTGAACCCAGGACCTCCCTCTCTGGGCCTTGCTCTCAAACCACTGAGCCATCTACCTGACCCCTCTTTTATTTTTAATTTTAATTTTAAATTATTTAAAAATTTTTATTAAATTTTTAAATTAAAAATTTTAAAATAGAAGCACATTGTCAATTTCCAAGCTATCTTAGATGTGAGGCACCTCTCCACTTGGGCAGATCAGATGGCTGATAATTCAGTATGCAAATTTGAGAGAGCCAAATGAAGCTGACAAAAGTTAAGTGACTCCTTGATGATCACAAAAAAGTCAGAGGCAGGATTTGAACCTAGGTCTTCCCGAAGCCAATTTCAAACAACACTATTTTATATTAAGTGACATGAACTTCATAAGTCATATAATAGATTGCACATGAAAATTAGGATGTTGTATGATCCGTATTGGCTTTGATGCCTTTTAAAGAAAATGTTGGTGTCAAGAACTGGTTCTACACCTCAGTTTTAAGTTTCTGAGTATATATAGTAAATTTTTGCTGGAATGCTATTCATTTTACAACAGAATTCATTGTGCAGTAGGTCTTTCTTGGAAAAATAGATGTTTAGAAGTGCCCAAAAGGCAATCGCCTGCTCCAGCAGCCCTTGTGACACAGGTCGCATGGATGGCCTGCCAGTGCTCATGATGACCAGAATCCCTCTGCTCTGTGACTTTCTGGGTCTCTTTAACCCCACCCACCCCCCAACAAATACAATGACTACATCCCTTGAAAATTAGTCTTTGAACGAATTGACAGATCAAGGTTTGAAAACCTGTTTCAAGGCCTTTTTTCTTCAATAAGCTCTGCGACATTCATAGGCGCCCCAAACCCCATTCCCATCGTCCTTTGCCCAGGACGGAGTCTCCTGCAGAGGGGCCGCATCCAGGGCCTCTTCGGAAGAAAGCTGAATCACTTTGGGAGGGAAGTCGTTAGTCACTGTCATCAAAGGTGGGAAAGGGTAGGAGGAAGGCGCAGGGTAACCTGGGCTATAATGCAGGTCTTCCAGGGCGTGCAGGGAATAGGCCTGAGCCCCGGAGAGGGCGGGCCCCCAGCCAGAGCTTCTGTGTTGGGAGGGGCTCCCAGACTCCTGCGGGGAGACACAATTTGTGCTGCCTGCTAGTGTCTGCAGTGGGTCAGGAGACACTATGTCAGGCTGGTTGAGGCTGTCCGGCAATGGCTGCTCCCATGAGTCTCTCTGAGAAAAAAAAATGAGAAAAGTGGCTGGATGTTGGCAAGAAATGGAGACACACTTTCATATCTAGGAATTCCCCACCAAATAGCCTACTCAAGACGCCCCCCCCCCCCTGCCTTCCCCAGCCAGAAAGTAGACTCAACTTATTTATTTTGCCCTTCTGGCCAGAGCCCTCATTTTTAGCTCATTTTTAAGGCTGGCTTCTGCCTATCAAAGTTTACATTTGGATTTACTCTCCACATGCTATTCTCTCCCATTCCTCCCAGAGAAAAGAAAGAAAGAGCACAATGAAACTTTTCCCCTTCTCCCTGAGAACCTCCATATATTTATATGTCCCAAATCCTTGCTGCTGAACAGAGGGGAAGCCCAAACCCAGGCCTTCACAGAACCAGGGTGGCCACCATTTCGATTAAGCCTTGGATGATCTAAAAGAGACCTTCCCAGCCCAGACCAGCCCAGTCCACAAACCCCAACTTTAAGGTAGCCTTAAAGTAGACTAGTAAAGATTTCTTCCTTTGGTTCCCGGAGGTTTTTCAGTCTTTTAAGAATATTTCGTTAAAGTGGACAACTGGATATCTTAGTGGATAGAGAGCCAGGCCTTGACAAGGAAGTTCAAATCTGGCCTCAGACACTTCCTAGCTGGGTGATGCTGGACAGGTCACTTAACCCCCATTGCCTACCCTTACAGCTCTTCTGCCTGGAACCAATATACATTATTGATTCTAAGACAGAAGGTAATGGTTTAAAAAGAAAAAAAAAAAAGAATTCTTGGTTAAAATGTAAATACCCTTGAAAGCTTAATACCTCTGAGCCTTTATCAGAGTTTACACTTTATCAAGGGCATACTCAGCTAGATAAGAGCAAAGAACCATGGAGGTGGGTAGTGGGACAGGAAGGAAACTTCAGGATCCCAAGGGAAGCAGAGATGCTGAAATGAAAGACAGGTAGCCTGTTTCATAATTTTTACTGCTATGTGGCTCATATGCTTTGCAGGCCAGAACTTCCATGTCATTTCCTTGAATATTTGGGGGACACACTTGAATTCTGTCTTTTAGTTCTTGCATCTGTAACATAGGGTAAAAAAGGAGATAGTGAGAGTGAAAAGGCCTGGACATGCGATTTCATTGGTTTAAGGAATTCCCAGATAACTCCATCTACCAATGCAGGTGAGTATCTTCTTTGCAGTCACTCCTAGGATGCTGGAGGAATTCCCCATTAAATAGCTTATGCAAGAACACCAGCTAGACTTTATATTAATTAATTAGTCAGTCCTCATGGTCTGTTTTAAAGAGGTAGCTACCTAGAGTCCTGACTGGTCAAGGTAGCAAGTAGGACTTAAGCCCTTGTCTTCCAGGCTCCAAGATTGACTCTCTTCTATTCCACACTGCCTCTTGAAGTCAATTAAATTGGGGGCAGCTGAGTAGCTCAATGGCTTGAGAGTCAGGACTAGAGATGGAAGGTCCTAGGTTCAAATCTTTCTTTCTTTTTCTTTTAATTTTGTTTCTTTTTAAATATTTTTTTCCATGGTTACATGATTCATTTTTTCTCCCTCCCCTCTTCCCTTTCCCCTCCTGAAGCTGACAAGCAATTCCACTGGGTTATACATATGTTATCACTTGATACCTAGGTCCAAATCTGATCACAGACACTACCTAGCTGTGTGACCCTGGGCAAGTCACCTAACCTCCATTGCCTTGCCCTTATTGCTCTTCTGCCTTGGAACCAATACCTAGCAATGATTCTTAGGTGGAAGATGAGGGTTAAAAAAAAAAAAAAAGAAATGAAATTAATCACTGAAATCCATTCAGCATTAATATAGTGACAACATAATGAATCAGCATTTGTCTACAGGATCAATCTTTTTCTCAGGAGGTTCACATTTCTCTTCCTTCCTTCCTTCCTTCCTTCCTTCCTTCCTTCCTTCCTTCCTTCCTTCCTTCCTTCCTTCCTTCCTTCCTATTTGTCTTAGAATCGATACTGTGTATTGGTTCCACGGTAATGGTTAGGCTGTGGGGGTTAACAGAATTGCCTAGGGTGATACAGCTAGGAACCTCCTGTCTCTAGGCCTGGTCTCAATCCACTGAGCCACTTGGCTGTCCCCAAAACAAATTTCTAAGAAGGGCTTTCCCCTAGTGAGCATCATAGCAGTCATATTAGGCAGTGCCATACTGCTTCTTCCTGCTTTTGCTGCTGCTGTCTAAGAAAATTTTAGAAGCTGTACATGGACTCAGTGGGCATAAAGTCTCTTGGTGAGAAAGACTGACTCCCCGGTCAGCTTCACCCTAGCCTCAGTGAATCCCCAATTTGATTGCCAGCCAGGTGGAGCCAATATCCTTGAAATGCATCTGGCTGTCAACTTACTCTCCAAGAATCCCAGAATACTCACAAATACGAAGTGCGTGGAGTCGCTGGAGAAATGTGGCTGCAGGAGCGGTGGGGGCAGGGGCGAACCACTGAACAGAGAGCTTGTGTTGGGGGTGAGAGCGGATGGGCGGTAGTCTCCGTAAGGCTCAGGAAAGTAGGATTCCAGGATCGGTGGGTAATTTTGCACTGTTGAGGACTCACAGGAAAAGGGTTTCGCCAGGGTTGATGGGTAGCCATCACTGGAAAACTGTTTAGTGTTGTGGAAATCCGAGTCTGATAAAAAAGATCTTCTAACACCATAGTAACCTGATGTGGCAGGTGAGCCTGTTGCTAATTTTAAAACAAAACAAGCCAAGGGGGGAAGACTATTAAGTCCAAGTGACAAGAGCTGGTCAATCACCTCTGGCTCTAATTGCACCTTCTGGACACACCCCTGATACTAACACTAAACATCCATGGATAAGTATCCTGGAAAAGTGCCAGGTTGTCCTGAGATATCACCCTTCAACACCCTGATCAACTATCCTATTTATTCTTCTCTAAAGTGTGACTTCATCAGAGACTACTTGGGAAGGCTAGCAGGAATATGCAGTCAGTCCATGGGGTGTTTATATTCCTCAACAATCTGGCGCTGACCTATCTCTAATTCCTATTTTCTCACAAATGTTTTGTGTCCCACTCATTGGAATAACTGCCATGCCTTTTTGAGTCTGTGACTTGGCTGGTGCCATTTAACATGCCTGAACCCATTCCTCTTCTCTGTCTCCATAAATCTCCACCGATTAAAATCCAGGTCTGTCTCCCATCGAGCTTTCAGGTTTAGCTTGGGTGCTCTATCCTCCAATAAAACTTTCCTCACCTCTCTAGTCAGAAATAATGTTCTCTTCCCTCAGGTTTCATAGTATCTCTTTTGTGCCTTGGTTTTGATTTTATTATATTTTTTATATAGAATATATATTATTATTATATTTCATTTTATTATATTTCGATTTTCCTTATAATTCAGTGATTGTCTCAGCTCTCACTTGACTAGCTCTTTGGAGGGCAGGGATAAGGAGAAGAACCATGTTTTTTCTCTCTAAATTTTTATGCACGGAGCACCTAAAGTACTGCCTTCCCTTACTCAGAGTAAGTGCTTCATATTTGTTATTGCATTGAAATAATCAACTTTGCATTCTTCATGTCCAAAATGTACACAATATTGGCCGACGTAAATGGACTCGAAGGAAACAAAACAAAATAAAAATGCCCTTCAAATGATCTTTAAATTTTATGAAACTTTCTACCTTCTCTGCACCTTCCTTTTGCCATGCTCCTTCTATACAGGTCATTGTTTAAGCTACCTTTGCCTTTGGACAAGGAGAAGGGTTGGATTCCAATTTACGTGGTTTTGTATTTAGCCACTCAACAAATATTAATTAAATAATCTACTTTGTGCAAAGCACCGTGGTCACTTGGTGGGGGGTGTGTGTCTGAAAGCACTTAACACAATGCTTTGCATGGAGTAGATATTCAGTAAGTGTCCATTGTTGGTGTAGGTGGCAATTGGGAACCGGGGTGCAAAGGCCAGGAGCTAGGGCTACCACTTTCTGGTTTTCACTGTTTACATTATCTGCCTCCCTCTAGTGGCTAATATGTGATCCTTCACCCAGGTCAGACACAAACCAGAATGTAAAGCCTGGGTCTTTTTAAGAGTGAAAGAAGGGGCAATTAGTTGGCTCAGTGGAAGGAGGGCCAGGCCTGTGCTCAAATCAGGTCTCAGGCACATCCTAGCTGTGTGACCCTGGACAAGTCACTTAATTCCAATTGCCTAGCCCTTACCTCTCTTCTGCATTGGGGTTGATAAGACAAAAGGAAAGGGTTTAAAAACAAATAAAAGTGAGAAGGCTGGGAAGAAGCTAAAGGGACAAGAAATTCAATTCAACAAACATTGTGTTGTCACTATATTGTCATTTGGGAAAACAAAGACAAAAGTGAAAACTGTTCCTGCCCTTAAGGAGCTTATAGTCTATCAGAGTGAAGATGCCCAATAGAAAAGGAAATACAAAATATTTACAGAGCAGTTTTGGGAAGGAGAGGTATTAATTGTGGGGATCAGGAAAGGCTTAGTTTGGAGACTGTACTTGAGCTGTGTCTGGAATGGAGATGAGGAGTGTAAGAGGTAGAGATGAGGAAGGAGAACATTCTAGCCATGGGGAACCTATATAAAAGCAAAGAGAAAAAAGGAAGGGATACTACATACAGGGAGATGTAAGAAGGCCAAATTGGCAGGAACAGAGAGTGCATGAAGGGGAAGAATAGAAAATCAACTTGGAAACCCAGTTTGGAGACAGACTGTGATGGACACCAAATGCCAAAGAGGAGGAAGTGGAAGATGAATTGATTCACTTGTGAAGGAAGGTTAGTGAGATGGTTGGATGACAAAAAAAAATGTTCAATATTGCTTTCTAACTCTATAGTTGCTACATTTCAGGGAAAAGTCACATTCTCAAATGTAGGTAACATGTTACTTTTTTTTTCAGCAGAGGGATGATAGGATATCACCCAAAATACATATAATTGAAAAAACAAATATACTACCGACTGAGATGTATTAATTAATTCATTGCAGAACCATGTATCCTCTCAGAAACTGTGTCCCTATCACACAGGAACAACTCTGAGTCTCCTATTCCATTTCTTATCCCAAGTAGAGGAAGAAGCAAAGTAGAGCTGGAGAGGGAGTTCTCAAGTTCAGAACACCAATTCTCTTTTTGTACCTCATATTTGTTATTTTATATATGTTTGCCTTATCTTTAGCATTCATGTGTAAACTCTTTGAGGTCAGGGATCATGTCTAATATGTTCATATCTCTTGAAAACTTTTGGCATGCCATATGTGGTCTTAAAGTGGCAGATTTAGAGATGGAAGGAATTTGAGTGCTCATAAGCTAACCTCTTCACTTTACAGCTGAAGAAACTGAGGTGCAGAGAGGGGTGGTAAGTAATCTGTCCAAATAACTACAGGCAGTAAGTTGCAGTCCTGAGATTCAAACCTAGGGACTCTGAAACATAATGAAATTAGAATTTTCCAGAAAAACAGCAAGAATGACACTGTAATCCATTCTATTCCATTTTAAATTCCGTATCCAAAAAACTTCTAATCCTGCCATAAATTGGAAGATTGCAGTTACAGCCTTTGTGTTAAGGGTAATATTCCAGGGAAAAATCTACACAAGTGAACATTAAATCAATAAATAAAGCTGTGTTTTACACAACAATATTTAGAGCCATGAGGGTGGGTAAAACCAAGAATGGAATATGTAAATAATGTTCCCATGCCCTCATATCCAAATTTTCAACTCCTGGATAGCAAGATCCTTCCCAGAAAAAAAAGAAGATAATTCTGGTGTTAGGAATATGACATTTTTCAATTCTCCTTTTATTTTTTGAACTCTTACCTTCTGTCTTGGAATCAGTAGTGTGCATTGGTTCCAAGGCAGAAGTATGGTAAGGGCTAGGCAATTTGGGTTAAGTGACTTGCCCAAGGTCACACAGCTGGGAAGTGTCTGAGGCCAGATTGAACCCAGGGACCTCCTGTCTCTAGGCCTGGCTCTCAATCCACTGAGCTACCCAGCTGCCTTTGAAACACTTTTTGACTTTGCTCTTGGTGCTGATGGTATTGAAGCTACCATTCATTCATTTAATAAACTTGCATTAAGTATTTACAATGTGCAAGCCATTGTATTGGTAAATCTCCAAAGTATAGAATTCTCTCCCTTTTGAAATGGTGGTACTTTGTTTTACTTTATCCACAGATTTTATTTACTTGTTTGTATGTTTGCATGTTGTGTCTCTCCCTCCCCACAAACCACCTCAAGGAGACCATAAACTTTTCTGGGACAGATAGATTTTGTTTTTTTTTCTCCCCTCCCCCAACACAATATCTTTTCCATAATAGGTGCTTTAAAACTTTTGTGGAATTAGATTGAATAGTTAGTTGCTGGTGGCACAGACATAAACCTGAAACAGGCTAACTCCCTCAAAAAGCTTATATTTTCCTGGGTGATGGAAGCCTGTCTCTCCTTAGAAGGATTCTAGAAAGTATGGAGGTTTGAGTTTTATTCATTTCTTCAGGAATGGTCTATGAAAACCCCTTATTACAGAGAGATTTTATTTTTCCCTCTTTCCTAGTTACTGCTTCTTAGACTAATGGGATGCCAGCTCCTTTACAAAATTCTTTAGAGTGTGTGCTAAATCTGTCCTCTAGGTACCTGTGAAAGGAACTGGAAAAGTTTGTCATTATTTTCAAAGATCTAATTGCTGAATGGATTACTTAACCAGCTTTCTCTAGACCAGGGGTTCTTATCCTGTGGTTCGTAGACCTAAAACAGGTCCATTGATAGATTTTGGGTGGGAAGGGGGCGGTCTGTGATTTTGGCTTTAATTTAATTTTTATTTTTAAACCCTTACCTTCTACCTTAGAACTGATACTAAGAATTGATTTCAAACCAGAACATCAAGGGCTAGGCAATTGACTTACTCAGGGTCATATAGTTAGGATGTTTCTGAGGCCAGAATTGAACCTAAGACTTCCAATTTCCAGTCCTGGCTCTCTATCCACTGAGCCACCTCGCTGCCCCATGAACTTGTTTTTAAAAAATTGAAAACTGTTTTTCAATATAATTGGTCTCTTTTGCAATCTGTACATTTTATTTTAAGCATTTAAAGGCATTATTCTGAGGGGTCCATAGGCTTCCCCAGGTTTTTAAAGAGGTGTATAACACAAACAAAGTTCAGAAGCCTTGCTCTAGACAAAGTCTGTGATTATCCTGAAATGGGTAGCATACTTTCAAGAGAGTACATAAAGATAATGAATATACCAGGCCATGTGTTAGTGACTTTATATTTTAACATAACTATTTGAAGAGAAGGTGCATTGAACAATGTTATTAGTTAGTGTTATAAGATGTATATGCCAGATGGAAGTCAGATTGCCTGATTTTAACCAAAAAGTAAATAGTTGATGGAACTGTTTGTTGTACTCACCTGGCATCTGGACAAACGGAGACTGAGAGGAATTGGTACCACCCTGGAAAACAAAGACAGTCGGAATGTGTTTTCCTGCCTTTCCAAAGTACAAACCAAAAAGACTGCAGACATTTTGCAGGTTTCTTTTTGAGAAGCTCCGAAGGTACAAATTTCAAGTATTATAGGGGCAGGTGTAGTAAACAGAAAGAACTCAAGCTTTCAAATGCTAACAGTGGTTCCAGGAATGCGAAAATGGAAGAATTTATCTTTTGTTATTTATTGTTTACTTTCTTATCTTAAGAACTATGAGTGGAGATTCTGGTTCTAAGGTACAGGGATAGGACTGTGAAGTGAAAATATGGCCCTTTAAGTTAAGTTCAAGGGAGGTGACATGTGTAATAAGTGTGTGTGTGTGTGTGTGTGTGTGTGTGTGTGTGTGTGTGTGTGTGTATACTTCATTTGAACCTCACAATAAAGTGATATAGGAGGTACTATAGGTATTATTTCAAATATGGAGACTGAGGCACAAAAAATAGCCTATGATCACACAGTTACTAAGTATCAGAAGCATGATTTGAATCTTGGACTTTTAAATTCCAGGTCTTGCCCTCTATCCATTATTAGATCATGTTGCCTGTGTAGCAGAAACACTCTAAGCCCTAGGTTCAAAAGATTTAGAATCTATTAAAAGATGAAATATTATCATGATCATAATCATAGAATTTAGTGCTGGACAAGGGAACAATCTTCCTTCCTTGCCACCACCGACTACTGACCAACAGCCCAATGACCAATCAATGAATCAGTCTCCAGGCAGTTTAACCTAAGAGATCTAGCCCCATTCTTTTCCAGCCTTCCCATTCATTAGCCATCATCTAGTGTAATTTAGTAAGTTTTTCCTTTCCTCCTTCCTTGCCCATCAGCCCATTTCACCTTCCTCCAATAGTTCCCTTCACTTCTACTGAAGACCTAGAAACGAAGTTCTCACTATCAAAGTCCGTGGCATCATCAAGTGGCTCAACACCAGAAATGTATATAGTTGTATTAATGAAAATAAAATTAAGGATGATGAAAAACTATCTTCCTTGCCTTGTACCTTGAAGACCACTGGGTCTTTCCTTAGGACTCATACATGAAAATTCCTGTTCCTGTTGTCTCCCCTTTGAAAAGGTAAATTCCTTGAGAGCACTGTCTTATTATTTATTAAAATCTCCAATGCTTGGTATATAGTATGTGTTTCATTATTAGTAACTGCTTTTTCATTCATTTATCCATCCATTCATCTAGCCATTTATTCATTCCAAAGAAGTTGAGGCCCAAAGAGAAAGCTTTTGAGTTGCAGCGTCTAATATTCTAGCTCTGAGTTCACAGCTATGATGTTAGTACACTGGAAACTTCAGGATAAAGTTCTTTTCAGTACAAAATTATCAATGGCCAGAATGGTTTAGTATCTTATCAACATATTGCATGGAAGAAGGTAATAGATAAAACTACAATAGCATGTTTACTTGTTTTCTTCACCAGTCTACCTACCACAACCAGTTAGAAGAGACATTTAGACTCCTAAAACTCAACAATTTTTTCAGAAAGTTTGTACTGATCTCTGCTTTACTTAACTACAAAGTATAAATGAGTTGTCTGAAAGGTTATTATAACTAAAATTGTAAGAGTCTTTTTCTTTTTCTGATATTCTTATTGATTAAGAAAATTCTGTGTGGAAAGACCTCCAAGAACTGATGCAAAGCAAAAGGAGCAGAACCAGAATGTTGTACACAGAGACTGATATGCTGTGGCACAATCGAACATAATAGACTTTTCTGCTAGTAGCAATGCAATAATTCTGGACAATCCAGAGGAATTTATGAGAAAGAAAGCTATCCATATCCAGAGAAAGAACTGTGGGAGTAGAAATGCAGAAGAAAAACATATGATTAATCATGTGGTTTGATGGGGATATAATTAGGGTTTTGATGTTAAAAGATCACTCTACTGCAAATGTGAATAACATGGAAATAGGTTTTGAACAATGATACATGTATAACTCAGTGGAACTGTTGGTCAGCTCTGGGAAAAGGGAGAGGGAAAGGAGGGAAAGAACATGAATCATGTAATCATGGAAAAATATTCTAAATAGATTTTTAAAAATTCTGTGGCTCTCTATTGCCTACAAGATTAAATGCAAACTTCCTTTTGACATTTAAGGCCCTCCACAGTCTGCTTCTAACCTATCTTTCCAGACTAAAACAACACTCTCTCTGACATGCTATGCCCCAGCCAGGCTACTCTTCTTGTCTTTCCTCTCATATAACATTCCATCTGCCACCTCTGCGTCTCTTGCTTAGAAAGCTCTCACTCTTTGCTCTGTTGCCTGGAATCTCTAGCTCCTTTCAAGTTACAATTCAAGTGTCTTATTGTGTGAGGTCTTTCATGACCCCTTCAGTTATTAGGGCTCTCCTTCCTTTCCTCCCAATGTATTTTGTATTCTTTCTGCCTCTGTCTCTTTCTATAAGCATATACATTATATATAGACACATACAATATGAGCATATGTATTTATGTACATATTTATAGTCATTTATTCGTTCATCTATTATTTATTCATTCATTTGTTTATTTATCAGTGCATGTGTTTTCCCCAAGGTAGAAAGTAAACTCCTTGGAATTTACAAATGCTGAGCACCATATCTGGTGCAGAATAAAAACAATTAAAGATTGTACAACCCTTTTTAATTTAGTATAATCAAAATTATCCATTTTATATCTCAAAATGTTCTCTATCTCCTGTTTGATCATATATTCTTCCCTTATGCATAGATCTGACAGATAAACCATTCTATGCTTCCCTAATTTGCTATGGTATCACTCTTCATGTCTAAATCATTGTGCCCTTACTTGGTATAGGGTGTGGGATATTGGTTTATACTTAGTTTCTGCCATACTGTTTTTAGTTTTCCTAGAAGTTTTTGTCAAATAGTTAGTTCTTGTCCCCAAAGCTAGGATTTTTGTTTTTATCAAACATTAGATTGCTACGGTCATTTACTACTATATATTGTGGATCTAACCAATTACATTGATCCACCATTCAATTTCTTTCTTTTTTTAAATTCTTACCTTCTGTCTTAGAATAAATACTAAGTATTTATTCTAAGACAGAAGATCAGTAAGGGATAGGCAACTGGGGTTAAGTAACTTGCCCAGGGTCATATAGCTAGGAACTATCTGAGACCAGAATTGAACCCAGGTCTTCTTGACTCCAGGCCTAGCTCTCTTTCCATACCTAGCTATCCCTCATCCTTCTATGTCTTAGCCAATACCAGATTGTTTTGATGGTTACTGCTTTATAATACAATTTGAGATCTGGTATGGCTGGACCACTTTCCTTCACATTTTTTTTTTCATTAATTCCCTTGATATTCTTGACAATACATGATTATTGAGTTTAACCACACATTGGCAGAAAGAGGATGAAAGGAAGAGTTAATGTGGTTACTTCCCCCCCTCCCCACCCCCCCCCCCGCCCCTAACCCTTACCTTCCTTCTTAGAATCAATACTGGGTATTGGTTCTAAGGCAGAAGAGTGTTAAGGGCTAGGCAACAGGGGTTAAGTGACTTGCCCAGGGTCACACAGCTAGGAAGTGTCTGAGGCCAGATTTGAATCCAGGACCTCCCATCTCTGGGCCTGGCTCTCAATCCACTGAGCTACCCAGCTGCCCCCTGTGGTTACTTTTAATAAATAGATGGGAAGAGCAGGAGTATGGAATTAAAGGATCCTTAATTTAGAGATGGAAGGGACCTTAGAAGTCATTCAGTTTAAAAACCTCATTTTGCAGATGAGAAAACTGAAGCTGTGAAATAAGTAACTTGGTCACAGAGGTAGGAAGAAAAATGTGTGAATATGGGAAACTCTCTGCATCAGACACCCCTCTGAACCTTTATCTTATTTATCTGATAACTGTGGGAATAAAAAGAGGATAATTGTCACGAGTATAACCTGAAAAGGTGCTTCTGGTATGCTTCCCTGGTGAAAGCAGAGATAAATGACTATACTGGTGCTCTTGGATTCCATTACTAATAAAGATACACTATTTGAGTGAATATTGTCTCACTTCTACCTTCTCCACAAAAGATGATAGTAACCCATCTATCTGCCAAAAGAGCTGCCCAAAAATCATACTGTGCTAGGTCCTGAGATAATAGTCTGTGCCATTGAGAGACTTCTTTTTCTTTGCATTCATTAACTCCTTTTCTTATCCTCATCACCTTGTCTACTTTCTTAGAGCTTCTTCTTTTTTCTGTGGTTACATTTACTGATTGATAGCCATCGTTGAATCTAAAATTGCAATAACTAAACTCGCCTTCTAAGAATAATGAATTTTATTTACTGTTTAATGAAGAATCTTAAAACTTGAATTTCCATATACTTCCTTGCTATTCCTTTCTATTAAAAGTAGTTGTAGAGGAAGCTAGATGGCTCAATGGAAAAAATGTGAGGCTGGAGGCGGGGGTCCTGGGGTCAACTTTGGCCTCATATACTTAACCTCGATTATCTAGCCCATACTGATTTTCTGCCTTGAAACTGATATCTAGAATCGATTCTAAGGTGGTTAAGAGTTTAAAAAAATAGCTGTGATAGTTTCTCTTTTCATCTCCCTTCTGGCAATGTTTGGGGAAAAAAAGACTAGAGAAAGCTTTGGTGATTGCAATGATAGAGATTACTTTCCACTTAGAATCTTATGTGTACCTTAAGTTCCTTGAGGGCAGGGATCATGCTTTTCTTTTCTTTATATCTCCAGCACTTAGCACAGTGACTGGCACATCGTATAAATCCTTAATAGATGCTTGTTGACTGGCTGACAATAACTTTTTGGGTGGCCTCTTCCCATTTCATCACTGAATGGAGCCCAGTTTCAGTTTAAATGTTACACTGACTATAGAACGATGCATAGCATAAATCCCCTCTTCCCTTAATTTTGTTTAAGCATGAAGTTTTCACTTTCACTCTATTCCTCAGTATCACAAAATCATCTTAGTAGAGCTGGAAGGCCAATGAAGTCCAATCTCTTAATTTTATTAAAAACAAATTAAAGAAAACCCTTACATTTCTTCTTAGAATCAATACTGAATATTGGTTATAAGGTAGAAGAGTGGTAAGGGCTAGGCAATGGGGGTTAAGTGACTTGCCCAGGGTCACAAAGTCAGGAAGTATCTTAGGTCAGATTTGAACCCAGGACCTCCTGTCTTTAGTCCGGGCTCTCAATCCACTGAGTCACCCAGCTGCCTCTTTTAGTTTATTTTTTTTTTTTAACTCTTATCTTCTGTCTTAGTTTTAAGACAGAAGAGTGTTAAGAGCTAGGCAACCAGGGTTAAATAAATTGCCCAGGGTCATAGAGCTAGGAAGTGTCTGAGGCCAGATTTGAACCCAGGTCCTGGGCTCCAGGTCTGGCACTCTATCCACTGTGCTACCTTGCTGTCCCAGTCTTCTTTATTTTAAAGCTAATACTCAGACAGTGCCTTCCTTAAGGTCATATAAGTGATGCCCATCACAGGGCCATCAATTCAAGTCTGATTTTTTTTTTTGCCTATAAAATTGTCAAGCACTGTAGTAATTAGGTTGATTGAATGTTACAATTAGTTTATTTCTCAAGACTCAAGTCAGAAGAGCCAAGGTTTTTTTTTACTTAAGTGTGAAGGGAACAACAGTCCCAAGGGAACATTAAGAAAGTAGTAGGAAAAACTGCTTATTTTTTTAGTTTGGATTGCAAATATGTTGTGGTGGGGCTGAGAATCTTAGATAATATGAATGCCTACTTTCATCCTCTGTGCTCTGCATGGGATCCCTTAGGTCTTCTGCACACCTAGGCTCATCTTGTAGGGATGTTAGTTATCCATTTAAATAACCTAGTCCCTAGAGAAGTCATTGGTGCACGACAATTCAGCCTTGTACTGGGAAATTCACCAATTCTGTTCTTCTAGTCACAAGTGCTATGTTCTATCCTGGCCCTTCCATTATTTAATTATTTTAAAACAAATTCCTTATCCTCTGCTCTCTATGCCTCTATTTCATAATTTGTCAAAATGGGAACAATAATACCTGACCTACTTCATAGGTCTATTGTGAAAACTGAATAAGATAATCAATGAGCACACACTGAAAAAAATGGGGAGTGCATACATTTAAAAAACATTTTGGGGGCATCTAAGTGGCTCAGTGGATAGAGAACCAGGCTTGGAGATGGGAGGTCCTGGGTTCAAATCTTGCCTCAGATACTTCCTACTTGCATAACCCTGGGCAAATCACTTAACCCCAATTTCCTGGTCCTTACCAATCCTTTACTTGTAAAACAGAAGGTGAGGGCTTGAAAAAAAGATATTAATGAACAAGATAAAATATCTCCTTTCAGGTAGCAAGGATATAGGCAGTGGCTACATGGTCCAAACAGATCGGATACATAGGGGATCTGTTTTCTTAACTGTTTTTTTAACATACAGAAAAAAGCAGTAGTACTTTCTCTGGTGTAAATGTCATGCCCTTTTTGAGTACTTTGTCAGTTTTTGATATGGATGATAACAGGGCAATAATGGTTTTAGATCCTTATATAATATTGAAGAAGTCTAAAGAATGAGTTAGTCAGGATTTGACAGGAATTTTAGTAGAAAGATTTTCTAGAACTGGAAACTTATTTGGTTGCTTTAGGAAGAAGTGATTGAGAAATTAGCCTTCAGAATGAGGAGTAAAAGTGATGAGAATCTGGCCTCATATACAAATATAAATTTTCAGAATTCTGGGAAGGGAAAACTCAGATGCACATCAGTATAATTCTTGTTTGAGCATTCACATTCGCCCCTGTACACCTCCACCTCTACCCCCTACCCCACCCCCACACATATGCCACACATACACTCATACTCACACAATGTACCTCTTCAAATTCTAACCCTAACACTCTCTCTAAAAATGATGGCAAAATGAATACTGACTGGCACATCACTTTTGACCAAGAAAGATGGTATATAATTTTCAGTTTGCATACAGCAAACAACAGGATCCTGCAATGCCAGGTAGCCAAATTTAGAGGTTTATATTTGAATGAAATTTGCCAGCCTACAACTTCCTGTAGCTAACCCAGCAGCTTCACAGCTGCCCCAAAAGCCCCTCCATGAAAATGAGTTAATTTGAACTAATAGGTCACTGAGGTTGTAAAATGATAAGATTAGGAATTTTCCTTGTGCACATTCGTGCAGGCGTTTTTATGGCCATGTAATATCATTTTTATGTGTGCCAACTTAGATGGGTGCATATATTGAAATGTATTAGACTTCCTAAGTATTTTTCAACCCAATTCCAGAATAAGATTATTTCCCCAGTACTCTGAGATGCAATATTAATTACATGGCTCAGGAAGGGTTTCTGTCTACAATTTACAGATGCTACCATTGTTGTTGATCCAATAGCAACCATAGTCATTTGTGTCTTAGTGTCAATTGCCAAGGCAGTCAAAGCTCCTTCTGGATTTTTTAAAAAAAGTTTTCCTTGCTTCCCTTTTCATATTCTCAACATGCCTTTGATAGGGAAAGGGACTACTAGTATGATGCTGAACTCTCTTACATATCACAGATTTGAATATATCACATGTCAAATCATAGAATGAAAGAAATGGAATTTATGTACAGAGAGTCATCTTAAATGGCCAGATGTTTTACCTATGGCACTTTTCTATTTGAGAAGCCAACCAAATAGTCAAACTCATTTGTCAGCATTTGAACTATTATATGGTCAACAGCCATGGATGGGAAAAGCTCCACAAGACACTGATTATCTATCACATTTAGGAACTGAGTGCAAAATCTATGAGCTCTTTTTTTAGAATCAATACTAAATATTGGTTCCATGACAGAAGAGTAGAATGGGAATTAAGTGACTTGCCCATTCTTTAGACTTTTTCAATATTATGTAAGGTGATAAGACACCATTAATGATTAACCAGTATATCATATATAGCTAGGAAGTGTCTGAAGTGAGATTTAAACCCAGGACCTCCCATCTCTAGGTTTGGATCTCAATCCACTGAATCACGTAGCTGCTCCCCTTAGAGTTCTTTAAAGAGAACATCTTTTTTAATATAGAAGAGACGACAAGAATATAGATAGATTAGATGACTTACTCAAGAACACAAAATTATCTAGTGACTAAAATCCAATTTTCCTGATTCCTAGGCTGATGACTTTAGTTTATCTGCAAAATAAATACCCTTAGAAACTCAAAGACACATACATACATGTGGACACACACATAAATGTATGTAAAGTAAAAGACTCACATTAATTTATAATATGAATGATAGTTTTATCATTTTGATACTAATATATAGGAACTAGACAGGAAGGAGTGGTGCTTAAGATACCTCAGCACTCTAGTGAAGCTCAAGATCATACTCAAGCATCCCAATTTGTTTCAATGTTCTAATCACTAGTCAATTCTTTTTTCTTTATAAAGTGTACATATTACTGTCATGCTTGACACCTTTCAGTAGCTCCTCTTTTTTTAGGATAAAATAAAATTCTTAAGTTTGGTGTTTAAGCCTCTGTGATGTGACTTTGACATGAATTTCTAGCCTATTTCCACATGATTCCTCTGCATGTACTTCATATACCACATAAGGTGGACAAGTAGCTATTCACAACTATTCAACTTGAACTTGACATTCTCTCTCCTGCTACTGTGCAGGAATGACTTGCACAAGCTATTCTCTCATACCTGGCTTGCATTTGTGCATGCTGCTCCCTCCTGTCCACCCTCACCCCAAAAGACTGCCTCTAAGAAGTTCCATTTTCCTTCTTTCAAAGTTCAGATTAGGTGCTAATTGCTCTATAAAACCCTACTTGATCCCTCTACCCCTAGTTCTTAGAGTTCTTGATCTCCTCAAGTTATCTTTTATTGATTTATCTTACACGAGCTAGGTGTTTTACTCTTATTGTCTTAACATTTGGGGAGTGCCAATGTATAGCTGGGGCTGGCCATCTTTTGTGTGTCTAATTCTTGTTACATGATTATCTTGTTTCCTTTTCTTGTCCTAAATGTTCTTGTTAAGTTCTATGAAAGTCAATTTTTAAAATACTGATGCCTCCTTGAGTCTACTCTATATATTTCTACTACCCCCTCCTTTGAGTTATTTGTAATTTCATTTCTGTCAAGGATATGATGTTCAGTGATCTTTCTCGTAGGTCCCTCAGAAATGTCTTGGATCATTGCATTGCTGCTAGTAGAGAAGTCCATTACATTTGATTGTGCCACAGTGTATCTGTCTCTGTGTATAATGTTCTGGTTCTGCTCCTTTCACTCTGCATCACTTCCTGGATGTTGTTCCAGTTCACATGGAATTCCTACAGTTCATTTTTCCTTTTAGCACAATAGTATTCCATCACCAACAGAGACCACAACTTGTTCAGCCATTCCCCAATCTAAGGGCATCACCTCATTTTCCATTTTTTGCTACCACAGTGTGGCTATAAATATTTTTGTACACATATTTTCCCCTTTATATCTTTGGAGACAACCCAGTCTTTTAAAGAGCAGCCAATCTTTTAAAGTCCTTTGGGCATAGTT
This sequence comes from Gracilinanus agilis, assembly GCF_016433145.1. Taxonomy (NCBI): domain Eukaryota; kingdom Metazoa; phylum Chordata; class Mammalia; order Didelphimorphia; family Didelphidae; genus Gracilinanus; species Gracilinanus agilis. Next base: position 192,752,479 of record NC_058132.1, on the reverse strand, counting down.
CCAAATTGTCATCCAGAATGGTTGGGTCAATTTACAACTCCACCAGCAATGCATCAGCATCCCAATTTTGCCACATCCCCTCCAACATTGATTACTTTCCTTTGCTGTCATATTAGCCAATCTGCTAGGTATGAGGTAGTATCTCAGAATTTTTTTTGACTTACATCTCTCTAATTATAAGAGATTTAGAACACTTTTTTCATGTGTTTATTGCTTGTTTTGATTTCTTTATCTGAAAACTGCCCATTTGTGTCCCTTGCCCATTTATCAATTGGGGGATGGTTTGATATTTTGTACAATTGATTTAGCTCCTTGTAAATTTGAGTAATTAGACTTTTGTCAGAGGTTTTTGTTATGAAGATTTTTTTCACAATTTGTTGCTTCCCTTCTAATTGTGGTTGTATTGTTTTTGTTTGTACAAAAACTTTAAAATTTAATGTAATCAAAATTATTCATTTTACATTTTATAATATTCTCTATCTCTTGCTTGGTCTTAAAATCTTTCTTTTCCCATAGATCTGACATGTATACTATTCTATGTTCACCTAATTTACTTATAGTTTCCTTCTTTATATTTAAGTCATTCACCCATTCTAAATTTATCTTGGTGTAAGGTGTGAGATGTTGTTCTAAACCTAATCTCTCCCATACTGTTTTCCAATTTTCCCAGCAGTTTTTTGTCAAATAGTGAATTTTTGCCCCCAAAGCTGGGATCTTTGGGTTTATCATAAACTGTCTTGCTGAGGTTATTTACCTCAAATCTACCCCATTGATCCTCCCGTCTGTCTCTTAGCCAGGACTATATTGTTTTGATGACCACTGCTTTATAGTATAGTTTAAGATCCAGTACTGCTACTATCCTTGACATTTTTTTTTTCATTAGTTCCCTTGATATTCTTGATTTTTTGTTCTTCCAAATGAACTTTTTTAGAATTTTTTCTAATTCAGTAAGAAAAGTTTTTTGTTAGTTTGATAGGTATGGCACTAAATAAGTAAATTAATTTGGGTAGGATTGTCATTTTTATTATATTAGATATCCTATCCATGAGCAATTAATGTTTTTCCAATTATTTAGATCTAGTTTTAATTGTGTGAAAAATATTTTGTAGTTATGTTCATATAGTTCCTGTGTCTGTCTTGGTAAATAGATTCCTAAATATTTTATATTGTCTAGGGTGATTTTAAATGGAATTTCTCTTTCTAACTCTTGCTGCTGGGATGTGTTGGAAATATATAGAAATGCTAATGATTTATGTGAGTTTATTTTGTATCCTGCAAATTTGCTAAAGTTGTTGATTATTTCACTAGATTTTTTAATTGATTCCCTAGGATTCTTTAAGTAGACAATGTACTGAGACTTGAACAAAAGGTGGGATTTCAGTTGGAGATAATAGTGATGGTTCTGAGGTAAAAATTGTGTTTGGGAAAATTTTAGCTAAAGCAGAGAGTTAATAAAGAGTATTGTGTATCTACCCTAATTTTTTCTTAGAATAAAAAAGCTTTAAATTGGTTTACATACCTTACATCAAGCATTACTATTTGAGATAGGCATTATTCTCATTCTAGATAGAAGACTGAGGCATGGAATTTGGTTTTTGGTTCTAGAACAAGAACTAAAAATGTGGTTTCCATGATGCTATGATGCTGATCATGATGTTTCATTTAAGAAGGATATTACCTTAAATATCAACACATATACTTCCCTCACATCTGTTTAAAGATATGATCATTTTTGAATCTAAGTATACTTCTTTACATATATTCCTTATAATTACAATTTAGTCCAATATTCTATCCCATTAACTAGCTCTTTGAATTCTTTCGTTATCATCTTAATCCTCATTTGCCTTAATATCTATGCTGAATTTGGCACTATGTATGAATTCCCTTTCAAAACTGTCCCTTCCTGGTTGTGTGAAGATAGCTATACTCATAGTAGAGCTATGCATTGGCCCAATTTTCTTGAAATAATGGAAAGGAGCTGACAAAAATGTATCTAATTACCCTGAGACCTCACTCCTAGGCATTTTACTTCTTTTCAAAGACAGAAAATCTGATATAAACTAAAATATTCATAGTGGCACTTTTTATAGTTGCAAATAACTAGAAATGCAGCAGATATCCATCAGTTGGGGAGGGAGTAGCTAAACAAATTGCACTATGTGAACAAAATCACCCATTATTTTGCCATAAAAAATAAATATGAAGAAAAAGAGGAACATGGGGAGACTTACATGACCTGAAGCAAAATGAAGCCATTAGAATCATGAACACAATAGATATGATGATTACAACAATATCAATAGAAAACAACAAAAGAAAATGCAGGCTGTATACATATAATGATTAAATTTGGCCCCACAAAATAGTGAAAAAATGAATCTGCTTATCTTTTTTTTGTAGAGATGGGGGATTTTAGATGTGAAATATTATGTAAGTTGCTGATGGTTTAGTTAATTTTGCTGTGCTGCTTTCACTCCACCCCCAACCCCCTTTTCTTTTTTCTTACAGAGGATGTCTTTCTGGATAAGGGAAGTAGAAAGGGGTATCCTGGGAAATTCAGATATATAAAAATAAATGCTATCAATGAGAATTTAAATATAGAATAAAATAAATAAAATGTTTTCCCTCATGAGATATTCTCTCTTCTACCCTATCTCTCCATTCTCTGGAGTAATACCGTGTTTTTTATCACAACTATATATTTTTTAACATTATATCTTATATTACAATTATTCATATATGTTTTATCTCCCCTACTACAAACTCCTTTGATCCTTCACAGTACTTAGCACTTAGTATATATTAGTATTCAATAAATATTAATTGAATGTATAAAGCCTACAAAATTAATTTCCTTCTGCTTTAGCTATCCAATTTCCTAAGACAATTTTAATCTTGGGTACCTGCTTTATCTTATGCTTCACTGGGAGGGGTTTTCAGAATTCTAAATTTCAGATGACTTCTTGAAGTTTTACTATGAAAATTGAATAGTCATCTTGGATTGAACATATAATTGTTTTCAGGGCATCTTAGTATCATTTCTGTTAACTAAAGTACAAAATAAAACACATTTTTTGGGGGCAGTTAGGTAGCAAAGTAGAGAAAGCAGCAGACCCAGTCAGGAGGACCTGGGTTCAAAGTTGGGCTTAGATATTTCCTAGCTGTGTGACCCTGGGCAAGTCACTTAACGTCATCTACTTAGTCCTTAACCACTTTCTGTCTTGGAATCAATACTTAATATTGATTCTAAGACTTAGTAGTATCTATTCTATGACAGAAGGAAAGGGTTTAAAAATATATCTTTCTGTTAGGTCTTTTGTGCATTTGGAACATGGCTTGTGCTAAAGTCACTTAGGACAACCAAAGGCACCCTGAATGCTGTGCCTATCAATCCCATACTTTGCTTGACGCTAAGCTGGTACAGAGTTTCAGTTGTGTCAGCTGGTCTTGTTCTTGCTGTTTCAATGAAAAACTGATTATTTTTATGAGATGTGTGAAAGAATTCAGCACTAGAAAACAGTTTTAATTTCATGACATTTAAAAATTGACATGATCAGGAGAACAGCTGAGAAAATAAGCTGCTTGTGAAAATTTTGCTTTTTGTATTTCTGTGGTTGTGAGGGAGCAGGTGGTTGGGTGGGGAACATGGAAGCAGGGAAAATGTGGTTCTGTTTTCTGAACAGTAGGAGAGAGCAGTCTTCGTAACTTCAAACAATGGGCTATTCTGGACAAATATGCAATGAAAGAATCAGAAAATAAAGCATTCATCAAAATGAATGGGAATGATGTGGTCTATACCACTGGAGTTTATGAGGCATTGCTCATTTAGAATGGGGTTTTGCTTTGGTTTTTTTAAATTCCCTTTCTCAATCTTCTAAAGGAGGAAAGTCGACTATTTTAATGATGTGATATGCAAAGTGACATATTCTGACCATGAGCCAAAGTAGTTGGTGAGGCTCCCAGGTTAGACATGGATTCTCTTTATCACTTAATCTATTGAAAACTACAGAAAAGAGGCACCTCTTCAACATGGAGATCAAAGACAAGCATCTCATGCCAGTGGGATGGTGACCCAACCAGCTATTAAAAGGAAACTGCAATTTTTGTAGAAGATTTAAAAATCACTTTGTCCAAGCATAGAGATCTTAACAGATAACTTTTAAAATAAACATTAAAAAATTAAATTATTAACAAAGCAGGGGAGATATCAGTTGGATAACTTGGTGATCGAGCTCTTCTGCAAGCATGTAAATGTCATGGAAATACTTCAAAAGGTCTGTGATTTCATCTATTACTGCTACTGATACAAATCGTAACCACACATGCCTAATTCCGTAGTTTCATGAGTTGCTGTGGCCAAATACACTAATCACCTGCGAACAATGTTATAGTGATGAACCTTTCCAAACTTAGGCTGCTCCTCTGATGGAAATCTGTGACTGGGATCACAGATTAAGATTTTTCAGTTTAAAGAGACCTACTAGACCTGAGCTCTGTTGGCAAAGTCTTTGAAAAGTTTACACTGGAATACAACCTTACTGAAGCTCACCCATACACCTGTTCACTGAAATAAAAGTTGTGGAAGTAACAGGCTGAGAGACATGATGAAAAAGGTTAGCCACCATAAGGAACTGATGGTGTCTGAATGCAGATGGAAGAATAGAATTTTCCGCTTTATTTCCTTCATGAGTTTTTTTCTTACATAAGCAATATGTTTTCTTTCACAGCATGATGAACAGGGTAATATGTATTGCATGATAGCACATTTAACCGAAATCATATTTCTTGCCATCTTGGTGAGGGAGAGGTGAAGAGAAAGAAAGAACATGGATCACAAAATGTCAGAAAATGATTATTAAAATAGTATCTGCATGTAATCTGGAAAAGAAAACTATAATAAAAATTTAAGGTAACAAGCTGGAATATATACTTAAAACAGATGAAAAAATGAAAAGGATGTTTAGAATCTTCTTATGCCAGATTTTTAAAAAGTCTATTATGTTATTAACTCAAGTACAACATTAACTTTATACTTGCTTCTTGGACAAGTCAATTGAGTTCTCTGGACCTCAATTTCTTCATCTGAAAAATGAGGGGATGGACTAGAGTTAGAACTTTCTAACTGTAAATCTAGGAACCCTTTGATGTAGGTTTTTCCTATCTTTCTATGCCTTTTTAGTCTATGGATCACCAGTACGTTTATTCTTTCTGTTTAATTATGATGTTCACACTACATATATTTTTAGTTTTGAAGATGATCACAATAACTATGAAGTTGATAGTTGTTACAAACTGAGCTATAACCTACAATACATATAACTAATTATTGGTTTTTCAAAGGATGATTGTCTGATTTCTGGCTTAGCAAAACCACTGACTTCTTAGGGCAAATCACTATTCACTGCATGTTTAAGATATGTTGGTATTATAAAACTGTAAATGGTTTCTAGGAAAACCTCATCAAAGAGGCACCTAAATGGTATGGTATCATAAAGAACCTTTATGAAAGTGAGTGAGTGAAAGTGAGTGGATTTGATATCCTCAGCAGGAAAAGTATTTATTTCTCAGAATTCCAAGTATGATAGTCTCTCCTGTTTTTGAATGAATTGAGGATATCTAAAGTATACGAACAATTTCCCAAATGAAGAATCACAAAGTATTAATGATCACCCAAAAGAATTTCTAATAAGATACATGCAAATCAAAGGAACCTTGACGTTTCATTTCACTACTTGAAAATTGACTGTATGTAGCTCTGATTTCTTTATCCAAAAACTGTCTGTTCATATCTTTTGACCATTTACCAATTGGTGAATGATTCATAGTCTTATAAATCTGACAGTTCTTTTTTCTGTCCCTTTCAGTGTTCAAACTGTTCATAATACAAAAGGGGCAGTACCTTACACTAGGATGCCAGTTTAGAAGATTATGTGAAAGAGTTGAGCTTTATGAAAGGGTATAAAGTCTCTTCCTGGCTACTGAATATACTGAGGAAAACAGAATCATGTAGTTTCTGAAATAGAAGAGATATTTCATCCAGTAAAATGTATATTCCTTGAGGACAGGTTTGACTTCATATTTGTCTTCAATACCTAGCATTGCTCCTTGAACATAAATTTTTTAAATTAAATTAAATCTAGTTCAACCAGTATCTAAACAAGATTAGATTGAAGAGAAATAGATCAGAGCATGTTAGAATTCCAAGGACATGTAGGCATCTCTTTTAAGAGAATTTAGAAAGATGTTTCTGTAATACCCAGTGTAGGTTGGCTTTCATTAAAGGATCTCTGGGTATTGAACTATAAATATTTTCTTTATCTATAAGAACAGGTACCAAGGAAAAGTCACTAAAATTTAAGTAGCTATATAAGGGAAATTACAGTGAATGAATATCTTATTGGTATAATTTTGGGTCCCCAGAAGTCTCTTTATTGGCAAAGGGAGCACTCAGGAAGAAACCAATGGACTCAGAACATGGTTTGGAGAGTGTGAGTGTTGGAACTGGGTGAGAGTGGATGGAGAGGTAGTAAAGACCATACAAAAGTATAAGAAAATTTTGGAAACAGTTCCCTATCCATCTGAAAAGTTTAATATGGGCAGTGGAAAGACTGAGATAATAAATATGGTGAGCTCCAGTTATATATCTTGAAACTTGCCTAAGGCAGAGTATATAAAATGGATGATCAGAAAGAAATGATTTTCAGCTGTAGGAGGCAAGGCCAACTACTTAAGACTAGAGTAGATGAAGTTAGGGGTCACTTTACATGTGGGTTTTCAGTGAAAGTACTGTGGAACAAAGATAGCCTGTGTTTTCAGTGTAATTGCCAAGGGACATCTATCACCTCAGGACAATTTTGGTAAGAGCTACAACAGAGAAACCAAACTTGAGTATGACAATAACAAAAACCATTATTAGGGATTAGGTGGGCATCTTTAGTTTCAGGAGTACACCTGTATTGCATTAGCCCAGGTCTATGTTTTCAGTGAGGAATTCTAGAGCACTCACCTTATTGGTGCTATATGGATAGCCCCTGCCCTGATATATGAAACACCTTTCTTCCATGCCATAATATCAAGAGTCTGAATTCAGGATCATCCAAAGAACAGGGTGACTGATACCCAAAATAAAGGAAACAGTACCATATCCCATAATATCCTATGATATCCAAGGGAGAGCCCATCAGGTATAAGCCCAAACATCTTAACAGAAGGAAAGGAGTGGCAGGAAGCTCTGGGTATTTTTCAGTATCTTATAGCAGCAATGACATAAAGAGATGAACAAGTTTTGATAAAAAAGACTTGGGCTTAAAAGCAAGGAGCAAATGAAGAATTAGAGGAAGTGTAGTTCTTTTAGAGAATTAGAGAAGGGGTAGATCATTTAGTAGATGAGCTAGTATGCCTGGTGAGGAGAAAAGCTGAACAAGTCATGGTGAAGATAGTTTCTAAAGAAACACTAACAGAAATAAGGGAAAGAAAGCAAAGAAAATTGAGAGTATTGGGGAGGGAGAAAGAGAGTGTGTTGTGGATACAGGCATATAAAGCTACTAAGAAAAGAAGGGGTCCTCTAAGCCTATTGAATATAGAGAAATTTTCTTTCAGCTATTATGAAATACTGTCTAGATAGTATGAGTTAGATTTTACATATGTGTAAGAGGGTGACATTTCTTTCTGGGGATCCAGAGGATTAACCTCTTCCCCCAGGGGATCTTGGAAAGGGAGAAAGAAAATTTTGTTAAGGTGGAGAATCCCTTAATTCTCTAAGTACTTGAAGAAAGTAGGGGCAGCTGAGTGGCTCAGTGGATTGAGAGCCAGGCCTAGAGACTGGAGGTCCTAGGTTCAAGTCTGGCCTCGGACACTTCCAGCTGTGTGACCTTGGGCAAGTCACTTGACCCCTACCGCCCACCCTTACCACTCTGGGGCCAAGGATGGTCCCTAGCCCGGATGAAAAAAGGAGGAGGGTTGGGCGTGGGGCTAGCAACCCCACCCTGTAAAAACTACATCTGCTAAAGAAACTGCAACCTAAAGTAGGGGCAGCTGGGCTAGCTCAGTGGATTGAGAGCCAGACCTAGAGACCAAAGGTCCTAGGTTCAAGTCCGGGCTCAGACACTTCCCAGCTGGGTGACCCTGAGCGACAGTGTCCCATTGCCTACTGGTTGTGGCCCTATGCTCCTAGAATGGAGTCCCAGGATAAAAAAAAAACTTGAAAAGAGAATCTTCAATTGAGAAGCCAGTGGTTGAGCCAGAGGGCTAGGAGAAGTGCCATTCTGGACCAAGAAGAATCAGGCTGAAAGGAAAGGAGATGAACTATAGTTTTCAGATAGCTGCGCAGGAGGGAGGATATATAACTTTTCACAATTGTTAATTATCCTTCTTAGTGATAAGAAAGCCATCAGTATATAATCTGATCACTGGTGTGTGTGTGTGTGTGTGTGTGTGTGTGTGTAATATGGTGGCAGAAAGATCTTCCCCACAGATGTATTTCTGATAAAATTTGGAATGAATAAGTTAAAAAAAATATTAAGCACCTACTATGTGCCAAGTGCTATTCTAAATGATGGCAATAAAAATACGAGGAGTCAAAACAATTCACCTAAAAGGAAGGGTGTTAGTTGATTAACATATATTTTCTCCAAAATGGAAAAGAGTATAGATATTATGGCATGGAAATGGCCAGGTGGTGGAATGATTGGTCTTAGTCTGGGCAAGATAAGGTGAAATCTCACCAGAACACAAGGTCTCAGGGGTCAAAGGACAATTTCTAAGTGGAGGAGGAAGAGGCCAGTGTCTAAATAGCATGACATGGAGCTATCTAGAAAGTAGAGTGGTTATTTTTTGAGTATTTTTTAAAATCTATTTTTTGTACGCCATTAAAAATCTTTCACAGTGACTTGACCCACAGCGAACATGTGCATGAAATTCCTTGCATGTTTTTGGCCCCTGATGTGGTACCAAGTGCTATGGATGGTATTCCAACCTACATTAACTGCCCACCTGAGAGGTCACTCCTTAAACTTACCAGCATTTGAATATTTCCCACAATAACATAGCACATTCTCCTTTCTGAAAACAATCTCCTTTCATTTATCCAATTAGGTCCTCTTGAATCTTCTCTCTATTATCTCTATTCTGGTTTAACTTCCCTTCCTCTGTCATCTTAATCTAAGGGACAGTCATTTCAATGCTTGCTCTTCCTTTACCCTTAAATTTCTGATCCCTTTGGCCTAGAAGTTCTGGAACTTCTTATTTTTTTCCTTTTTAAACCCTTACCTTCTGTTGATACTAAGTACTGATTCTATGTCAGAAGAGTGGTAAGGGTTAGGCAATTGGGGTTCAGTGACTTGCCTAGGGTTACCCAGCTAGGAAGTGTCTGAATCCAAGTTTGAACCCAGGACCTTCTGACTTCAGGTTTGCATTGTATTTGCTCTGTCACCTAGCTATCCCAGTTGTGAAAATTTTCATCTCTAATTTTGGGAAACTCTGACTTCTGTATTGTATATTTCTCTTACACTTGTAAATAACAACAATAAATGACTAGCACTTAAATAGAGCTTCAAGGTTTGTAAAGCATTTTCCTAATTTCTCATTTAATCCTCATGACAACCTTGGGAAGTAGGTGCATTTATTATCTCTCTTTTGCAGATAAGGAAACTGAGGTAGAAGGTTAAGTGAATTTCCCATAGTCACATAGCTAGTGAGTATCTGAGACTAGATTTGAAATCAGATCTTCCTGACTCTATATGTAGTACATGAACATCTAATACTGAACCACCTAAATGCAAGAGAAAGATAGGAAATCATGCTATCAGAAGTGATTACAATGTTTTGCGATTTTTTTAAAAATTCAAAAAACATTTACTAAGTGTCTAGTATGGGCATAACATTCTGTTAGGTGCTGAGGGAAATAAAATACATGAGACAACAGATCTTGTTTTCAGAAAACATATGTAGAAATAAAACACAGGTAATTATAATACAAAATAATACATGAAAATTACACAAGAAAGAGACAAACCAAGTGATACATGAGGTCAAAGAGACATTACTTATGGGAGAAATCAGGGAAGACCTAGAATCAAATGGCATTTAACTTGAGCTTTAAACGATGGGTTCAAGATTTCAAAAGGAGGAAGAGAAAGGACATTTAAAGAATAAGTAATTTGCATGCATGAAGACATTGTGACAATCAATCTGTCAAACATTTATTAAGTATTTGGCAGGTTTTGTGCTCAGTGCTAGGGAATAAAAAAATGGCTTAAGAGTCCACTCTCGAGGAGCTTACATCTAATCTAATAAGTGAGACAACATGTAACACACAACATACAACATATAAACATATACAAAACAAGTTATATAAAGGATAAACAGAAAAAAAATTAACACAATGAAAGTACTGAAATTAAGGGGCTTGGAGAAGGCTTCCTGGAGAATATAGAATTTTGGTTTGCACTTAAAGGAAACTAGAGAGGTCAGTTGCCAGAGAACCAGAATGTTGTAGGAATGAGGGAGAGTCAGAAAAAAATGCCCAGAGCCCAAGATGGAGTGTCTTATTTGTAGAATACCAGGAAGCAGCTGGTGTCACCAGACTGAAGAATATGTATCTGGGAGTAAGGTATAAGAAGACTGGAAAAGTGGGAGAGGGTTAGGTGGTAAAGGACTTTTTAATACCAAACTGAGCATTTTGCATTTACTCCTGAAGCCAATAGGAAGCCACTGGGGTTTGTTGAGTGAGGGGGTCACATGATCAGACCTATGCTTTAGAAATATCACATTAATGGCTTAATGGAGGATAAATTGGAATGTAGAGAGATTTGAGGCAGGCAGACCCACAATCAGGGTACAATAATAGTCCAGGTGTGGGGTGATGAGGGCTTGCCCTAGAGAAGAGAGAGTATAGGAGTGTCATTTCAAAGATGAAACAGCTTGGCAACAACTTGGATATGGGAGGGTGTGAGATTGTGAGGAGACCAGGATGATGTCTAGATTTTGAACCTAGAAGACTCTCTACAGTAGTAGGGAACGAAGGAGGGTGGGAGAGTTTAGGGAGAAAGATAATGACTTATGTTTTGGACATTTTAAGATGTCTACTGGACATCTAATGTGAGATGTTTGAAAGGCAGTTGAAGATTGGAGACCAGCAAAGAATTTGGGCCAGAATCAGGATAATGACTGGAAAAGGATTGATGAAAGAACTAGGAATGTTTAACCTAGAGAAAAGAAAGAACAGGGAGAGAAAGACATATTTGAATGATCATCATGTGGAGGAGAGATTAGATATGTAATCTAATCCACTTGGCTCCAGAGAAAAGAACTTGCAATAATAGATGGAAATTGTAGGAAATCAGATTTAGATTTAACATAAGGAAAATTTCCTAAGAAAAAAAACTGTCCAGGAGTGAAATGAGTTGTCTTGGGTACTGTCCTTGACACTGGACATTGACAAGTAGATGTTGAATGACCAATTGTTGGTCATTCTGTAGAGCAGGGGTCAGCAACCTTTTTGGCCGTGAGAGCCATAAATGCCACATTTTTAAAAATGTAATTTCGTGAGAGCCATACAGTGCTCACAGTGTGCGCTCCTGTAACAGCGCCTGAAAAAAAATCGACTTTATGGCTCCTGCAGAAAGAGCCATACGTTGCCGACCCCTGCTGTAGAGGCTGTCCAGGTGATGTTTGGACTAGATAATGTTTTCCAACTGAGATTTTTTTTTATTCTGAACATTGTTAATACTTGCTATGATTTTGATGGACTGTGGAACAATTTTTGTGTATATGGGGAATATTATCATCACAAATCTTACTGTTATCTAATGCTTAGTCTGCAAAAAATCAGATACATGTGCAAATGTTGGCTGCTTTGCTTGGTAGCACAAAAAGCCCCAAGCAATTTTCTCCTCTTCCTCTTACCCCTTACCTTCCTCTCATCAGATTAGAGTGAATGATTGCTAGGTAAACAGGAAGCAGCTCCCCAATCCAGGGACAGAGGGGATAGGTTGTAAATGGGACCCAAGATCTTCAAATCAACCTGTCTGACATTCATGCCTATTTACTCTCTGCTCCCCTTGCCAGTCCCAGCACCTCTGCCTTTTATTGATGTCTAAACACCAACTCTCCTCAGCTTCTGCTCCTTGCCAGCAGGTAAACAGTGGTTGCAAGCCACCATCATTTTGCCCTATACTTGGGTGGTTTAGAGCAATCTTAGAGGGTGCTCCATCCTGACCCTCCATTAGTCTCCTCTAGCTTCTCTAGCTTCCATTTCTCATCCTTCTTGATCTCTTTGTAGCATTTGTCCCTATCTTTTCCTGCTGGATCCTTTCTCTCTTTTCTAGGTTTTCATGACAGTGTTTTCTTGGTTCACTTCCTTCTTACCTGGCTGCCCTTTCTTTTTCCATCTCCTTTGCTCTATCTTAATCTAAGAGTAGCTTCAAAGGTTTTGTCCTGCACCTTTTCTTCTTTTTTTTCCTATGGTTTCTCACTTGGTAATCTCATCAGCTTCTGTGGATGTGGATGCACATCTCTGCAGATGATTCCCATGTATGAATACATAGACACATATATACACACACACATCCAACCTTCGTCTCTCTAGTCCTGCACCACCAGATGTCTATTGAATGTCTTGAAGTAGATGTCTGTTAGGCATCTCAAACTCAACATGTCCAAAACAGAACTCATTAGCTTTCCCCAAATCCCTTTGAAATTCTTGGTTACTGTAAAGCATCATATAGCCCTCTACCCAGGATCACAACCTTGTTGTCATTCTTAACTCATCACTCTCACCCCATATTTGGCAATCTATTGCCAAATCTTTTTATTTTTACTTCCACAAAATTTCTCATATATGTCTCCTTGGCTCTGTCACATAGCAACAACTCTAATTCAGACCCTCAATACCTTTTTCTGCACTTTTTTATAGGTTTTTTTTAATGGTTTCTTTTCTACCATCTATCTCTAATCCATTTTCTTTTCAGGTACCAGAACGATTTTCCTAAGTTATAGGTCTGATCATATTACTCTGCTGTGTGTGTGTATGTATATATATATATATATATATATATACATATATATATATATATACACATTCAATAAACTCCTTTTGCTCCATGGAGATGCAGTATACTAAAGTAGAAAAACATTAGCTTTGAAGTTAGAAGACCTAGTTTTAAACCTACTTTTGGTCACTCACTAGCTGTGTGACCTTGGACAAGTGACTTCATCTCTCTCTAAGACTTCCTTTCCTTATCTCTCAAGTGAGGGGGTTGATTCTGGAAGGCAATTTGGAATTATGCCCAAAGGGCTTTAAAAGAATGCATGCCTTTTGTTCCAACAATACCACTATTGGGTCTGTATCCCAAAGAGATACAAAAAAATAGGGATGGACTTGTTTGTACAAAAATCTTTATAGCTGCACTTTTTGTGGTAGAAAAAAATTGGAAAATGAGGAGATGTCCCTTGATTGGGGAATGACTGAACAAATTGTGGTATATGATGGTGATGGAATACTA
>NC_058132.1:192712777-192734481 GCF_016433145.1 Gracilinanus agilis | reverse complement strand
GAGAGAGAGAAAGAGAGAGAGAGAGAGAGAGAGAGAGAGAGAGAGAGAGAGAGAGAGAGAGAGAGAGAGAGAGAGAGAGAGAGAGAGAGGGAGATCTGTTTGAGCAAGGAGAGAATGAATTTGAAAGATAGTGGCCAATGGTAAATTAGCAGTTTGGGAGCCCCTAGAATGATGGGCATGTTTGTAGATTTATGGGATCATTTTTTGGAGGGGCAGATGAACCAACTGAATGTAAGTGACAGTGTAAACTAAGACTTGAGAAGAAAGGTTCACATTGAATTGGATGACATACATTTAGTGATGTTTATGACACAGGTCCCAAGTCCTGCATTCAATATCAGGGCTTAATCAGATGTCAGCTCTGTCTCATTACCTTATAACCTCTCTTCATTTCCTACCTAAACCAAATTAAATAACACGATTTCTTCAACTGTATATATGCTTCTCCAAAGTATATATTGGGGTTAGTGGAGCTAGAATATTCTACTAGTACTTTGAACTCTAAGACTATTATGTAATTTTGGATCTTGGTGTCTCTCTGTGAGCAGTATTAGCTTTGACAGATATACATATCTGATTTATACAGTTCTGAGCCCCAAGTAATATCAGTACATGAAACCTTACCTCCCAAAAAAAAACTCAAAGAGAATCCAGAAGACTTAGAGTATGTGTGTGCGGGTGCCTGCATGTACTTGCTCACACATGTGTGCATTTAGTGTGCATCCCCCAAGAAACAAGAGAAGGGGATATATATATTAATGTCAATGCCCTCCACCTGGGGCATTTACTCATTCCTTTTTATATAGGAAGTATCGATAAATAAATTAGTAGGATGATGAGTCAGCCACCAAGTCTAGTCTAGGATTTGATTCTCCTAGTTCTCATTTTCTGCCAAATGTTGATACATATTCCTGCAAAAAAGGTAATCTCAGATAAAAATAAATTTTTGATTATAATTTCTCTTTAAATATTTGGTTTCCCAGAATAAACATTTTAGTTTCTCCTCTAAAGATAACCATCGATTTTAGTGGCTAGTTTTTGTTTCACTAATATATAAAGGAAGGTAGAATTAGTGGGTTAGGAAAAAAGCTTAGGATTTGAGATAACTATTTTAAAAACTTTATTACAATTTTATTTTTTATAACCCTTACTCTAAAACAGAAGAGTAGCAACGGCTGTGTAAATGGATTTAAGTGACTTGCCCAGGTTCACCCAAGTGTCTGAGGTCAAATTTGAATCCAGATCCTCCCAACTCTAGGCCTAGCCCTCTATCTACTATGCTATCTAGATGTCCTATTTTGAGATAACTATTGTTCTTTCATTCTTATATTTTATCTTATGATTAATAAAGAAAACCATGAAATAATGAACCCTTCTCAGAAGGCATCTCTGGAGTTGAACTTAGATCTTCAATTATGCCACATTATTTCTTGTCAAGATTAATTTTAATCCTAACTTTTTACTAGGTGATCTGAAAATTTAGTGTGCATGCCATCCTTTCTTTATCCAAGTCATTGCTTAAAACATTAAAAAGCACAGTATCAAGGCCAGATCTCTGGGTCAGTATGCTGAGGACATCCTGTGAGTCTATTATATCCAGGAAAACTGCTATCAGAAAATTTAAGGAAAGAGAGTTCAGTTGTGTCTGAGGGGACAAGTAGTCATTAAGTTTCTATTTGAAGACCTCCAGTGATGTGGAACTTAGAACTTCAAAGGCAATTCATTCTATTTTTAGACATAAAATTGTTATGAAGTTTTTCCTTATTTCCAGCCCAAATCTCTCTGCCATGTCTCCAGCCACTTTGCTTTAACCCTCTCACCTTCTTGAAGATTGATGACACTGACTGATTAATGAGTGGGTGCCTCACCTGGCCCATTATTTCAGATGGGCCCCATCAGTACATAACTTCCTGCTCATCTTTTCTAGCTAGCCGCTGTGCTGCCCAAACGAAATCACTCACTGAAAACAACACTTTAGCTTTGGAACTCCTGCTCTTGGGTCCTATTGCTCTGAATAGTGAGTTCCTCACGTGTTCTACTGTTTTATATGGGACCTATCCATGTTTTTCTCTCAAAATGCCAGAAGCCCTGCCACCCAGACAGAAGCCTTGACCTCCATATATTTCTGCTATTCCCCTCTGTAGCTGCTGTCGTTTCTAGAACTCTAATCTAATCAATAATGCCATATCTACAAAAAAAGTAATTCCAAACTATTCCTCTGTTTTATCACATCTTGGCCACTTTTCAAATCAAATACCTCTTCCTGGGCACCATTTCTGTATAAGGGCTTTCTTCCCCTAAAAGAATATAAAATCCTCAAGTGCAAGCATGGTACTTAGAGCATAATAAGTACTTAATAAATGTTAATTAACTAATTCCACCTTAGTCCTAATTCTTCCTTCTGAAGTCAAGTAAAATATACCAGTGTCTCTTCCATATAATAGCTCTTTGAATGCTTAAAAGACAGTTCTTGTGGGGGCAGTTGGGTGGCTCAGTGAATTGAGAGTCAGGCCTAGAGATGGGAGGTCCTGGGTTCAAATTTGACCTCAGCTACTTCCTAGTTGTGGGTAAGTTGTGAGCAAGTTGTGAGCAAGTCAGTTAACGCCTTGCCCAGTCCTTACCACTCTTATGCCTTAGAACCAATATATAGTATTGAGTCTAAGACCTTGGAAGGTAAGCGTTTAAAAAATTTTTTTTAAGACAGTTCTTGTACTCCTTTCCTTACTCTCTCTCCCTCATAAGTCTTATCCTTTTGGTTTATCCAAATTCTACTTTTTTTAAGGCCATTCTTCAAGTTCTACATCTTCTGTGAAGACTACCACAGGCCACAGTGATCTCTCCATTTCATGCTAATTTTTCCATGATTTTGATGAATATTACTAAATTTAGGGTTTGAAAGTGACAAATTAATTCTGATGATGCGCAGAAGTTGACAGAAGACTAAACCAAGGGAAGGAGCCAACAATAAAACTTCTGGAATAAACTGTCTCTATATAAATATACAAAACTTGGATAAGCAGCAAAGTGAACTACAGAGCTTAATGAAAGGAGGCCAATTTGATTATATCACAAAGACTTTTCGGAATGCAACTATAACAAAGCTTCGGAAGGTTACAATGTTGTTTAGTCATTTTCAGTGGAATCCAAATCTTCATGACCCCAAATGGGGTTTTCTTGGCAAAGATCCTGGAGTGGTTTAACATTTCCTTCCCCAGTTCATTTTGCAGATGAGAACTGAGACACAATTAAATGACTTGCCCAGGGTCACACAGTTAGTAAGTGTCTGAGGCAAGATTCGAATTCAAGAAAATGAATCTTCCTGCCAGGTCCAATTCTCTATCCACTTTGCCACATAGCTGCCCCTTGGAAGGTCATACTTTTTTTTTTTTTTAAAAAAGGACAGGATAGAGGGATGGGGTTGGGCAACTGGAGCATCATTTTGTATTGAGATGATTTATTTACACACAACCCAGAAACCAGAGGTGGGAAGCATAATATAGAGAATTTTGGTGAAGATCAAAGGTGTGAGAAATAGAAATTATATTGTCATCAGTATAAATGATAGACCGCCTGGATTGAAAGAGGAAATAGATAAAAAGTTTGGGAAACAAATTATAAGCCTGGCACAGAGATATGATATAGTAGTGATGAGGAACTTTAATTTTTCAAATACCTCCTGGGATTTTCTCTTGCCAAAAATAGAGCAGGTAATAATTTCTTGATTAGCCTAAATGAAAATTTCATCCTAAAAAAGTTGGAAGAATCAATAAGGAGAGTATCAACTCTAGATTTGATTCCTTGTATTAAGGAGGAAGTAACTACTATGGTAAAAGTGATAGAAACTTTTTGGGGGGAAGTAAACAGTTCAAGTTAGAATCTGTGAAAGAAAAAAGAAGCAATTTTAGAATAGCATGGCAGGTACCTTTGATTATGGGTGAAGGACTTACACTACGCAGAAAGATATATTTTTTGATATGGACATTTTGTTGATTCATTTTGCTTGACTATGTTCATTTGTTACAAAGGGCGATTTAACAAAAAAGGCCATTGTGACATTTTTCTTAAATGCACCGAATAGAAGGAAGCTCAGGTAGGTGCTCAGAGAAGCAGGTTAGTTTTGAAAGTTATGAGAATTTATTATATAATTTTTTTAGAAAGCAAGTGGAATGAAATAGAGATTCATGTTGTGGAGAAAATACTCTTTTGGGTCTTTTGTGAAAATGCTTTTTTTGGCTGTTAAATATTGGTGTTTAAGTGATTGAAATAACTTTTTCTTGTTTTGGAGAGAGAAGTGTTTCCTTTGCTCTATTTCCCAAAGTTCCAGAGAAATCAGATGCAATTAGAAATTACATCCTTTGTCCAGTTATATATTCCCCCTTTCTAATTCCCAAGAAATCAAAATGCAAATCTCAGAGATCAATATTGCAATGTAAATATTTTACAGTTATTAAGGATTAAATATAAATTAAATTATTGTAGAATGGCAGCAGTTGGATATCTCATTTAACAAACCATTAACTAACATCCCTGGTGGGATGAAAGGCATTTATCAAGACAGGGCAAAGAGTTAAGCACATCTGTTCTACAGTTAGGGTTTACTAAATTCTAAACAAAGATCAAACAGCATGACTAGACAATAAATGCATAACATTCATTTGCCTGCTGTTCAGTGAAATGTAATATATCTTTCTGCATTCATAATTTTTTTCAAAGCAATTAGAAAAATATAACAAACAAGGAAATCTGGCTGATACTTTAACCTTGCTTATATATTTTGAATGGGATCACTAGATAGTTTGAATATAGAATTGAGGGAAACATGAAAAAATTTTAATTGTGATTTAAAGAATGGGAACATAGTTAAATGTTGCTGTCTGTTTACATGCCAAACTTTAGAGACTGTATGGGGTAGAGGACAGAAATTTGGCCTTGGAGTCAGGAAAGCTGTGGTTTAAGTCCTGTCTCTGACAAATACTAGCTATGTGACCCCATGTAATCACTGAACTCCACGGCTCTAAGTGGCTCTCTACTTGCTACCCATGTACACACAAAGCAAGTATAAACAGGATCGATCACACCTCCACGTTTCACAATATGTGTGTATGTATACATACATGTCTGTATACTTACATAGGTACATATATATGTATATATACCCCCACAATTATATATTGATTTTTACCCATCTCCCATGTCACTGTTAAACACTTTTCTCTCTATAACCTAACCTGACTACTAAATAGAGCCAGGATTTGAGTGGTTTTCTAACTCCAAACCCAGGACTCTTTTTACTATACTTTGCTGCCACAATCTACCTTGCTAATATATGCCCTTGATGATGTTTTTTAATGGACATCGTCTATATCTTAAAATAGTGTTCACAAAGCCCTACTTGATGGCTTTATCATAGTCTACAAGTAACCCTGGGTTCTGATTTAATGGTCAGCAGAATGCAAGATCTAGAAAGTTCTACCATGTTGTAAAGACTTTGAGGACTATCTTGACAAAGTATGGCATCTACATTTTGAAAATTAGCCTCTGTAAATATGGAGATGACTCACCATTAGTAGGCTAGCTATTCAGTGGCTATTTCTTTGGTTATAATAATCCCCCAAATGAAAAACAAAACAAAACAAAATGAAATGGGCTTCATTTCAACTTGGCTCTCTCTTCCACTTCTGAAGTTCAGGTAGCAGAGTGATATAGAAAAGGGGTAATTTACTGTATCTGTATCCCAAAGATATCTGAGATAAGGGGAAAGGATCTGCCTGTACAAAAATATTTTAGTAGCACTTTTTGTAATGGCAAAGAATTGGAAACTGAAGGGTTGCCCATCACTTAAGGAATGGATGACCAAGTTATAGTATATGATTGTAATGGAATACTATCATGCCATAAAAAAGGGAAAGATATATGAACTGATGCAAAGTGAAGTGAACAGAACCAGGATAACAATTATACAGTAATAGAAATATTATATGATGATCAGCTGTGAAGGACTAAACTATTATCAGCAAAGACAAGTTTCCCGAACATCCACAAAGTGACCCATGATGAAAAATGCTATCCAAAGCCAAAGAAGAAACTATTGAAGTCTAATTATAGATCAAAGCATGCCATCTTCCACTTTATTTCCTTTATGAGTTTTAAAAAATTGAATGTGTGATATGTGACTTCTGCCACAGCATGAGCAATATAGAAATATGTATTCCATGAAAGCACTGGTACAATTTACATCAAACTATTTACCACATTGGGGAGGGGAAAATGAATAGAGAAAGAGAATCTGAATCCCCAAATATCATAAAACAATTGTCAAAAATTATTTCTTCATGTAACTGAAAGTTTTTTTAAAAGGAGTAATGTATTTGGGTTGGAAAGGGACAGTTACTTGAGAAAGATAAGAAGACATATGAACAGAAACAATTAGAATGACTGATGTCTATGAGTGCATCCCCTAATACCAAAGGAATTCTACTAACCCCTTTGTTTATCCTTTTTTCCTTTATATGAAATTGGTATATTTGAAGATACCTGGAATGGGCTCATCATAGATTAATATGTTTTTAAAGGCTCCAGCTCCCTTTGTCTCACTTAGCTTTAAACTTCACAGATACTACACTTGATGGGTCACTTTCATCAGCCTGCTGTTCAGAGCAGAGCTAACTAGAACCAGACAAGACTGGAACCTAAAGGGAAGATTTCAGAAACAGTTTTCTGTATATAGTTTTACAACTGACTTATTAGGCAAAAATCTAAATTGATCCTTCTTTAGAATAAAAAATAAAATGAGGAAGATGTGACATGAATGCAAAATAGCTACAACTTAACCTATTTAAAGAAGCTATTGATTCCCCACAATGGCAAATTTAAAGAAGGAATTGGACATTGACATGTACTATTGCCATTTCCTATGAAAATTTAGCCAGTGTAAGTTAATCACTATAAGAAGGTCAAAAACACCTACAAACCATGTAATTCTCCTGAAAAGTAAATTGACTTGGCAGCTGAGAGCAACACTAATTTTGAATATAAATTCAATTGCAAAACCTTATGGAAGAATTTTGGACAAGATATCTGCTTGAGTGGAAGCAGGTGGCTCAACTCTCCCTTCCCTACTCTAGCAAAAACCTAAAAATAGCACCAAACTAAATAATGCTTAAGAAATCAAATGAGAAATGAGAAATTCCAGAAAACAACTTCCTATACCATATAACTGCCCAAAATGTCACCCAGAAGCTCATGGACAACAGGAAAGGAAGTACCCCAGAAAGGCCAGCACCAGTGCAGAGAAATAAGATGAAACTTCCCATTGTGACCAGAAATAGACTAGAGATAGCTGTAGTTTGCAAAATCCAGCTGAAGGACATCCACCATAAGGAAACCTGGGTGGCTGGAAACCCATAGTGTGGACCATGTAAGTAAATGTAAGTGGAAATAAAGACCATGGAAGTAAGACCACCCAGTAAGTGTGGTCTGGGATTGGGCCTCTGATTTCATTTATATAGTGACCTTTATATGAAAAAGCAACCTTAACATTTTTTAAATTAAAAATTATTACTATTTAATGAAAATATCCTTTATTAATACAGGCTGGTACTTTCTCTGAAACACAACATCTTAGAGACATGGAAGAATTAGGTGACTTGCCTAGGATCACACAGCCAGTATGTGTCAGAGAAAGGACTTGAGCCTAGGTTTTCCCAAAATTCTGTCTCTATTCATCATGTTCTACTCTTGGATATCATGCTACATGTTCTATTGGATGGTAGATGGCAAAAGAAAAACATGACATTGAAATTGGAAATCTAGGTGACCTGAGACAAGATCTTGAAGTTAAATCCTAGTTTATACTGCAAATGCAAATATACTTTGGCAAATATCATGCTGTGTTTTGTCATTGAATATATTTCTGTGGATGCAGCTGCTGTGAGCCAATGTGTTCTTTGAAGTTCTTTCCGCACTGATTTATTTACTTATGCTTGGATTTCCTTTGGTCACATGTATTGTAGTATTTTTTATTTGAGCCTAAAATAATTCCTCTTTTCTCTGAGTTTCTATAGTGCATATACAACACTACTAGTTAGTGATGTGTTAGAACCCATGCCTCCTGACTCCCCATCATTATCACACAATATACACTTTATTACATACTGTCTCCTATTGTTTTCTAATTTATTTTCTATCTCCCCCCAATAAAATTGTTTTGAAAATAATAAATGTTATGGACTTTGAAAAGCACCTCAAAAATAAATGTAAACCTTGAAATATTTATTATTGAAAGGAAGAATCTTTATAAGTACCTACTATGTATCAGGCATTATGCTAACTGCTTTATAAATTTAATCTCATTTTATCCTCACAATAACCCTGGTAGGAAGGTACTATTACCACCCCAATTTCATAGATGAAAAAACAGAGAGATAGCAGTTAAGTAACTTGGCCGGGGTCACAGAGCTGGTAAGTGTTGGAGGCCAATTTCAACTTGGGTCTTTCTGATCCTAAGGGAAGTTCTCTCTCCATTATACTTTGTTGCCCAAGGGAGTAAAGGAAGCAGTAGATAGGGAGAGACTGAAGATAAGGCTGAGGGAGGTGATCATAGTGGGCAGTAGGCTGAAGAAGATGGTAGGGCAGAGTTTAGTTAAAGGGAAATGTAAATGGGTTGATCTTGGCAAAGGAAAGAACCACTGTCCCACTGGATACAAGAAAAGGGGAAAAAAAATTTAGGGAGTGTACATGTAGAAAAAGGGAGAAGGGTTAGTTTATAGCATATGAGCTCTAATTTTTCAGTATCAGACAGTAAAGTCCTTGACTATGAGGTTGGGGAAGGGAGTGGTGTGGGAGACTTAAGAAAGTTTGGAACAGTTGATGTGAGGAGTGGGATAGAGAGCATCATTGAGGGAGCAGTAAAATAATTGCCCTGTTCCACTGAGGACCCAAATGAGATTAGATAAGAAATATTTGTAGGGGACTCAATATACTCAGTGATTTTTTTAGATCTGTTCAGCATCATGTGAATAAAATGGAAGAAATGGATGGCAGAATAATCCAGGGTTAAAGTTTGGCAATGCTTGAGTGTAGAGGCAGGACTTAGGAACAAGGGATTCAAGAGCAGAATTTAAAGCTCAACTAGGTAACTAAAGGATTGCTATTGGGAAGAGAGAAAAATGAAGTCAGCTATCAACTGTAATAATGTCTGGCATATAATGAATACTCAAGAACTGTTTCTGACTTATTACTTAATTGAGTACTTTAGAACTAGATTGAGAGAATATAGTTGTTTTTTTAAACCTTAACCTTCTGTCTTAGAATTGATACTAAATATTGGTTCCAAGGCAGAAGAATGGTAAAGGCTAGGCAACTGGAATTAAGTGACTTGACTATGGTCACACAGTTATGGAGGGTCTGAAGCCAGATTCAAGCCCAGAACCTTCAGTCTCTAGACCTGACACTCTAGCCCAGTGGTTCCCAAACATTTTTGGCCTAATGCCCCCTTTCAAGAAAAAATATTACTTAGCACCCCCTGTCACATACTATCACCACCCCCTTACAGTTATTCACCGCCCCCAAATGCACCTGTGGCCATCACTGCTTTCCTGGATCACTGCAGCACCCACCAGGGGGCGGTGGTGCCCACTTTGGGATCACTGCTCTAGCCATTGAACCACCTAGCTGCTCCTTCCTGGTCGTTTTTGTCAGAATGAATTTTTCTCCTCAGTAACTGGGGCCTTTGGGCTTATCAAAGACTGTGCTACTATATCTGTTTGTGTTGCTACATTGTATATCTAAACTGTTCTATGGATCTCTCTCTCTCTCTCTCTCTCTCTCTCTCTCTCTCTCTCTCTCTCTCTCTCTCTCTCTCTCTCTCTCTCTCATAGAAATCAAATAGTTTTAATGATTACTGCTTTGTAGTACGGTTTGAGATCTGATACTGATACCTACTTAAAAAAAAACACTCAGTGGGGGCAGCTGGGTAGCTCAGTGGATTGAGAGTCAGGCCTAGAGACGGGAGGTCCTAGGTTCAAATCTGGCCTCAGACACTTCTCAGCTGTGTGACCCTGGGCAAGTCACTTGACCCCTATTGCCTAGCCTTACCACTCTTCTGCCTTGAAGCCAATACATTGACTCCAAGATGGAAGGTAAGGGTTTAAAAAACAAAACAAAACCACTCAGTATATTGACCATATAAGTAGAGTAATCCATATATTCCTGCTTTAAAAATTCAAATAAAAAATAAACAAAATAAAGTACTTGGATACATTGGATGGCAACACAGAAGTATTAGGAATGTGTACACACACACACACATACACACATATATATGATTTAGGTTTTCTAGCTTTGGCATCCACCACTAATATTTCTAATCTGAATTCAGACGAAACAGAACAGATTTCTATAAGATGTCTCCATATTTGTAGCAAATGTATTAGAAATTCAGCATCATTTCCATCCAATTATCTTTGATAAAATCAAAGTCAAACATCTTCTCCTCACTGTGTATTGGCACAGTCACAAAAACGCTTAGAATGTTAGTCCAGATCTAGGCAGGCTGATCGGAATGAATCGGCTCCTTCAGAGTTATCAGACACATGGCACTAGGCTGCAATACTCCCAACTGCGTCCTAAGTCAGATTCAAATGTAATAGAAAAAATGTAATGGGGAAAATATTCAACCAAACAAATAAAAATAGGATAGAATATAGATAATGTTAGCATGTGATTCTCCATGTCAATGGCAGGTATCCGTATCTATGTTTTTTCAATTTGAATTTCATACCACTTAGCTAAATAATTTAGATGCTATTCTATAATAGCTTTTCCTGCTTGAAGTTTATATCATAAGAGAAACTGTGAAAGAGACTAAAAGGTATCCAACAATTTGCATCACGACAGCTAATAAGTCTATAAATACTTATTGAACGCCATGTTCGATACTGTATTTAGGTGACATAGTAGTGATAGAAGCTATAGATAGAACACTGGACTTGAAATCCATGTGATGGACACCAAAAAATATTTTCCAAAATGACATGAAAGGTTACAAAAGTGAATAGATTAGGTACACAATACACAGTAGTAAATGACCATAGTAATCTAGTGTTTGATAGATGCAAAGATCTAAGCTTTTGGGACAAAAACTCGTTATTTGACAAAAATTACTGGGAAGGCTGCAAAGTAGCTTGGCAGAAACTAGGTACAGAACAACATCTCATATAGTATACAAAAATAAGATCAAGATGAGTACCTGATTTAGACATAACGATCAATACCATCAAAACATAATGATAATTTGATACCTATGAGAGACAGAAGTACCATCAATACATAATGATCAATATAAACAAATTAGAGGCTCATAGAATATTTTATCTGTCATATCTATGGATAAAGAAATAATTTATAAACAAACAAGAAGGAAAATGGATATTTTTGATTAAATTTAAAAGGTTTTGTACAAACAAAACCAATGCATCAAGATTGGAAGGGAAGCAGAAAACTGGGAAAAAATTTTATAGGAAGTTTCTCTGATAAAGGCCTCATTTCTCAAATTTATAGAGTACTAAGTCAAATTTATAAGAATATGTCATCCCTCAAATGATAGTCAAAAGAGGCAGTTTTCAGAAGAAATCAAAGCTATCTATAGTCATATGAAAAAATGCCCTAAATTACTATTGATTAGAGAAATGCAAATAAAACAATTATGAGGTACCACATCATGACCTATCAGATTAACTAATATGCTAGACACCTAGGGTTAAGTGACTTGCCTAGGTCCACACAGCTAGGAAATATCTGAGGGCAGACTTGAACCCAAGAACTCTGGTCTCCAGGCCTGACCCTCTATCCACCAAACCACCTAGCTGAGGCTTCTTGGTAGTTTTGGTCAGTGTGATTTTTTTTTCTCTTTAGAAACTGTGGTCTTTGGGCTCATCAAAGATGATGCTACTGTGTCTGTTTGTTTCTATATATAGTGCACCCAAACTGCTCCGTGGATTTTTCTGTCTCTGACTATCTTTTTCTCTGTCTTTCATAGGTTCCAAATAGTGATCAGTTTGAGATCTGATACTAATAAACTTATTAAAAAAAACCCAACAAACCACACACTTTTTTCACTATTTTCTTGGGATTCTAGAATTTGTGGTCTTCCATATGAATTTTATTATTTTTTAGCTCTATAAAATAAACTTTTGGGATTATGATTAGTATAGCACTAAATCTGTAAACAAATTTATTTAGCTTTGTCATTTTTATTATATGGACTTGCTCATGATCAATTCATGTTTTTCCAGTTATGTAGGCCTACATTTCTGAAAAGAGCATTTTAGAGTGAGATTCAAATTGTCTAAGTGAATCTCGGCAGATAAATCCCCCAAATATTTTATGAATTCTGTGGTTATTTTGAATCAAGTTTCTCTTTTTAGCTCTTCTTTTTTGTGTTTTGTTGGATATGTCTGTATATCTCTGTACACACACATACACATACACACACACACACACAAATGAGTGTGCGTGTGTGTGTATATATAAATGCCGATGATTTATTTGGATTTATCTCGTATCCTGCAACTTTCAATTATTTCAGTGATTTAGCTGACTCCCTAGGGTTCTCTAAGTAAAATATTGTATCATCTAAAAAAAAGCAATAATTTTATTTTTACTTTATCTAAACTTATTTCCTCAATTTCTTTTGTTTATGTTATAGCTTGATAATAATTTCTGTATTATATAGCTTGATAATAATTTCTGTATTATATAGTAGTCACTAAAATGGGTAGTCTTGCTTTACATCTCATCATACTGGAAAGGTCTCTCGATTTTCAATATTACCTACCTTTGCTCTTGGCCTTAGATAAATATTATTTGCTATAATAAGGAAATGTTCGTTTGTGCTATAATTTCTAGCATTTTTAATGTAAATAAATGTTGAATTTGTTTATAACAATTTTTGTTATTTATATTGACTTGAGTTATATTTATATTCTTCCTGATGAGGAACTAACCCTGCATTCTTTGGATAACTCCAACATGGTCATAGGGTAAAATCTGTGTAATTTATAGTTTTAGCCTATTTGCTAATATTTTATCTAAATTTTTTACATCAGTATGCACTGGGTATTGTTCTGTAGTTTGCTTTCTTTGCTTTGTCTTTCTGTGGTTCAGACAGCAAGACTCTATTTGTATCATAGAAAGAGATTAGATAGGTGCTTTCTTTTGTTATTATTGCAAACAATTTATATACTATTGGAATTAACTGTTCTCTTAATGTTTAATAGAACATTCAAATGTAAATCCATTTATACCTTACATGATTTATCTTTCTGATATGAGGTTATTTACAAAGTCTCTTTCTTCAAATTATTAATCTACATATTTTATATTTTTTGTAAGGGTTCATCTATTTTCTCCAAGTATGTATTCTTTCAAATTAGCATATAATTGCACAAAATAAATTTATAAATACCTTTATTTACTCTTCAATTATACTTTTTTCAGTTTTGATATGAACAATTTGTTTTTTCTTTCTCTTTTAAAAATCAGATTAGGTAACTAACTGTGCAGATATTACATTTATACCACAACTTTCCCCATCACAGTTTTATATATTGCAGGTGTCACAAGAAATTAAATGGAAATTTTGGGGGGGAAGTTTTGCAGAAGCCACAGATGACATACAAAGGCCAGCAGACAATATAAAAAAGGTTAAAATATCCAGCAATGCATAAAATATATGTATAGTATTATATAACATCAACATATTTTATCTTTTAATACCATAGATATACACAATTTCTTTTTTTCAAGTTAAAATTAGTAAAAAGTTATAATTTGTGAAAAGAACATGAAAATAAAAAAAATTTTACATGAATTTTCCTGATTATGAGGAACACTACATCCCTAACCCCCACAATGTGGAAAAGATACCTGTATATCTTTTTATCTTTTGCAAGGAAGTGTCTTTATTTCAGTTTAATGGATTTTTGCTTTCAGCTTCATTAATCTCTTTATAAATTTTCATAATTTCTACTTTGCTGTTCAGTTAGTGATTTTTATTTGTTGTTCCCAATGTATTGATTTGTTCTTTCTCTCTTTTGATGAAAGCCTTTAGAGATGTAAAAAACTGCTTCACCTGCATCCTATAAGCTTCAGCATATTATTTCATTATTGTAATTTTCACTAATGAAATTTTTAATTGTTTCTATACTTTATTCTTTGTTATACCAGTTCTTTATAATTATGCAATTCAGCTTCCACTTACTTTCAAATTCTTTTTAAGGACCCATTATTGATTTTAATTTTTATTGGAGTATGTCCTTTTTTTTTTTTTTTTTTTAAAAACACTTAACTTCTGTGTATTGGCTCATAGGTGGAAGAGTGGTAAGGGTGGGCAATGGGGGTCAAGTTACTTGCCCAGGGTCACACAGCTGGGAAGTGTCTGAGGCTGGATTTGAACCTAGGACCTCCCATCTCTAGGCCTGACTCTTAATCCACTCAGCTACCCAGCTGCCCACCTAAACACATCTTTAAATGATGTGTTTAGTTTTAGTTTTTCTACAGTTTTAAGAGATAGGGAAGGTAATTACATCCTGATAAAAGGCAGTATAAACAATGAAGAAATATCAGTACTCAACATGTATGAACCAAATGGTATAGCATCAAGATTTCTAAAGGAGAAGCTAGAGGAGCTCAAGGATGAAATAGATAGCAAAACTATGCTAGCGGGTGACCTCTACCTTCCCCTATCAGATCTAGATAAATCAAACCAAAAAATAAATAAGAAAGAGATAAGAGAGGTGAATGAAATCCTAGAAAAAATAGAGTTAATAGATATATGGAGAAAAATAAATATGGACAAAAGGAATACACTTTTTTTTTTCCAGCAGCACATGGAACATTCACAAAGATTGACCATGTACTAGGGCATAGAAACATGGCAAACAAATGTAAACAAGCAGAAATAATAAATGCAACCTTATCAGATCACAATGCAATGAAAATAGTTATTAGCAAGGATATGTGGAGAGGCAAACCAAAACTAATTGGAAATTAAATAATATGATTCTCCAAAATAAGTTAAAGAATCAATCATAGAAACAATAATTTCATTGAAGAAAATGACAATGATGAGACTTCTTACCAAAACCTATGGGATGCAGCCAAAGCAGTTCTAAGGGGAAAATTTATATCACTGAGTGCATATATTAACAAATTAGGGAGGACAGAGGTTAATGAATTGGGAATGCAACTTAAAAAACTAGAAAGCAAACAAATAAAAAATCTCCACATGAAAACTAAATTAGAAATACTAAAAATCAAAGGAGAAATTAATAAAAGCAAAAGCAAAAGAACTATTGAATTATTAAATAAGACTGGAAGCTGGTATTTTGAAAAATAAACAGATAAAGTAGACAAAGTACTGGTAAATCTAATAAAAAAAAAAGAAAAGAAGAAAACCAAATTAACAGTATCAAAGATGAAAAGGGAGACCTCATGTCTAATGAAGAGTAAATTAAGGCAATCATTTAAAAACTATTTTGCCAAAAACAACTGCTTGAACGCATGGGTCGGGGTGGACATGATTGAGGGTATGGACTCGAAACTACCACACCAATGCAACTACCAACAATTTGGAAATTGGTCTTGATCAAGGACACATGACAAAACTAGTGGAAATGCGCATCGGCCATGGGTGGGGGGGTGCAGGAGGGGGGGTTGAAGGGGAAAGGTGGAGCATAAATCATGTAACCATGTTAAAAATGAATATTAATAAATGTTAAAAAAATAAAAAAAAATAAAAAAACAAAACAAACAAAAAAAACTATTTTGCCCAATGATATGGCAATAAATATAGCAATCTAGGTGATAGGGATGAATATTTACAAAAATATAAATTGCCTAGATTAACAGCAGAAGAAATAGAATGCTTAAATAATCCTATATCAGAAAAAGAAATTGAACAAGCTATCAAAGAACTCCCTACGAGAAAATTGCAAGGGCCTAATGGATTCACAGGTGAATTCTAACAAACATTTAAAGAACAACTAATCCAAATACTATACAAATTATTTGACATAATAAGCAAAGAAGGAGTTCTACCAAATTCCTTTTATGACACTAATATGGTACTGATTCCAAAGCCAGGCAGGCCAAAAACAAAGAAAACTACAGACCAATCTCCATAAAGGACAAAGATGCAAAAATCTAAAATAGAATACTAGCAAAAGGACTCCAGCAAGGGATCATGAGGATTATCCATCATGATCAGGTAAGATTTATACCAGGAATGCAAGGATGGTTCAACATTAGGAAAACCATCCTCAAAATTGACCATATCAACAAGCTAATGAACAAAAACCATATGATTATCTCAATAGATGCTGAAAAAGCCTTTGACAAAATAGAGCACCCATTCCTATTGAAAACATGAGGAAGTATAAGACTAGAAGGAACTTTCCTAAAAATAATAAACAGTATGTATATAAAGCCATCAACAAGCATCATTTGCAATGGGGATAAATTAGAAGCCTTCCCAATAAGATCTGGAGTGAAACAAGGATGCTCATTATCACCTCTATTATTTAACATTGTACTAGAAACACTAACAGTAGCAATTAGAGAAAAAAAAAGAAATTGAAAGTATTAAAATAGGCAAAGAGGAGTCTAAGCTATCACTCATTGCAGATGATATGATGGTCTACTTAAAAAAATCCTAGAGAATCAACTAAAAAGCTAGTAGAAATAATCAACACCTTTAACAAAGTTGCAGGATACAAAATAAATGCACATAAATCATCAGCATTTCTACATATTTCCAACACATCACTGCAACAAGAGTTAGAAAGAGAAATTCCATTTAAAATCACCCTAGACAATATAAAATACTTAGGAATCTATCTACCAAAACAAACACAGGAATTTTATGAAAACAACTACAAAACACTTTTCAAACAATTAAAACTAGATCTAAACAATTGGAAAAATATTGATTGCTCATGGGTAGGATGAGCTCACATAATAAAAATGACCATCCCTACCCAAATTAATTTACTTATTTAGTGCCATATTTATCAAACTACCAAGAAACTTTTTTACAGAATTAGAAAAAACTATAACAAAGTTCATTTGGAAGAACAAAAGATAAAAAATATCAAGGGAAATAATGAAAAAAATGTGAAGGAAAGAGGCCTAGCAGTACCAGATATTAAACTATACTATAAAGCAGTGTTCATCAAAACAATATGGTACTGGCTAAGAGACAGAATGAAGGATCAGTGGAATAGACTTGGGGTAAGTGACATCAACAAGACAGTCTATGATAAACCCAAAGAGCCCAACTTTGGGACACAAATCCACTATTAGACAAAAACTGCTGGGAAAATTGGAAAACAATATGGGAGAGATAGGTTTAGATCAACATCTCACATCCTACACCAAGATAAATTCGGAATGGATGAACGACTTGAATATAAAGAAAGAAACTATAGGAAAATTAGGTGAACACAGAATAGTATACTTGACAGATATCTGGGAAGCGAAAGATTTTAAAACCAAGCAAAAGTTAGAAAAAAATTACAAAATGTAAAATAAATAACTTTGATTACATTGAATTAAAAAATTTTTGTACAAACAAAAACAATGCAACCAAAATCAGGAAGGAAACAACAAAATGGGAAAAAATCTTTATAACAAAAAACTCTGACAAAAGTCTAATTACTCAAATATACAAGGAGCTAAATCAATTGTACAAAAAAATCAAGCCATTCCCCTATCGATAAATGGGCAAGAGACATGAATAGGCAATTTTCAGATAAAGAAGTCAAAACTATCAATAAGCACATGAGAAAGTGTTCTAAATCTCTAATAACTAGAGAAATTCAAATCAAACAACTCTGAGGTATCACCTCACACCTAGCAGATTTGCTAAAATAACAACAGGGGAGAGTAATGAATGTTGGAGGGGATGTGGCAAAATTGGGTCATTAATGCACTGCTGGAGCAGTTGTGAATTGATCCAACCATTCTGGATGGCAATTTGGAACTAAGTCCAAAGAGCGCTAAAAGATTGCCTGCCCTTTAATCCAGCCATACCATTGCTGGGTTTGTACCTCAAAGAGATCATAGGGAAAAAGACATGAACAAAAATATTTATAGCTGCGCTCTTTTGGTGGCAAAAAAACTGGAAAACTAGGGTATGCCCTTCAATTGGGGAATGGC
This sequence comes from Gracilinanus agilis, assembly GCF_016433145.1. Classification (NCBI taxonomy): domain Eukaryota; kingdom Metazoa; phylum Chordata; class Mammalia; order Didelphimorphia; family Didelphidae; genus Gracilinanus; species Gracilinanus agilis. The sequence continues at coordinate 192,716,265 of NC_058132.1, read as the reverse complement.
TGAACAAATTGTGGCATATTCTGGTGATGGAATACTATTGTGCTCAAAGGAATAATAAACTGGAGGAATTCCATGTGAACTGGAAAGACCTCCAGGAACTGATGCAGAGTGAAAGGAGTAGAGCCAGAAGAACATTGTACACAGAGACCAATACACTGTGGTAAAATCGAATGTAATGGACTTCTACTAGCAGCAATGCAATGACCCAGGACAATTCTGAGGGATTTATGGAAAAGAACGCTACCCACATCCAGAGGAAGAACTACAGAAGTGGAAACACAGAAGAAAAACAACTGCTTGAACACATGCGTTGATGCGGACATGATTGGGAATGTAGACTCGAATGGACCACACCAATGCAACTATCAACAATGTGGAAATAGGTCTTGATCAATGACACATGAAGAAACCAGGGGAAATGTGCGTTGGCTACGGGTGGTGGGGTGATGGTGGTGTTGGGGAGGAGAGAGTAAGAACATGAATCATGTAACCATGGAAAAAAATTTTTTCTAAAAAATAAAATAAAAAAAAGAGAGATCTTCATGTCCTAATTCATGGTCATCTTTTTTTAAGGTGATGTATATAAATCCCTTTTTATTCTCATTCAATAATGGCCAGAGTTTTAGCGTTTCTAATTTTTTTTCAAATTTTATTCAAATCCTTGTATTGTTTTTAGTTTATCTTTGAAAAGCAATACCTTAATGCCCCTCTCCCATCAGTATAGTTTTACTGACTATTTGTCCCTCTAATTAGATTAATTTTTCATGGGATGCCCATTTCCTCACCACTTCCTCTAGATATTTACTGTTCATCTTATACATCTCTATTACACAATGGTGATTTCCTTCTCCTTTCTCTTTCTTCTACTTCCCCCTTTCTTAGTCAGGTCCCTTATCTTGACTGTTATCTTTTCCTATGACCCCTGAGTCAGAATAAAATGGCTCATAGACCCTCTGCCATTTTAGCCTTTCTCTATGATCTTTAAAGATGTTAGAGTCCTGAGAAAACATGTGCCTCTTAGTCTTCTTTTAGTTTGGCACTTAGTATATGCCAAACACTGTACCAAGCAGTAAGAAATACAAATATAAACAGAAAGACAGTTTCGAACCTTAAGAAGTTTACATTCTAATAAAGGATAGACAACATATGAAAGGAAGCTAAAAAGCAAATGAGGGGGGCAGGGTTGGAGAAGGTACCATTTCAAGGGCATGGTGGCAAAATTTATAGAACCAAGAATCAAGAAAATCAAGCCCTGAGAGGAATGAAGATATGGCTGACCTGGGCTCTTTTCTTAAAATGGAGATTTTAGGATCAGTTAATAGAGGAAGGAGCTACAGTATCTAGTCTGAGAAGGCCAGTAGTGATGTGAACTTTTAGAGTGAAGAGGTTGCAGTGGCATGCTAGAGAAAACCTGTACAGTCAAGAGTAGAGAGAAATAAAGACATGGCTAGCCCGGGCTATTTCTTTAAAATTTCACATGTAAACAATTTTCTCCACATACTGCCTTTTAATTATGTACATTTTTCTGTGTTTCTCTTGGTGCCTACATTTCCATTTCCAAATTATAAGATTACACTTAGTTTTTTTGGACATGTTATCCTTGGTTGCAAACTTTTATCACTTGTCTTTGGGAATATTATATCAATGAACAATGCTGTAGACTCTGCCTCTGGTCCTTTCCACATACTGTTGGTCTCAAGGGTTATTCCTATTTTGGATCCCCCCCACCAATACAGTCTTTAAGGATTTCTTGGGATGGATTTTGCCAAATGCCTTTATTTTCCTCAGCTTGATTTGGGCCAATGCTATTAAGTTGGACTTTTCACAGAATGCTCCAAGGGTGTTCATTCACTCTCTCTGTTTCTGTCTGTTTCTGTCTGTCTCTTTCTCCTAGGATGGGTTCTGGTGCTGTTAAGACTGGAGTGGCTTCAGATAGTAATTTTATGGGTGAATCTGCTTTCTAACAATTTGCATTGTACTAGGTTTTGGTGAAGGGTTGGCCAGGGATTGCCACACTGTATTCATGCAGAATGTTCCAGTCACTCATGCAGTCACTGACCTCAGAGAAGCTTTGGGCTTGGTTGGACTTAAGTAATATAGAGCTCCACCAAGGAGCTCTGGTATTGCCCTAAGACTAGGGACCTCTTGCCCTGCTCTCTGGCCTGACTTGTCTGTCCCAGGATCTCTGTAGGACTGCAAGAGTTCTTCTGGGGATCCTTGCATTGGATAAAGGTCTCTTAAACTTATTCTTCCTGTCATTTGGTAGAGCAATACATCTCTAGGCCTCAATGGTATTTCCCAAGGATCTGGGGTCTTCTGCCTCCTAACATGAACCAATCTTTCCAAATGCTTCAGTTGTATTATTTGTAAAATGAGAGGGGTTGGATATGATGGCCCATTCCAACTCTAAATCTATGATTCTATAAACATTGGGCCAGTTCCAATAAGTATACAGTCTTATCCTTGCTTCCAAAAAATAAACTTAACAAATATAACTTGGGCAGTATAGTGCAGTGCAGTGATGGGCAAACTACTGCCCATGGGCCAAATGCTGCCCCCTGAAATGTTCTATCCAGCCTGCTCACATTGCTAATCTGACGAATACAATGAGAAGGATACGATACAATGAATCTTCCAAAGAGTTGCCTTAGAAAAAGACTGACAGATGACTGTTTCCTTTCCTTTGGCCCCCTCTTTAAAAAGTTTGCTCATCACCAGTGTAGTGGAAAGAGCACAGTCTTGGGAGCCAGAGGATCTGGATTCAAATTTCACTTGTAATGCTTATTACCTCTATTATTTGGGGCAATCATTCTTATTCTCTCCGTAAATGAGAGACTTGGACTAGATGGTTGTTGAAGTCTTTTCCAGCTCTAAATTCATTCATTTTGTGTTCCTTTGTGTGGCTATAGAGTAGAGTAGTTAATTTGAACAAGGATCTGGGTGTTTTAATGGACTTCTAAGCTCTTAGTCAACAGTGTGATATGTTATCAAGAAAAGTAATGCAATCTTTGGCTGCATTAAGGAAAACAGGTCAAGAATATCGAAGTAATAGTCTCATTGTACTCTGTCTTGGTCGGCTTGAATATGGAGTATTTTTTTTTTTTTTTGCATTCTGGGAGTCACATTTTAAGAAGTTCCCTGACATGATGGAGAATGTCCAGAGGACAATGACTATGATGGTGAAAAATCTCAAGTCTTTGCCATATGGGGGACTAGTTGGTGGAAGTAAGGATGTTGAAATAGATAAGAGAAGTCTCATCAGCCACAATTGCTTTTCATATATTTGAAGGATCATATCATCAAAGAGTATTATTCTGCTTGGACCAAGAGAGGAAAACTAGTAGCAATCAATGAGTGAAAGTTGCAAAGGGAAAAAAATTTAGACTTGACAACAGATTCTTTCCTTCCTTCCTTCCTTCCTTCCTTCCTTCCTTCCTTCCTTCCTTCCTTCCTTCCTTCCTTCCTTCCTTCCTTCCTTCCTTCCTTCC
>NC_058132.1:192667808-192692824 GCF_016433145.1 Gracilinanus agilis | reverse complement strand
CTAATTGCAACTGCTAGTGTTTCTAGTACAATGTTAAATAATAGAGGTGACAATGGGCATCCTTGTTTCACTCCTGATCTTATTGGGAAGGCTTCTAATTTATCCCCATTGCATATGATGTTTGTTGATGGTTTTAGGTATATACTGTTTATTATTTTTAGGAAAGGTCCTTCTATTCCTATACTTTTCAGTGTTTTCAATAGGAATGGATGCTGTATTTTGTCAAAGGCTTTTTCAGCATCTATTGAGATAATCATGTGATTTTTGTTTGTTAGACTGTTGATATGGTCAATTATGTGGATGGTTTTCCTAATGTTGAACCAACCTTGCATTCCTGGTATAAATCCCACCTGATCGTGGTGAATAAGGGTTTATTATCTTAAAGGTTGATGTGTCAGGAAAGTGGATCGAGGAAGCCCTAACAGTTGACTCAGGAGCCTCAGGTGGGGGAAGGGAGGCAGAGATGGAGTCTGAGTAAGGACCTGCCTTTAACTCAAGCTTACAAAGTGCTCTTGATATCTAAAGGGAATAAATGATGACTGACTAGTTTCTTTATATCTAATATTGTCAGTTATAATTAACCCTTCACAGATTTGAACTCCTCTCTAATTACTCTCCTTATTAACTCCACAGACATATAAGGTAAGGGAGGGAAGGTAGGAAATAATATTGGGAAGGAAGATATAAAGGGTTTATCCAAAATAACAATTTCTTAAATAAATATTTCAAAGCTAGGCTAAATTTCAATTCTACAGATAGGTAAGGAGGCAGCTCAGCTGGTCAGACAACCTCCCTCTATGGGAGACCCAAACCAACTGCCTTTTCCCTCAAGATTCCAACCCCCTAACTGCTTTTAGAACTCAGCCAAAGCTTGAAAAAACTATATGACCCCCTCTCTCTATACTACAATCTGAGCATGTCATACTTCTCCAAAAAGCTCTAGTCATTCCCTATTGCCTCTGGGATCAAATGCAAACTCCTTTGTCATTGAAAACCCTGTATAATCTGGCCCCTGCATACCTTTCTAGGCTGATTACACATTATTTCCCTTCAATGGTTACATTCCAGTTTCTTACATATGACACTCCATTTCTGGTCTCCTACCATTTCAAACTATATTCTTCATTCCTGGAATGTATAAGGTAATGAAATATATCTTTTCAATTCCTTAAAGTAGGAGCTCTGTAAGGGCAGGAGCCATACATCTTCTTTTGCATCTTCTGATATAGACTACAGTGCTATTTGCCTACTGGTCGGTCTCAATGTAACTTGGTCACAGACTGGCTGTTGGGAATTCAGATTTTCAGGATATAAAGAGAAATAGCAAGATACTACAATTACTGGACTACATGAATTTGGCATGAATGTTGAACTATAGAATGAAATATAGAACCCTTTATCTACCAATACAGAAACCTATAGAGAGAAAAATAATAATGATCATGTGATAAGAAAACAAGATCCCTTCTATATTTCATCTTTCCCACTTTAACATGCAGTCCTATGTTTGTTCATGCCATTGATACATTGACTAGTATTAAGTGGGATCTGGGTAGAGGTAAGGAATATAATATTTTGAAGGAAGGTTAGCAAATAATGTTTAGACTACAAATCCCAAATTCTATTCTCTAGTTTCATGTTGCATAGAAAATTCCTAACACAGTAATGAGTTACTGTTTACAACCCTTTGGTAGAGAATTCAAAGCTATAAAAAACCTTATTTTGTTCTAGAAATAATTCTAAAGGGACCAGTATCTTTTTTTTTTTTTCATAAAAAAACCAGTATCTTTTTTTTCATAAAAATCATTCAAAAATATTTAAATCACTTAACTATTCAATAAAGCAAGCACTTATTAAGTTCCTTATGTAAGGAACTTAATCTACCAATCTAAGACCTGTTTTAGGAACTGAGAATGCAAGGATGGACCATCAGAACAATGTCCTTAAACATTTTTCTACCTCTATTCCCTGGTCCTATTCAATACAATCTTGATATCACTGCCAGAATAAGCTTTCTTTTTCTTTTCTTTTTCTGCATTTTGATTTCATTTATTTAGATTTTTAAAAATTTAATAACAAATTTCCACATGAGTTTTCTTAAGTTATATGATCCAAATGGTCTCCTTCCCTTCTTCCTTTCCCTCCCCTGGAACTGACTAATAATTCAATCTGCGTTATATATGTATTGCCACACAAAACATGTTTACATGCTATTCATTTTTGTAAGTGAATAATCTTATAAAACCAAATCCCTGACACATATATTCGAATAAACAAGTGAAAAATCATATACTGTGATCTACATTCTTACTTCAATAGTTCTTTCTCTGGATGTGGATATCATTCTTTTACATAAGTCCCTCAGAATTTTTCTGGATCATTATATTGCTATTATTGGCAAAGTCTGGAACATTTGATCATTCCATAAAATTGTTCTTACTGTGTACAATGCTTTCCTGGTTCTACTTATTTCACTCTGCATTAGTTCATGTAGGTCTTTCTAGTTCCTTCTGAAACCAACCTGTTCATCATTCCTTGTAGTACAATAATATTCCATCACTGACATATACCACAATTTGTTCAGCCTTTCCCCAATAGAGGGACATTTTTTTAGTTTACAATTCTTTCCCACAACAAAAAGAGCAGCTATAAATATTTTTGTACAAATGCCTGTTGATGTGGAATCTAGTAAGCCCCCAAACTTGTTGCCTAGAAAGATTTAATAAACCCCAGTTTACTTAGCTTAAATGTGACAGCCTCAGGGTTGGATCTGTCACTGGAGAGTTCCTCTCTGAGGAAAGGCCAAGCCCAAGCTGAGTAGTTCTTTGGCACAGTAGGCAGCATATCAGTCTCATAAGCTGAAGGTCCTAAGTTCGATCCTCGGAAGGAGGGTGTGATTTACTGGGAGAGGCTTCTGGAGACAAGAAGAGTCACTCAGCCTGGGTTTGTCCTTCAAAGCTTTTCCTCATGGAGGAACTCTCATGTGATGGGTCCAAGCTAAGTAAATTGGAGTTCATTAAATTTTTCTAGGATACAAGTTTGGGGGCTTACTAGATTCCACGTCAACATGACCTTACCCATTTTTTTCATCTTTTTGAGATACGGACCTAGTAGTGGTATTACTGAAAGGGTATGTATTCTTTTATATCCTTTGGAACATAATTCCAAATTGACTTCCAGAATGGTTGGATCAGTTCACAACTCTATCAGCAATGCATTGGTGTCCCAATTTTGCTACATCCCCTCCAACATTTATCATTTTCCTTTACTGTCATATTGGTTAATCTGATAGGTATGAGATGCTATTTTTAATGTGCATTTCTTTCATCAAGAGAGATTTAGAACATTTTTTCATATAATTATTGATAGTTTTGATTTCTTCATCTGAAAACTACCTATTCATATCCTTTGACTATCAATTGGAGAATGACTTGAATTCTTATAAATTTGATTTAATTCTTTATATATTTGAGAAATTAGATATTTATCAGAGAAATTTGTTGTAAATTTCTCCCCACAGTTAGTTGTTTCCCTTCTAATCTTGGTTGCATTTGTAGAAACAAAATCTTTTTAATTTAATATAACCAAAATTCTGCATTTTCCGTCTTATAATGTTCTCTTTATCTTGTTTGGTTATAAATTCTTCCCTTCTCCATTTATCTGACAGGTAAACTATTCTGTGTTTCCCTAATTTACTTATAATATCACTCTTTATCTTTAAGTCATATACCCATTTTGACCTCAACTTGATATTGGGTGTGAGATATCAGTTTAAACATAATTTTTGCCATACTATTTTCCATTTCCCAGCAGTTTTTGTCAAATATTAGATTGCTGAGATCATTTACCCCTAATTTATTCTGTTGATCCAACCTTGTATTATAGAGTTCCAGCTCTATATTGACAAGGACTTCGAATGGCCTGAAGTGCCATCAGTGATGAGGACAAAAAAGATTGAGAAAAGTAGATAATGATTAGCTCATGGCTGCTCCAATCTGACATGGAGTTTCAGATTTATTATATAGAGAAATTAAAAATCGATTTCACACAAAGCAAAATAGAGTTGTGGCTGTACAGACATCCAAGTTTACAGAGTTACATCATGATTAACATATGACTTACAAAATTTTCTCCCATGAAGATTAAGCCCAGATGAGACAAGATTCAAGGTTAGAAATGAGCCTCATTTTTTATCTAAAAGTTATTTGTAGGAAAAAGCTTCCATACTTCAAAAGATATATTTAATGAATGAGTCTTTAACATTATGGGGCAGAAAGTACCTGGCTGAATGTGAAACTGTCTGACTGCCTGTTTTGACCTTGGCTCTCTAGGAATAGATACAGGGCCAGGCCAGCTTCCACTGATTTCTGCTCTTTTCTCTTAGGAAAAATTGTTAACTACTTCATTCCTGCTTTACTATAGAGTACTTAGATGCTATCTATAAAACTTAAGGCTGTCTTAGAGAATTAAATTAATATGTTTTCAATAATGAAAGAAGACATAGAGAGGGCTGAAGGGTTTTTATCTCAGACAATCTATCCTGTCTGTCTCCTGACTTGTAGGGCAGAAAAATCAAAACACATGGCCTTGCCAGTCTATACTGATCTTTGATGGTGTGGAAAATATATGTAAGGTAATGAGGTCACCAGGGATATTATAAATAAACGAAGTGGTTTGTGGGAACACACACGGGGATTTATGAGAGACTGGACCAGGATGGAAAGACCAGAGTTTACTGGATTCCCACAGGAATGGCAGTTGATCTTAACTGTCACTCAGCTTTCCCTAGGCCAGAGTCTAGAAACAGGCTGACAAGGTAAAAGGGACTTAACAGCTTTAATTATGTTTGACTAAAAGGTGGGAAAGGGATTTCTATACTTAAAATCTAAAGGATAAAACCATAGGGCAATGGGAGGACTTATTCTACTCTTATCTAAGTGATCTAAACTAACAGGGCCCAAGGAGCTATAAATGGAGTCTCTGGGTAACTGTCTCAGACCTGGAACCTGCGAGGCTTGAGTACAAGTAGGACCTTTATGGCTTTGGGATTCTCACTGCAATCCACTGATGATCTCTGGATGCCAAGAGCTAAGGTCGTCTCAGGAACCAAGTAGGAAGGAATTGCTTGAAACACTGTCCACCAGATCTCAAACTTTTCCTCCTTCATTTGGCACTATAGATCTTCTCTCCTTTTGCTAGATGCCACCACTCAGGATCCCAGGGGAAAATCAGGAAGCAGGGTGTCCTTTGTTCTGAGGTCTCCCAGGCTGGCAACAGTTTTTGCCCACCACTAATGGAGTCCTCACTCAGGGCACAGACATACTTCCTCCTCCTTCATTCCATCCTGGAATTTCCAGCTCCAGCTCCTTCCTGCTATGTACTTAATTCCTAATCACTAGCTAATCTAATCTTCCTCACAACAATGGGGACCAGATAAAAAGATTCTGCTAAAAAACCCTGTTTCTCTCTTGACTTCCAACACTTCTATTTTTTAGCCAGTACCAGATTATTTTGATGATGACTTCTTTATAGTGCAGTTTAAAATCTGGAACCACCAGGCCACTATCCTTAACATTTTTTCATTACTTCTCTTGCTCTTCTTAACCTTTTGTTCTTCCAGATGAATTTTGTTATTTTTTCTAGTTCTATAAAATAATTTTTGGTAGTTCTATTGGTATGCACTGAATAAGTAAATTAGTTTAGGTAGAATTGTCATTTTTATTTTATTAGCTTGGCCTACCATGAGCAATTGATGTTTTTTGAATTGTTTCAGTCTAAATTTATGTAAAATGTGTTTTGTAATTGTGTTTATATAATTCCTGTGTTTGTCTTGGCAACTAGATTCCCAGGTATTGTGCATTGTCTAGAATGATTTTAAATGGAATTTCTTTTTCTAATGCTCACTGCTGAGCTTCGGTGGAAATATATAAAAATTCTGAGGATTTATGTGGGTTTATTTTGTATCCTGCAACTTTGCTAAAGTCATTCATTATTTCAATGAGTTTTTTAATTGATTTTCTAGGATTCTCTAAGTATATCATCATATCATTTGCAAAGAGTAATTGTTTAGTTTCCTTATTGCCTACTTTAATTATATCAATTTCTATTTCTTCACTAATTGCTAAAACTACCATTTCTAGTACAATATGAAATAATAGTGGTGATAATGGGCATTGTTGCTTCACTCCTGGTCTTATTGAGAAGGCTTCTAACTTATCCTCATTGCAGATTATATTTGCTGATGGTTTTAAACAAATGCTGCTTATTATCTTAAGGAAAGGCCCTTTCCCCCCTATACTTTCTACTATTTTTAATAAAAATGGGTGTTGTATTTTGACAAAAACTTTTTCTGCATCTATTGACATAATCATGTGATTTCTGTTAGTTTTGTTATCGATATGGTCAATTATGCTGATAGTTTTCCTAATATTAAACCAGCCTTGCATACCTGAAATAAATTCCACACGGTCATAGTGAATAATCCTTGTGATATATTGCTGTAGTTTCTTGGGCAGCATTTTATTTAAGCTTTTTATGTTAATATTCATTAGGGAAATGGGTCTGTAATTTTCTTTCTCAGTTTTTGATCTTTCTGGCTTAGATATCAGCACCATATTTGTAAAATTTGGTAGTACTCATTCTTTGCTTATTTTGCCAAATAGTTTGTATAGTATTGGGATTAATTGTTATTTAAACATTTCATAGAATTCACATATAAATCCACATGATCTGGGGGTTTTTTTTCTTAGGGAGTTCATTGATGGCTTGTTCAATTTCTTTTTCTGAGATGAGATTAAGTAGGCTTTTTCCTCTATTGTTAATCTAGGCAACTTGTAGTTTTAAAAATATTCATCTATTTCACCTAAATTATCAGATTTTTTGTCATAAAATTGGGCAAAATAGCTCCTAATGATTATTTTACTTTATTCTTCATTAGAATTACAATCTCTCTTTCCGCTTTTGATACTGGTAATTTGATTCTCTTCTTTCCTTTTTTGATCAAATTAACCAATGCTCTATCTATTTTATATGTTTTTTTAATAGAACAATCTCCTATTCCTATTTATTAATACAACAGTTCTTTTACTTTCAATTTTATTAATTTCTCCTTTGTTTTAGGATTTCTAATTTAGGTTTTAATTGTGGATTTAAAATTTCATCTTTTTCTAGATTTTTTTTTGGTTGTATGCCCAATTCTTTAATCTGCTTTTTCTCTATTTTATTAATATAAGCATTCAGGGACATAAATTTCCCCCTGAGCACTGCTTTGACTTTATCCCATGAATTTTGATATGTTGTCTCCTCACTGGCATTTTCTTTAATGAAATCAGTGATTGTTTCTATGATTTGTTCTTTGACCCACTCGTTTTGAAGAATTAGATTATTTTGCTCCCAATTAAATTTTTTTTAAACCCTTAACTTCTGTGTATTGGCTCCTTGGTGGAAGAGTAGTAAGGGTGGGCAATGGGGGTCAAGTGACTTGCCCAGGGTCACACAGCTGAGAAGTGTCTGAGGCCAGATTTGAACCCAGGACCTCCCGTCTCTAGGCCTGACTCTCAATCCACTAAGCTACCCAGATGCCCCTCCCAATTAATTTTTAATTTGCCTTTCCATGAACCCTTCTTGGTTACAATTTTTATTGCACAATAATCCGAAAAAGTTGCATTTATTATTTCTGATTTTCTGCATTTCGTTGTGAAATTTTTATAACCTAGTATATAGTCAATTTTTGTATATGTACCATGTACTACTGAAAAGAAGGTATATTCCTTTCTATCCCTATTAATTTTTTCCAGATATCTATTAAAATCTAAACATCTAAATCTTTTCTAAAATTTCATTCACTTCCTTTACTTTTTTCTTATTTTTTTGTTAGATTTATCTAGTTCTGAAAGGGGAAGGCTGAGGTTCCCTAGCAGTATAGTTTTACTGTCTACTTTCTCTTCAAACTCCTTTTGTTTTTCCTTTAAAAATCTGGATGCCATACCATTTGGTGCATATATGTTAAGTACTGATATTGCTTCATTGTCTATACTACCTTTTATCAAGAGGTAATTACCTTCCTTATCTCTTTTAATCAGATCTATTTTTGCTTTAGCTTTGTCTGAGATTGTGATTGCTACTCCTGATTTTTTATCTCAGTTGAAACCCAATAGATTCTGCACTATCTCCTTACCTTTATGCTGTATGTGTCTATTGAAAGCTATTCAACAGCTCCAGGAATCTGATAAGTGGACGGTTTAGGTGTGAAAGAATAAGACGGAAGCCAGGGGCTATTAGTTAGCTCATGGCTGCTCCTCTTACTGGCAATGAGCTTGAGATTTATTTTATACAGTATTCAAAAACCCATTTCACACAAAGCACAATTTAGTTTCACAGCTGTGCAGACATGCCAAGGTTACAGAATTACCTCACACTCAAGTTTTTTCACACATGCCAAGGGTCCAAGGTTAAATTTTGAGACTTATTTTATCTAACATTCTATTTTAATAAAAGTTTCCTTACTTCAAAAGATACAATAAAGAATGAGTCTTTAAAATTATGTGTAATGTGGGGTAGAAAGTACCTAGATGAATATGAAGGGTGTCTGACTCTGCCTACTTTTGACCTTGGGCTGTCTGGGAACAGACTCAGATTTTAAGCAGCATTTTGCTTAATTTCTGCCTTTTTGTCTTGGAGAAAAACTGTTAACTCCTTAACTGCTGGTTTACTATATGGTACTTGGGCTTTTTATAAAACTTAAGATTTCTGGGTTAAAATGTGGCAGAGTAGAAGCAGCTTGCTTACCCTCTCCTAACCCACACAGATAGGACTCCTCAAGAGGACATAAAAACAAATCCAGATGAATGAAGGGACGCCACAACAGGGGACAGCATTGAAGGTATGTGGTATTGGGGCATTTCCATACTATAAAGGGGAAAATTGCTTTCACTAAAATACAAGCTTAGCAACCCCCTTCCCCCATACCACCTACAGTGCCAAAGCCAGCACACAAGAGTTAGAGCAAATTTGGGGCATTCATTAAGTTCTTGGAAACTAGCTAGGATCACCAGGGCCTGCTCCTGAGAGAAGCAAGACTTAAGATACCAAGAGGCTAAAGAACACATGGACTTTGAATACAGACCTTGAGTGCAGGCTGGATGTTGAGTGCATGCATGGACTTTGGGTGGGGATCCAGTGCAGAGGGGTGCATGACTGTGGAAGCAGCGCCCTGAGACTGTTAAAGGAGCTTTGAACAGAGGAGCAAGCAAGGGGACCACCAGGTGGCTTGACCCTGAGAACAACTAGACTTGAGACCTCAGGAGCCTAAAGAATGCAGATCAACCCTGGGTGTGAGGATAAAGCAGAGAGGGCACTGTGACTGAGACAAAACCTGCTCCACAGCTCAGTAGAATAGGCAGATAGCCTGTCTGCCTCACCCAGACTTCTGACTGAGAAAGAAATAATAATAATGCCAAGCCCCTCATAAGAATCTCAAAAGAGAAAGATCAAGAAGGAATCTTTAACACTTGAGAACTTTTACACAGAAAAAATCCAGACAGAGCAAACAGCAGAGGAGAACAAACAAGTAATCATATCCAAACGTTCCCCCCAGAATTAAAATTGGTCACAAGCTCTTGAAGAGTTCAAATCTGAGATCATGAGAAAGATGAAAGAGATTTGGTGAGAGAAGTGGGAAATGGCTCAAAAGGAAATTAACAGGCTAAAAGACAGAAATTCCCTACTGGAGAAAGATGCCCCCAAATCAAAAGAATTGATAAGCCAATTGGATACCAAAATTAAACAGCTGGAAAATAGGATAGACCAAATTGAAAAGGAAAATCAAAGGATTATAGCAGAAAACGAGTCTCTAAAGACCAGAATTGGGCAAGTAGAAGCCATTGAAGTCTCAAGACAGCAAGAACAAATAAATCAAAGTCAAGAGACTGATAAAATAGAAGGAAACATGAAATATCTCACTGAGAAATTGACAGATCAAGAAAACAGGTCTAGAAGAGATAATTTGATCATCATTAGTCTTCCTGAAAAAGCAGAAATTAATAGAAATTTGGACTCCATACTACAAGAAATTACCCAACAAAACTGCCCTGAAGTTCTTCAACAAGAGGGCAATATAGACATTGAAAGGATCCATAGATCACCCTCTACACTAAACCCTGAAAAGACAACCTCCAGGAATATAATAGCCAAATTCAAAAGCTTCCAAGTAAAAGAAAAAATATTACAAGAAGCCAGAAAGAGACAATTCAGATATCAAGGAACACCAGTCAGGATCACACAGGATCTGGCAGCCTCCACACTAAAGGACTACAAGGCTTGGAATATGACATTAAGAAAGGCAAGAGAACTGGGTCTACAACCAAGGATCACCTACCCATCAAAATTGATTATATACTTCCAGGGGAAAGTATGGGCATTCAACAAGATAGAAGATTTCCAAGTATTTGCACAGAAAAGACCAGGACTAAATGGAAAGTTCTCTATCCAACCACAAAAACCAAGAGAAACATGAAAAGGTAAATAAGAAACAGAGGGGAAGAAAGAAATCTCTTATTTTTAAATTTGCCTCTTTAAGGGCTTCAATAAGATCAAATTGTTTGTATTCCTATACGGAGAAAAGTTATGTGTAATTTTCAAAAACTATTCACTATTATAGTAATTAGAAGAATTATTCATAGGGAGACGTTGGAATACTAAATGGTCTAAGATAATATGGGGGGCAAAGGGGGCAAGGGGTGGGGTGAATAGTAGATGGCATCAAGAGAAACTTGAATGAATAAGAAAAATAGGATATTCTTTATCACACAAAGTGGGCATGGGAAGGGGAGGGGATGAAGACTATTATAAGAAGGAGAGGAAGAGAGCATTAAGAGGTAATATTTAAACCTTACTCTCAGCAGAATTAACCCGGAGAGGGAAGAGTAGCTATATCCATTGGGATATAGAATTCTATCTAACCCTACTGAGAAAGTCAGAAGGGATAAACCAAGGGGAGCAGGGGAGTGGGGAGGTCAAAAAAGGGAGGGGAGAAGAGGGGGGAGAGAATTCATTAGGCCTTAAAAAATAAAAAGATGGGAATAATAAGGGAGGGGGTGGAAAGGGAAGAAAATCAAGGGAGGGGGCAAGGGAGACTAGTTTAAAACAAAAAGAGGAGTCGTAGAGAGAGGTCAAAGGGTTTTTTGATAGGCCATCCATTCTGGGACATGATTTTCAGGTCTCAGAAACCAGCATAGAGACTTTGCAAACTACTTTGGCTCTGATGGGGTCCAGAGATTATGTTAACAGACCGTGTTTCTCTCTTGGCCTCCTACATGTGTCTACCTTTTTCAAATGTGTTTCTTGCAAATAACATATGGTAGGAGTCTGGTTTTTAATCCACTCTACTATCCACTTCTGTTTTATGGGTGAGTCTTTCCCATTTATATTTTACCATCTGTGTATTCCCCTCCATCTTGTCTTCCTCTTTTAATCCTGTCCTTTCTCCTTTCATTTTTTCCCTCCACAACAGTATTTTGCTTTTAATCACTCCCCGCATTTCTCCTCCCACCACCACCCTTCTTATTCCCCTTTTATTTCTCTATAGAGTAAAATAGGATTCTATACCTCAAGGTATCTGGCAATTCTTCCCTCTCGGAGCCAATTCAAATGAGAGTAAAGTTTAAGTATTACCTGTCACCCCTCCTCCTCCTCTCCACTGTAATAGTTTTTCCCCCCCTGTATTTCTTTATGTGATATAATTTACTCCATTTTACTTTTCTCTTACCATTTCTCCTAGTGCAATCCTCTTTTTCAGCCCTAGATTTTTTTATCATCCTAAATAGTTACTATCACACACTCTGTTTATGTATACTGTATATTTATTATTTCTTGATAATAATACTTCTTCTAACTAATATGGTAATGAGAAAAAATATAAAATTACAAATATCATCTTTCCATATAGGAACATAATTCAACTTATTGAGGCCCTTAATTTTTTTTCTCTTTCTTATTTACCTTTTCATGCTTCTCTTGATTTTTATATTTGGGCATCAAGTTTTCTTTTAAATTCGGCCTTTTCTTCAGGAATTCTTGGAAACCTCCTATTTTATTAAATGACCATATTTTCCATTGAAAAATATCGTCAATTTTAATGAATAGTTGATTCTTGATTATAAGCCCAATTCTCTTGCTTTCCAGCATATTGTATTCCAAAACTTCTGATCCTTCAATTTGGAAGCAGCCAGAAGCTGCATCATCCTGATTGGTGCTCCATGACATTTGAATTGTTTCTTTCTGACTGTTTGAAGTATTTTCTCCTTGACCTGGGGGCTCTTGAACTTGGCTAAAACATACTTGGGAGTTTTCATTTGGGGATTTATTGCAGGAGGTGATCTGTGGATTTATTCAATTTCTCTTTTACCTTCTTGTTCAAGAATATTAGGGCAGTTTTCTTTGATAATTTCTTATAATATGATGTTTAAGCTTTTTTTCGGGGATCATGTCTTTCAGGTGGTCCAGTAAATCTTCTCTCCTGGATCTATTTTCCAGATCAGTTGTTTTTTCAAAGTGATATTTCATATTTTTTTCATTTTTTGATTTTCTTTTATTATTTCTTGATATATCAGGAAGTCATTAGATTTTATTTGACCAGTTCTAATTTTTAAAGAATTAATTTCTTCCCTGACATTTTGGTTCCAATTTTCCATTTGTTGCATTCTACTTTTCATGGAAAAATTTTTTCCTCATCAGATTTTTTAAATTCTTTTTCTAGTAGGTTAATTCTGTATTTTAGAAAACTCTTTTCTTCACTGGGTTTTTGTGTGCCTTTTTTCAGTTCACCAATTTTGCTTTTTAAGTTATAATTTTCTTTTTGCATTAATTTTATCTTTTTTTCCATTTCCCCTTACCTGTCTTATTTGATTTCTGAATTCCTTTAAATTTTTTAAAAAAAACTCTTACCTTCTGTCTTAGAACCAATATTGTGTACTGGTTCTAAGGCAGAAGAGTGGTAAGGACTAGGCAATGGGGGTTAAGTGATTTGCCCAGGGTCACACAGCTAGGAAGTGCTTGAGGTCAGATTTGAAATTAGGACCTCCCATCTCTAGGCCTCGTTCTCAATCCACTGAGCCACCCAGCTGCTCCCTTAAATACCTTTTTTGAGTTCTTTTGTGCCTAAGACCAATTCCCCTTTTTCTTTGAAGTTTTGCATACGGTTGCTTGGATCTCACCATCCCCTATTGACTCTGTGTCTTGCCCTTTGTCTCCATAGAAATTTTCTAGGGTTAGGTATTTCTTTTGCTGGTTGCTCATTTTCCCAACCTTTTTTTCCTTTGGCCTATGGACTGGGAGTTCTGGAAGTTGCTGATTCTGTCTGCTCTGCTGATGGCTTGCAGGACTCAGCACTACAAACTATTTTGCCCTGAGGCTAAGGGCTTCACCATAGCACAGGCTTGAAAGGGCCAAGCATTATGGTCTTCTGGACCTTCCTGTGGGCTGGTGCAAGGGCTTGGGACTTCAAGGGGTGGGTCTGAGATGTGGGTTGCTCTGTAGTTGTGTAGGCAGGGTCCTAGGATCCTGAAGTTTGCTTGTTCCCAGGCTTGGAATTTGGCATAGTAGGTGGAGGGCTGATCAACAGCATGCCTCTGTGTGCAATTTTCCTTCTGGTTCTCCCTTATCCTGTGAAAATCAACTTTCTCTGCCTACCTTTCAAGTTGTTTTCAGTAGAAAAGTTCCCTCATTCTGTATTGTGGTTGGTTTTTGACTTCTGTCATTTTGAGGCATTTTAAAAAGATTTTTGGAAGGATTACGAGAGGGATTTCAGCTTTCACTGCTACTAAGCCACCATCTTTGCTCCACCCACACCCCTGCCAAATAATCTTTCTTATGTCTAAATGTGATCATAAACCTAACTTTGTCACTTCAGTCTCATTAGAATGCACGCTTCTTAAAGGCTTGGCCTCCTTTTTTTTTAACTTTCTTTTTTTCTTCAACATTTTGCACAAGGACTGACATGATAAACCTTAATAAGTTCTTGCTAAGTGACTGATTGGCCATATTACTTCTATGCTTTAAAAAATTGCATTGAGTCTATTTTTCCAGTCTTAATTTATATTACTTTCCTTCGGATAGTCTGCTACAGCCAACTATAGTGGCAACCATGTAGAACTGTGGATAGAATGCTGGGTGTGAAATCAGGAAGATGAATCTTCTGAATTCAAATCTAATACTTACAACTTGTGTGACCCTGGGCAAGTAACCTTGTTTGCCTCAGTTTCCTCATTTGTAAAATGAGCTGGAGAAGGAAATGGCAAACTGCCTGATAGTCTTTGCCAAGAAAACTCATTTGGGGGTCATGCAGAGTTAAATATGACTGAAAATGAATGAATAATAACAATAATAAAGAATCAACTACCTCAAACATCCTATTTTTGTATGTCTGTGCTTTCTTCCCTGTACCCTGGCACTGTCCCCCTCCCATCTTTTCTTTATCTATTGAATTCTTATATACTACTTTATTTTCAAAATTTTCAAAATTTATTTTTAAAATTTTTTAGAAAAAATTTTTCCATAGTTACATGCTTCGTGTTATTGCTCTCTCCCCACCCCACCCCCTGTAGCCAGTGCTCATTTCCACTGGGTTCTTCATGTGTCATCAATCAAGACCTGTTTCCATATTATTGATAATTGTTCTAGGGTGTTCATTAAGAGTCTTCATCCCAAATCGTGTCCGCATCAACTCATGTGTTCAAGCAGTAGTTTTTCTTCTTTGTTTCTACTGAGTAGCATTCTTTTCCATAAATCCCTCAGAATTGTCCTGGGTCATTGCATTGCTGCTAGTACAGAAGTCTATTACATTTGATTTTACCACAGTGTATCAATCTCTGTGTACAATGTTCTTCTGGTTCTGCTCCTTTCACTCTCCATCAATTCGTGGAGGTCATTCCAGTTCACATGGAATTCCTCCAGTTTATTATTTCTTTGAGCATAATAGTATTCCATCACCAACAAGATATCACAATTTGTTCAGCCATTCCTCATTTGAAGGGCATACCCTTGTTTTCCAGTTTTTTGCCACACAAAGAATGCAGCTATAAATATTTTTGTACATGTCTTTTCCCCTATGATCTCTTTGGGGGACAAACCCAGCAATGGTATGGCTGGATCAAAGGGCAGGAATTCTTTTAGCTCTCTTTGGACATAGTTCCAAATTGTCATCCAGAATGGTTGGATTAATTCACAACTCCACCAGCAGTGCATTAATGTCCCAATTTTGCCACATCCCCTCCAACATTCATTACTCTCCCCTGTTGTTATTTTAGCAAATCTGCTAGGTGTGAGGTGATACCTCAGTGTTGTTTGATTTGAATTTCTCTAATTATTAGAGATTTAGAACACTTTCTCATGTGCTTATTGATAGTTTTGACTTCTTTATCTGAAAATTGCCTATTCATGTCTCTTGCCCATTTATCGATAGGGGAATGGCTTGATTTTTTTGTACAATTGATTTAGCTTGTATATTTGAGTAATTAGACTTTTGTCAGAGTTTTTTGTTATAAAGATTTTTTCCCAGTTTGTTGTTTCCTTTCTGATTTTGGTTGCATTGCTTTTGTTTGTACAAAACCTTTTTAATTTAATGTAATCAAAGTTATTTATTTTACATTTTGTAATTTTTTCTAACTCTTGCTCGGTTTTAAAATCTTTTCCTTCCCAGAGATCTGTCAAGTATACTATTCTGTGTTCACATAATTTTCTTATACTTTCCTTCTTTATATTCAAGTCATTTATCAACTCTGAATTTATCCTAGTGTAGAGTGTGAGATGTTGATCTAAACCTAATCTCTCCCATATTGTTTACCAGTTTTCCAGCAGTTTTTGTCAAATAGTGGATTTTTGTCCCAAAAGTTGGGCTCTTTGGGTTTATCATAGACTGTCTTGCTGATGACACTTACCCCAAGACTACTAATCCGCCCTTCTGTCTCTTAGCCAGTACCATACTGTTTTGATGACCACTGCTTTATAGTATAGTTTAATATCTAGTACTGCTAGGCCACCTTCCTTCACATTTTTTTCATTATTTCCCTTGATATTTTTTATCTTTTGTTATTCCAAATGAACTTTGTTGTAATTTTTTCTAATTCAGTAAAAAAGTTTCTTGGTAGTTTGATAAATATGGCACTAAATAAGTAAATTAATTTGGGTAGAATGGTCATTTTTATTATGTGAGCTCATCCTACCCATGAACAATCAATGTTTTTCCAATTAGTTAGATCTAGTTTTAATTGCTTGGAAAGTATTTTGTAGTTGTGTTTGTATAATTCCTGTGTTTGTTTTGGTAGATAGATTCCTAAGTATTTTATATTGTCTAAGGTGATTTCAAATAGTGTTTCTCTTTCTAACTCCTGCTGTTGTAATGTGTTGCAAATATATAGAAATGTTGATGACTTATGTGCATTTATTTTGTATCCTGCAACTTTGCTAAAGGTGTTGATTATTTCTACAAGCTTCTTAGTTGATTCTCTAGGGTTTTTTAAGTAGACCATCATATCATCTGCAAAAAGTGATAGCTTAGACTCCTCATTGCCTATTTTAATAACTTCAATTTCTTTTTCTTCTCTAATTGCTACTGCTAGTGTTTCTAGTACAATGTTAAATAATAGAGATGATAATGGGCACCGTTGTTTCACTCCTGATCTTATTGGGAAGGCTTCTAATTTATCCCCATTGCAAATGATGCTTGTTGATGGTTTTAGATATATGCTGTTTATTATTTTTAGGAAAGTTCCTTCTATTCCTATACTTTCTAGTGTTTTCAATAGGAATGTCAAAGGCTTTTTCAGCATCTATTGAGATAATCATGTGATTTTTGTTTGTTAGCTTGTTGGTAAGGTCAATTATGAGGATGGTTTTCCTAATTTCGAACCATCCTTGCATTCCTGGTCCAAATTCCACCTGATCATGATGGATAACCGTCATGATCACTTGCTGGAGTCTTTTTGTTAGTATTCTGATTTTTGCATCTATGTTCATTAGGGAGATTGGTCTATAGTTTTCTTCTTCTATTTTTGGTCTGCCTGGCTTTGGAATTAGTATTATTATTAGTGTTGTAAAATGAATTTGGCAGGACTCCTTCTTTGTTTAATGTCAAATAATTTGTATAGGATTGGGATTAGTTGTTCTTTGAATATTTGATAGAATTCACCTGTGAATCCATCAGGCCCTTGTGATTTTTTTCTTAGGGAGTTCTTTGATGGCTTGTTCAATTTCTTTTTCTGATATGGGATTATTTAAGTATTCTATTTCTTCTGCTGTTAATTTAGGCAATTTATACACACACACACACACACACACACACACACACACACATATATATATATAATTTATTTATTCATTTATTTATTGGCATTTCATCCTATACTGTTTGTCACTGTTCCCTCTAAGTAAATTTCTTCTAGTTACCCTGTTGATAATAAAAATTTTTAATATTTGCCAATATCTTCTTTTCTTCTAGGGACACAAATTGATTGAACTTTTTGGGTCCCTTAAAAAAAAAGACCCCCCCCCCCCACTCTCTCAATTACCTTATGGTGATTCTCTTGAGTTCCGTGTTTGGATATCAAATTATCTGTTTAAGTCCAGTTTTTTCTTTATGAATACTTGGAAGTCCTCAATTTTATTGAATGACCATACTTTCCCCTAAAAATATATAGTCAGTTTTGCTGGATAGTTGATTCTTGGTTGTAGATCCAGTTCTTTTGCTTTCTGGAATATTATGTTCCATGCCTTCTTGTCCTTCAATGTAGATGCAGCCAGATCTGTGTTATCCTACCTGTCATTCCTTGATATCTGAATGACTTCTTTTTTTCCAGGCCAGTGTGCCTGCCTGCCCAAAGATTTCAGGGGCTGCTGGAGACTCTGCACAGCGTGTGGGGGAGGGGTCCTGGGATTCCTCTTCTATACCCTCAGATCTGATAGTTCAAGGATTCAAGCCTTTTTCTTGGTGTACCTCTTGAGCTGTCCAGCAGTAGGGTCCCCCTGCTCTGTCCTGTTGTTAGATTTGGTCCTCTTTCTTCTCGAAGAGTATTGTTTTCTTTCTTGGTGTTGAAAGGGTGCGGAGGTTTTAAGATTTGCTCTGTCTAAGCTGCCATCTTGCCAGAATTCCACAGATTGTCCTTATATACTATTTAAAGCTTAAATCAAAACCCTTTTCCTTAACCAAGCCACCTCTCCTTATGTTTTACCTTATGCTTTGTTTTGTACCTCTATAAAGCACAATGATACAAATGAAAGGTTTCCTCACATTATTGCATTTTCATGTCTTCTCTGAAACCCTGCAAACCTGTAAAGAGTATTCCGGGATGAACTAGTACTTCTGATGTGAAGACCTGCTGATCTTTTTTCAAGTCTGATTTCCTCCTTTGGTGGCTACCTGCCACCAAGCTCTCACTTGTGGCTTTAAAAAGCTACAGCATGCACAGTGGCTATACCTTGGTAAGCCTATCTGGGGGTATGTGCTGAATTAGGTTGAAAGTAAACTGATAGACTTCAAATGCATAGATAAGTTATGGGAGATTTCTGCTCTAGGCATATGAAGACTTCCCCTGGTGGAAGAGAACAATATATTCCAATGACCATGAAGGTCGTGGTATTGTGGAGGACTTAGAGCTTGATTAGACATCAAAGACATTAAAGTCATTCATTACATCCCAGGCTTTTGCTAGTCATACTGATTTTTGTCTTGTCACTGGACTTGGATGACTCTGGAAGAGAAAGTGTGGTCAAGGACTTTGTGGAGTTAAGTCAGACAGAGGCAACTCCATTTTACTGGAGAGTCAACAGATAATCACCAGTGATGTCACTTTGGTCCTCTTCTAGTACAAAGGACAACAAAGAACCAAAAAACCAAAATTTTCATGTAATCTATATCTTTCTGGTCATCACAGTGTCCAACCTTGTTCACATGAACTATCATCTTCATCTTCAATTCCTTTGTGTGGGAACTTTGGACTTTGCCCCTGGAGTCATCTTGGGCTCTGATTGGCAAGCTTCATATTCAGAACTCACTGTCAGTTCACCTCTGCAAATCTCTTTCCCCCTTTATGTGAAGTCTTCCTCACTTAGAATGTAAGTGGCCAAGGACTGTCTTGCTTACTTGCACTTGTATTCTCAGCATTTGTTATACTTACTGGCACATAGCAAGTGCTTAACAAATGCTTAATGAATATTTGTCTGTCAGACTATCTAATATGTTTGTGTTTGTGTAATTTTACTTGTTAGATTATGGACATCAGTGGAGGATGGACTCTGTTTTAGCTAGTTTTTGTACCTCCCCTCACATTTAGCACAGCATTTAGTAAATGGTAGGTGCTTAATACATGTTTATTGAATGAAAGGATGAGTGAATGAATGTGTGAGTGAATGAATGAATGGATACTGGGTCTTTGAGTATAACTACTCCTTGGTCTGATTATCAGGTTCCTTTTCCTTGTCACTAGCACTAACTGTGACCTCAGTTAATCCCAACTATTAATCTTTCTTTCAGCCTCAGAAAGTTGTTATTCTTATATTATGTTAATGCCCATCTCTTCTGATTTAATTATATGTAGAGCGTGTTCAAAGCAAGTCAACCAATAAATGGCAAACAGTCTTTAAAAAAAAACAAAATCTTACCTTCCCCTTAGAATCAATACTGTATATTGGTTCCAAGGCAGAAAAGTGGTAAGGGCTAGGCAATGGATGTTAAGTGACTTGCCCAGGGTCACATAGTTAGAAAGTATCTGGGACCAGATTTGATTCTTTGACCTCCCATCTCTAGGCCTGGTTCCCAATCTATTGAACCACCTAATTCTCCTTCCTTCCCCCCATATTAACTTGTAAATCCCAAGATTCGGGGAATGGGAAATGGTGGTGATAATAGAAAGAAGATATCCCTGTAGAGATTAAAATCTAGTTGGAGACTCAGGTTTTGTGGCTAAAATATTAAATGAGTATTCATTAAGCAACTGACCAACTACTTTCTAGTGTTATTTGGTAAATTCAAATTTTAAAACAATTAGAACTCATCTTCTGCCAATGTAATTCTACAAATGTAAACTCCTTCTGAGCAAGGATTATCTTTTTCCTTAATTGTGTCTCCAGGGCTTAGCATAGTACCCGACACTTAATAAATGTGTATTATATTGAATAATATAGTATTATATAGTATAGTACTGCATTGTATTATATCATATTGTAAATATATTTCTTACCAAGCTAATGTATGTAATGTTAATTAATTTTAATATGTTAGTAGAGATAACAATAAGAATTTTTATGTGCTTTCTTAAGTGTTTTGTAACAATTACTATAAAAACAATAAAAATTGGAAATTGGGTTATGTTTTTAAAAATTCGACATAACCACCATCTTGTACTATACATTATTTAAAATGATTTTTGTTCTTTGTAAAAACTTTCATTTACTGCTCAGTCACTGAAAGGATTACATTTGCAGTCCTAGCCTTAAGATCATTCCAACATATAAGGTTTTGGTGCACATGTGATAGTTTTGATATGACCCTACTTGAAAAAGTCTAATACGGTGGTTCCTAAACTTTTTTGGCCTACCGCCCCCTTTCCAGAAAAAATATTACTTAGCGCCCCCTGTCACATACTATCACCACCCCCAAATGCACCTGTGGCTATCACCACCCCCCTGGATAGCTGCAGCACCCACCAGGGGGTGGTGGCACCCACTTTGAGAATCACTGTCCTAATAGATATACATCAGGTAACTGAGATGGTCAAGCAAAAGGACCTCCTCTATTAATCTACTTGTCTGAGAAAATATTTTTTAGAAACTGTCATAGATGTGATGCATAATGAAGGGGATGTCATATCTTGTTAAAATAAAAAAATTTAAAAAATTCAACATTCATAAAACTAAATAAGCTTAAATAAATTTACATAATTAAGCTTTCAAATTATTTTTGTAACTTTTTAGCATTTATACATCTGAAGTTATTAAAGCTTGAAATTGCTCTGACTTTTGGTATATTTATTTCCTTTGGTGATATCAGCTTCCATTGATTTATCTCTATGCTTATGATTCGCAAATCTACTTATCTAACCTTAACCTTTCTCCTGGTCTCCAGCCTCAGGTCTCTGACTTCCTACTGGACACTGGTAATTAGATGTCCTATAGACATTTCTAACTGGCCCCCACTTCTGCCCATCCTCCAATCTATTGCCAAGTTCTATAGATTCCACCTCACCACTCATCTAGTCTATTGCTAAGTCCTATCAACCTTTGTAACATTTATTGTTTACTTTCCTATATTTCCTCTGACACTGCCACCAGCTTCAAGTCTCAACTAAAATATCATTTTCTATAAGAAGCCATTCCTAATTCCCTTTAATGCTAGTGTCTTCTTCTATTGATTATATTCATTTTATTACATATATGCACATTTCATATATATACATATATATTTTTATGTAGCTATTTGCATGTTGTCTCCCCCCATTAGACTATGATTTCCTTGAGAAGGATAACTGTATTTATCTTTCCTATTTATTCCTAGCACTTAACATAGTGCTTGACACAACACTTATTTAATGCTTATTGACTGGTAAAGGCTAAGGCTATGCTTATCAGTCTAAATTATTTAATTATTAAATATACATGAGAACATACAGTTTTAAGTAACAGACAGGCTAAGAGATATCAGATATGCTTTTCTTGGGAACTTTAGCACAAAAGAAGGAAGTAAGGAGGAAAGTCTAGCCACAGCTATTATAGTGTTTTATAATATGTTATCTCCTGTTATATCCTTCATCTTGTCAGAGGAAAGCTTTCAATAGTGCATTTTCTTCTACTGAGTTCTATGCTTTCTTACATAATGGAATAAACAATGCAGTGAGGTTTAAAAAGTCCTATACCTGGTCAAAGGACATAAATAGGCAGTTTTCACATGATGAAATCAAAACTATCAATAAATACATGAAAAAGTGTTCTAAATCTCTTCTGATTAGAGAAATGCAAATTAAAACAGCTCTGAGGTACCACCTCACACCTAGTAGATTGGCCAATATGGCAGCAAAGGAAATTGATAAATGTTGGAGGGGATGTGGCAAAACTGGGACACTAATACACTGCTGGTGGAGTTGTGAATTGGTACAACCATTTTGGAGGGCAATTTGGGACTATGTGCAAAGGGTTTTAAAAGAATGCCTAGGGGCAGCTGGGTAGCTCAGTGGAGTGAGAGTCAGGCCTAGAGACTGGAGGGTCCTAGGTTCAAACCCAGCCTCAGCCACTTCCCAGCTGTGTGACCCTGGGCAAGTCACTTGAACCCCATTGCCCACCCTTACCAATCTTCCACCTATGAGACAATACACCGAAGTACAAGGGTAAAAAAAAAAAAAAAAAAAAAAAAAAAAAAAAAAGAATGCCTGCCTTTTGATCCAAATATACTACTTTTAGGTTTGTACCCCAAAGAGATAATAAGGAAAAAAAACTTGTACAAAAATATTTATAGAGAATTCTGGGAAGATGGCAGCTTAGATGGAGCAAAACTCCAGACCTCAATACCCTTCCATACCGAGATAAAAAACAAAGTGCTTCAAGGGGAAAGAAAACCAAATTTAACAAGAGGACAGCTAAGGGATCCTCCTGCTAGACTCACCAAGAAAAAGCCCTGAGTACTTGATCTGTTGGGTTTGAGGGTAAGGAAGAAGGGGAATCCAAGGACCCCTCACCCATGTGCTGTGCTGAGTCTCCAATGGATCCTGGAGTCTCTGGGTGGGCAAACACACTAGTCCAGAGAGAGGTCCTTGCTGGTACAGCTGAGTCAGGTTCAGGGTGTTGAACACAGATGGCAGGGAGGCAGCTAGAGGAAAAACTCAGAGTGGGCAACCTAGACACAGTGAAAACCCTCCATCTTGTCCCTACCCCCCTTCTCTCAAGGTTTTAGCCTCAGGGTACATCAAGCTCTACAGATCAACCCTGCCTTGGCTTAATCCCATCAATAGGACAGATAAGAAGTCTTCAGAGGGCAGGGAAACTCCAACACCCCTCTCCAATAGACTGCAGAGAAAGTAGCTACAAACTTGTGTTGCCAGCTGGGGATGATCTTACATCAAAGCTCATTAAAACCATCTGCTTAACCTAATCAGCCAGCAGAGCAGAGAAAGTGCCCATTCTGGACAAAACAGCCCAAATCCAAAGATTGAGAAAATAATCAAAGAAGCAAAATTATAGCCAATTACAGGAGGGAAAGAAGGAAAAAATATTAGTAAACAACAGAAAAATAAAAAAAGAAATTACAATTGACAGCTTCTTTCAAGGAAGTGAATAAAAAGCAAATGAAATAGAAGATTAAGGAACTCCAAGCAAAAACACAGAAACTCCGTTGAATTGGACACAGGCTTTGGAAGAATTCAAAATACAATTCAAAAAACAATTAAGAGAGGCTGAAAACAATGCTATTGTCTTAGCTTCTACTTTCTGTTTTGGTGGCAGTCTTCACTTACTCTGTTAATAGAGAAACCAAATAATTTGGACAGATTGCTTCTATCTCTATTTATCAAGATCCATTTACATCTATTAACTTTATAGAAAGCAAAAGAAAAAGTAGAGATTTAAAAATTCCTTTTGGGAGTCTAAAACAAGTTTTTTTTTTATGATTAGGCTCACAAAATTCTTTTACATTGCTTGAAACATTCAAGACCAAATCTGACAGGTAAGGAAAAATGTTTATGAATTCAGATAACCAAATATAGTTTCTCATTTAAATTCCATCATGTTGCTTATTTGCCTCCCCCTTAAAATTCTAGGTGCATTGCTAAGAACTAAGAATGTATGTTTGGCTTGAAGAAACAACAAGGCTATCATTATCCCAAAGTTATGGGCTTTTACCTCAGGAAGTAGTCTTGATGTCATAATAAGGATGGTATAAAAGCATTGTTTGCTTTGGCCTTCATAAAAATGAAGCTAGTGTACAGAATAGTATGACACTAAAGATATAAAACTGTCAAATTAATCAAAACCCAATCTGATTTTTTTGGAAAGAAGGTGGATAGCAAATATCAGAATGTCTAGCCTTTTCCAGATTGAAGTCTCTTCTTTCAAAAGATTTCAGTTTAGCCAATTATTAGGCCACAGATCATGAACTATAACTTCAACAAATTTCTTCTATAAGGCTACATATCACACTTAGTGTGACTTATTTAAGTCTTTCTGGCTCAGCTATGACCTTTGTCTATGTAGTCCAAGTATTAAATCACTTCTATACAAGTTGATTTTTAAGTCTTTTGTAATTTTTTTTACAAATTTATCCATTTTTAAAGAACCCAGGGAAGATGAATGAACATAGGAGTTTTACTCAAAGAAAGAGAAAATAGGTAAAATCAGAATTCAAAAACTTTTAAGAATTCATGGGTCACTTCTTTACCTTTATATACATTACTCAAGGCTGCCTTATGCCACCAGAAAACCACTCCAGGTATGATGAACACTGGGTTGGCATCCATAACCCATGATCCCTGATTGATGTGTTTCTTTTATTAGAATATCCAAAAGATATGTGATCAAAGTATTTTAATTGAATAGTGTAGCAAAATGAATGACAAGTAAAGTCTCCTCCTTTCTTCCCTCCCACTTACATACAGAGATAAAAGGAAAAACATGCAAGGGGCATATATGGAAGAGTACATTTTTAGGGGACCTGTGCTGTCAGGAAACATGGGCAGGGAGGAAATGCATAGGAAATATGTGTTGCCAATGAACATACATGACTGGGGCAATACACAGCTACAGCATTTTGGCCAATAATATTTTCTGATCATAGCATCATACTGCTCTCTGCTGGGCTGGTTTCTGCAAGTCATTTTCTGCTTTCTGCTTGGTGTCTACTCTGTGTTGCTACTGTTCTCTGTTGCCATCTGCTGGTATTGAGCTTTTTTTCTATGGAGAAAGGGTCAACACTTTAGAATATCATATAGTCTCAGAGACCAGTTCCTTTCCCTTCCCTTCCCTTCCCTTCCCTTCCCTTCCCTTCC
>NC_058132.1:192636325-192667717 GCF_016433145.1 Gracilinanus agilis | reverse complement strand
TTCCCTTCCCTTCCCTTCCCTTCCCTTCTCTTCCCTTCCCTCTGTTTCCTGACTCCAGGCCTACTCTTCTATCTACAGCACTACCTAGCTGTCTCATGAGAAACCATTCAATAACTTTGTCCTCTCTTTTGGACTTTTTCATTTTATCTGAGTAGCCACTCTATGAGTTCAGTTTCTTGACCCTGAGTTAGAAAATTTCTTTCTCAATTAATCTTAAGCTCTAGAAACCACTATTCCAGGAGTTCCAATTAACAAGAATGGAAGGACAGAGCAAAACTGACTTTTTTTCACCCTGTATTCCTACAATCACTTGCTCTGCCAACACTTTACTCCCAGTAAAAACATTTAATTTTCATCATTCTAATGTTGATCTAATCTTCCAGAAGAGAATCATCATCCTGCCTGCATTCAATAGAAATTAAAAAACTCCATTGTTATTTTTAACAATTAATTTGTTACAAATACAAGGAGGCTTTTGGTAGGAAAACTAGATTATCTCAAGTAATCATAGAATCAGAATATAGATTTACAGCTGGAAGGGGCATTGAAAGTCATCTATTCCAACTCTTTTGTTTTACAGTTAAGGAAACTGAGGTCCAGAAAGATCAAGCAACTTGCCAAGATCATATAAGTAATAAGAATGAATTTGAAGTCAAGTCCTCTGAATTCAAATTCAAATTTCTTATGCCTAAGTCAAAGGAATAGTTTGTGAAATTTATAAACTTTCCTTTTGTAAGTATAATACAATAAACAGATTATATGTTCAATACAACAAACCAATTCATTGGAATTTTTTTGTTTGCTTTTTTTTAGTGGTTTGTCTTGAGGCTCTATTTAGTATGGGGTTCACATTTAACTCTGAACCTACAGGAAAGTTCAGTGAATGAATGAAACAAGTCCTTAGATTTTATAATGTTGTCTCTATCCTAGATAATTAATTTAAAAACATCAGGCTCTCTAAGTTCATTTTTTGATGCAAAGTCATGCTTATGTTTATTTGCTAGCTTAAGTTGATAAATTTGCTAAACCAAGTTGTTGACTAAACGCTGATTTTTAAATCATGCATTAAAATGCAGAATTTAGAATTAAAATTCATTAAACAGTTATTTTTGTATTTCAAAGTTCTGTCTTATTTAAATGTGAGTCATTTTAATTTTTGGCTAAGCCTTCATAGAAAACTCTACAGGAATATATTTTTATTATTTAAATAAGACTTTCCACTGGGACTCTTATCTTCTTCAGACATTAGCTCTGAGGGAATCTCAAGATTGTTTGGCTTGATATGCTTTATGTTTACTTTAAGAACATTTAGTTACAACTAAAGTGATACTTAGAAACATTTTTGGAAATCCTAATTGGTACTAGGAGTTCTATGAATGGTTATATAAAATGCACTTTTCCCTCTCTCATGAATAATATCACATTTGGATCAGCAAAGCAATTGCAGTTTTCACAAATACTGAAATGACAAATTATTTCAATCAAAATAATGCTTAAAGTTTCCTGGAAAGTCATGAGGCCATTTCATATGTACTGAAGAAACTCAATGTTGAGTATAGAAGGGCATGTAGAAAGCATGGAGGGATGTCTGAAAGGAGAATGATCATTGGACCTTCCGTAGGGGAAATGTCCTGCCCCAAGATGTATTGGCAAATATCTAGGTGTAACTAGGCCACGTCCAACATTGTCTATGATGGTGATTGTAGCCAAAGGAATTTGGGAGAAGTACTTATGTGTTATCTTTTCCCATTAGAATAGAATCTTCTCGAGGACAGGGGCTATCATACTTGCTCAGATATGCATTCTCAGTTTTTATGCATGGTATATAGTAAGCAGATAATAACTGCTTTTTCATTCATTCACTTTCTCATCCTCTTTGATTATTATCCATATTTCCCCATGACTTTTTCATAAGAGGATATACTATTCTCCCCGCTTTCCTACTATTCTCCTAATATCTTAGAGGTACAAATATAACTACCACTCAGATTCAGTTTAGCTTCTCCAGTAATGTCCACTCATATGTTGTTAGACAAAGGTTACACATAGTGTCTATAGCAAAAGTAATGTTTGCACAGTCAAAGAATTATATATTCTTCACAATATCTCCATTTCTTCTCTACACTGTGATTGTAGGAATTAAAGAGCAGCTTATAGGTCTGAAGTCCATTTTATATTTTTGTCCATTTCACAGGCTATCATGGCCTTTTAAAAATACATACCCAAAAAACCCAACCTGGTGTCTAACCTTCCAGAGATGTGCCTCTCTGTATTTAGTCCTGTTCAGGTCTTATCCACCCTTTCCCTTCTTTCTTTCTTCCTTTCCTCCCTCCACGATGATGAACCTGATGAACTGAGGCCAGGACCCTACTGCTACCTTTCCTGTGGTTGCCAACTGGGTGAATCTAGGCCTTCCTCAACCTTCTAGAGGACAGCTACCTATAGCAATTCTTTACAGATCTATATTTTCAAATCTCTGATAGGTATCTCTTAGTAATGGTCCTGATTTATTCTAAAGAGCTGGCCTGCAGCTCAGTGAATATACTCATAACAAACTCTTCTTAGCCCTGTTTCTAGTGAACAACATGGAAGAAGGCAAGAGGACTCAGAATTTCAGAGAAGGTAGTGGATTAGCAGAGGAAATTGCTATTAGAAAAGTCTCTATAATGATGAAATAAAAGATCTAGTAAAACAAGAAGAATTCTTGCTAACTGCTTCTTAGGCCATGAAGAATTAATTTAGTAAGCGTAAGTTTGGTTAGTCTGTTAGAGTACTAGTGTACCAGAGTAAGTTGGAGTGGGGGGGGAGGTGTATGGAATATTCAGTGAGGATTAACACCTCTGGTGTGAGGACTTGCCCCTGAGTCCTTTTCGGGGCTGATTATTCCCCTTTGGTGTCTCCCTGCCCCTCAACTCTTATCTGGGGCTCCAAGAAGCTGCAGCATGCTCAGTGGCCATGTTCTGGTAAAACTCTCTCTTGGTTGAGGGTAACCAACAGGATTGTCAGTGAGGTGAGGATTTCTTTCCCAAGCATGTCAAGACTTCCCTTCCAAAAATGGGCAGATGAGAACAATTTATTCCAATGGCCACAAAGGCTGCCGAAGCAGGTACTGAGGAGCACCTAGAACCTGGTCAGACATTGAAGAGGCCAAAGTCATCTATTGCTTCCTTAGTCATCACCAGTCTTCTTAACTTTTGACCTGCCATTAGATTTTGTTGACTCTTGAAGTAAGAGTGAGTGCAATGACTTTGTGCAACTCAGCTTCACTAAAATTTAATTCACACACATCAACACCTTGTGATATCATTGGTCCTCTTTGAAGCATAAGGCCAAACAGCAATATCTTATATTGGACATAGTAACCATATCTTATCTAGTCTCTACATGCTTATATCTGGATATAATGTAATATCTGTATTGTTAAAGGGATTTTCTTAATCTCTCCCTCTATCTCTTTAAGAGGCAGGAAAGAGTGCAGAAGGATTTCTAAGAATAGCACTGACAGTTTACTGTAATATCCCTGGTGACCCCATTACATTACTTATATTTTCCTACAGTAGATAAACGTTATTTTTACAGTAACATAGTACAAATTTAAGATCAATAACTATTTGAAAACTTATTACCTGCTAGCTTTCTATTACTGTAACTCTAGACACCAACAAAACCAAGCAAAAAACAGCCCCCACCCTAAAACTGGATCATACCATCTATTCCATCAGTTGTCTATTTTGTAAAGTTCAAGTGAAGCTCTTTCCTTTTTATACCTTTAACCAGTATATGAAATACTCTCCTTCCTTGATGTATAAAAAACAAATTTCCTTATTCCTTTAATTTCACAAGAAAACTCAAAGTGAAAAAGTGAAAACCCTTAGGCAAATCCACAGAATGATTGGTCTTTTGTAGGGAAAAAGGTTGGCCATTAATAAGTTACTAAGCGGGGCAGTTTTGTGGCTCAGTGGATAGAGACTCAGGTCTAGACATGGGAGGTCCTGGATTGAAATCTTATCTCAGACACTTCCTAGCTGTGTGACCCTGGGCAAGTCACTTAACTCCCCCCCGCCCCCATTGCCCATTGCCTAGTCCTTACTACTCTTCTGCTTTGGAACCAATTCATAGTATTGATTCTAAGGCAGAAGGTAAGGGTTTAAAAAAAATAAATAAAAAGAAATCTGAAAGGGCCTTTCTAATGCCAACCTCTACACTGTCCATTCAAATAGAGGGGGTGACCTAAGGGCCAGGGAGTGCTGAGGATGTATGCATTTCAGGGATGTGGAAAGATCTTGTGGTTTCTGGAAAAACTGAGAAGTCCAATGGAATAGCTACATGGGAAATGTTGTTATATTAAATGACACAAGTGTATAAACACATATGCAATCCTAAATTTACAATTTATAAATAAGCACTTATTAGAGATCTATTCTTTGTTGGGAAGTGGAGTTCAAAGACAAAAAGGAAATCATCTCAGTTCTCAAGAAGCTTACATTCTAAAAGATAAGACATTATATACATGTAATTATATGGTACTAATAATGATAACTAAAATTTATGTAGCACTTTAAGATTTGCAAAGTGCTTTACAAATATTGTTCATTTTATCCTCACAACAACCTTGGGAGGTAGTTGCTATTTTTATCCTTATTTTATGAATGAGGAAACTGAGGCATACAAAGCCTTAAATATTTGTCCTGGGTCACACAGCTAGTAAATGTGTGGGGCCAAATTTAGATTCAGATCTTCCTGACCCAGGCCTAATTCTTTTTTTAAAATTTTAAAAATTTAAAATTTAAAAAATTTCCCACAGTTAGATGATTCATGTTATCTCCCTCCCCTCTTCCCTCCTCCTAAGCAATTCCACTGCATTACACATATGTTATCACTCAAAACCTATTTCCTTATTATTCATTTTTGTAATAGAGTAAACTTTAAAACCAAAACCCCAAATCATATATCCATATAACCAAGTGATAAATCATATATTTGCTTCTGGATTTCTACTCCCACAGTTCTTTTTCTAAATGTAGACCTTTCCCTAAGTTCCTCAGAATTGTCATGGATCATTGCTTTTAGTAGAAAAGTCGATTACATTTGATTATCTTACAATATCTCAGGTACTATGTATAATGTTTTCCTGGTTCTGCTCATTTTGGTCTGCATCAGTTCATGGCAGTCTTTCCAGTTCTTATAGAAATCCTCCAGTTCATCATTCCTTTTAGCACAATAGTATTCCATCACCATCATATGCTACAATTTGTTCAGTTATCTCCCAATCAAGGGACATCTCTTCATTTTCCAAATTTTTGCCTCCACAAAAAGCACAGCTATAAATATTTTTGTACAAACAGAACCTTTCCCAATTTTTTTTATCTCTTTGGGATACAAACCTAGTAGTGGTATTGCTGAATCAAATGGCTTGCATTCTTTTAAAGCCAGGCTTAATTCTTTATCCATTGTGCCATCTATCCGAGATAATTTTATAGTGGAAGACTTGAAATTTCAATGCAATTCAACATTTTTTGAGCATCTACTGTGTGTCAGACAATGTGCTATGTGCTGGGGATACAAAACCCAAAACAACATGGTCCCTTCTCTCAAGAGGCTTATATTCTAGTAGTACAGCTAATTAGAGGAAAATTTGATGAGGGGGAGAGTGCTAATATCCAGGAAGGTCAGGAAAGAATTCCTATAGGAGGGGTGTTTGAGTCAAGCCTTGTAGGAAGTTAAGAATTCTAATGGGGGAGAGATGGCACAGCCTGTATAAAAGCCCAGAGGCAAGAAATTCAGTGTTGAGTTCTAGGAACAAAGCAAGTATACTCAAAATGTTAATTGAAGATAATTCTTGTTTCTGATTCATAGAACAGTCTGAAATAGGGAGAAGCTGGATGTAGAGAGATCAGGAAGAAGGTCATTAGAATCAACCATGTGTGACTTAAGTCTATTAAAAATCATATCCAAACTCAGAATAAACTATTGAGTAATTCAGCATTTATTCACTGGTCTCTTGGCTTGCACTAGTGGGTATTGGGGAGAAAAGAATATGTAATCATGGGGCCTGCTACTCTTAGAAATTCTACAGAGTGGCCAGGCAGGTTGGGAATGTGCCTGCTGTGTAGAAATAGCCAGGGCTGGTCATGTGTAATTGTGTCCAGGCTATTTTACATTCACAGTCCTACAAAGTGATATAATGGGATCTTGGGGAAGCAGTTTTTGGCTCCTTATAAAAGTATTTGAAAGTAAGTAATTGAGCCATAATTCTAGTTAATAAAAACAGCTGCCAACCAAACATGCTGGTTTGACAGTAATAAGAGTTCTGTTTTATCCTCTAACTTCACTAATAATCTCATACTGGTGATTTCAGAAGCAAAATATTTGTAAAGTTTAGTGAAAGTGTTTTGTAATACTTGTGTTGAAGGGTAACTATTATGTTGAACTTTAACTTTACGTTGTTTGGTTTTGTGAGCAAGGATTTGACCAACACTTTATCTACAGCTACTTTGTGATGGTCCTCATTGTAATAGGATTCTATTACATTTACTTCAGGTTTAGATTATTATTTTTTATCACCATCCTTAAATTCATTGGCGTTTCCTTCTTAGATAGACTCAAAGCTCAAGTACAGCTGTTCTGACTAGTTTTTTGGGATGGTTAATTTAGTCTACAGGTAATTGTTTTTGTTGAGGTTTCTCTTCTACCTCCTATTATTTTGCTGCAAGTTGTTGAAATGTTAGGATCCCTGCATTAGTCTCTTTCAAGGGAGGCAGACTTAGGCAACAATCTCTTATGAGTTGGCAGGGATAGATAGATAGATAGATAGATAGATAGATAGATAGATAGACAGACAGACAGACAGGTAGATGATAGACAGACAGATAGATAGAGAGAGATAGACAGGTAGATGATAGATAGATTGATAGACAGGTAGATGTTAGATAGACAGACAGAGAGATAGAGAGAAAGACAGGTAGATAATAGATAGATGATAGATAGACAGGTAGATGATAGATGGACAGACAGACAGATAGATAGATATAGAGAGATAGACAGGTAGATGATAGGTGATAGAAGACAGGTAGATGATAGATATACAGACAGATAGATGATAGATAGATAGGTGGGTAGGTAGGTAGGTAGATTGATCAATTGAACAAGTTTCTTCAAGGTAAGAAGGCTGTGGGGATAGGGATGGCAAAATCCAGAACATAAGGAGTAGAGCAGGAGGAGAAAGGGGCATAGCTATTCTGGATGGTTTTTAAAAAATGTCAGTCAAGGATTCACCAATTGAAAGAGGGAGCAGCAGAGGTGGAAGCATTTCCAGGTTAAGAAGTCTGCAGGGTCAGAAGTATCCATTTCATTGAAAACAATTAAAAATACATGTTAAGTTCTATTTGTATTCAGGATAGTTCTAGTTGCTATGGAGGATAGCAGAGAAATAGAAACCATACCTGGAGATTAGTCCACCTCAGGTAACAACCAAATATTCATAAAAAAGCTTAGAGAATTTAAATCACAAACTATGAAACAAATAATACGGCATAATTGCCTGATAGACTCTCTATATATGTACTATGTGTCACAAGAGCTCAAAGGAGGGCAAGGTAAATGTGGACTGGAAAAGTTGGTAAAAACTTCACTAAAAAAGTTAAAGTCCATAGGGATGGACCAGCCATATAAACTTATGATTCAACAAAAAGGATCCAGCAGTGGATGACTACATGAATACCTCAGGGAAGTGCTACAATCCTTAATGTTCCTAGATAACATCCAACTGTAGGACTTTCAGACCTTTAGCTCTTCCTCTTTCTGGGTGGTCAGTTATTCCAATGTGATTTTGGGGGATGTGATTAGGGGAATTTATTATTCATTTATTTTTAGAACTCTTAAAAAATTCATTTTTATTATCATGCAAAGCACACTCCCATATTGGTCATTATTGTAAGAGTGCACTCAAACATTGCCAAAACTCCAAAATAAAACCATAAATACACTGACGTGAAGGACAACTCCAACAGTTCTTTCTCTGAAGGTGGATAGCATTCTAGGGGAATTTATCAAACAAAATCAACTCCCCAACATCATCCTTCTATAAAACACTGTATCCTTCTTGAACCCTAGTTTTATGACCATGGCACAATGTTGCTTTTCCCACCCGAACAGATAGAACCTTATGTATCAAGTCTACTAGCTTTTATTGTCAAGGGCCTATTATGTGCCAGATACTTTGCTAGGATGTTTATATTGCTTTATTTTTGGTATAGAATCAATAAAAGAAAAGACAAATAATTCCTTATAGACTATTTCCAGATGGTATTTTGTGTGCTCTGAACCCAGGAGGCCTTGGAAGTGCACAATTCAATTTCCTTGATCTCATAGCTGTTCCTTATAGGCAAATGTAGGTGATTCAAAATAAGTCACAACTGACATTCAATTCACACATCCAGGAGGGCATCATCTTTTCGTTGAGGTATTACTACTGATCAAGGAACTTGACTCCTCAGAGGCAATTCCAAGATATGGTATCAACTTTTTGGTTCTGTCTTCCAATTGCTAATCAACACAGCTAACTCATTACTTGTAGACTAGTGGGAGTGGGCTTAGTGGTAAGCCCTGACATGGAGAAGCCAACATTGTTCTGCTATTCTGACATCTCTCTGCCTTTCTGACCATGTTTCCATTAGCTAAGAAGATTGTCTTATTCCTTCTGTCTAAAGTCCACTCATCTTGTCAGTACTTCTTTCTTATTGCTATGCTCTATCACTTCCTGTTTCAGTTTTTTTTGATAATTTCATGAATGATTGTGGGAATGGTAGAAAGTATTATCCTTGAGCTTTCAATATTTATTTTTATGTTTTTCCTCTAAATGAAATTAGCCTCAACATTTTGGAGTTATTTTCTGTTTCCTTCAAACCTTGCTTAAGGTTAGAGTAAGGTTTGGGATTGGTGGTACAATGATTTGTTGGAAAAGTCAGAGGGCAAGAGGTATACAAGATCAAAGACGAAGTCTTTTTTTACAATCAATTTTTTTACAATCCCAGAGATTGTAAAAGGCCAATGGGACTTGTCTCTTGAGTGATAATGCTATTGACAGTGATAAGTCAATGGGATATAAGGAAGCAAGCAGAATTAGCCACCTAAAGCCAAAGTGAGATTCAGTTAGAACTAATGGTCAAAAGAGGGGTTTGAGCTTATGTAGTGAAGTCTCACAATCTGTCATGCTCAACGAGCAAAACCTGCAGCCTTTAGAGCTTGGAGTGTGAGGAAGGTGTAGAACTGCCCCCCTCTCCCCCATCTTCTTGATGAGTTACAGCTGGGGATGGTTCCATCTCACCTCATATGGCTCCTGAATGGGAGGCAGCTGTGTCTGGACAGCATCTGACAAGTACCTCCTCTCATCACATCCATTTCTTCCCGAAACCATGTATATGGTTTAGTGTAGTCCAGAAAATAGTGGTCAATTGGAATTAAAGTGTTACCTCAGGATAGTTATAGCTATTCTTCTCTATTGAGGACTATTGTCATCATTTGTCAAAGAAGGTGTTTAAGTGGGTAACATTTGTAATTGCTGGAGTCTATTCTTGTAACTAGATCTTTTGTCTGATATGGAAAAGATCACCCTACCCTTTCTCCTTTCCATAACAATTGTTGATGTAAACCATACTTCTATACAGATGTAGTCTATGAATTTGATAACATTAAAAGCTTGTTCCACAAATTCTTTCCATTCAGAGAAATAATAAATACATAAAAGCTGAAAAAGTAGTGTGATGACTGATGAATAAGTCTTTTTATTCAAGCCAGAAAACTTTACCCAGTGTGTCCACTGTTGGCAAGAAAAATGGGCTTCTCTCTAGGGACTTTGCTAACATACTTATTACATGTTGATGGATTCTTTTTCCAGACACAAAACATAAGGTTCCAGTTGAGAAAAGTGAACCAGAATCAATCCATCATGATCAAGATTAGTTGGCAACATATTTTTCAATTGTAAAATCAAATAGGGGAATAAAATAAAATCATTGAACCACATAGTGTAAGCTATCACATTTAGTATCCTCAAAAATGTTCTTACTTTGTAAGAAATTTGTCATAATGTTTATGGCAATAGAACTGTATGTATTTATGTTTTAGAGACAAGAGACATACATTGTCTTAGACCACTAAGGAAGGAGCCAATTGAATGAATCAGTTAGGAATAAAAATGACTAAAATAACAATAACATCACCAATTTTACTACCACCATCACCACCAGCATTACTACTGCTAATAATATAATCACTTTAAGGTTTGAAAAAAAGCTTTACACACACTATCACATTGGTCTGCTACAAGTAAGTGTTGGTGTTATCCTTATTTTACAGGTGCAGAATCTGAAGCTGAAAGAGGTTACTCGGTACTTGTCAGTCATACAGTTTGTAAGTGTCAGAGACAGAATTTAAACTCCAAATGCCGTCCTCTATCTACTATAACACTGAGCCAAATTAGACCCCCTTTAGAAGCATCTGTATTGAGGCAAAGAAAATTAGACGGATAATGGTGCATTAGGGATACAATTAGTGTTCTTATGGAAAAGTTTTATAGTTTTGTCACTGGCTTTTTTCCTATTTGGCAACAAATTTAGTTACTATCCACTAGTCATTGCTTATGACCACAATATTAACTCTAAATTGTTTCCTTTTTTTTTTTTGGATGGAAGAAGATTCACAAAACCAACCTTTCCAATAGCAATATCTAGATTTGACAGAATGTAATTAACCGAAGACAAGTTGAAACACATAACAGGACTTTTTCCTCTTTGGAAATATGTAGAAGGCTACTGCTAGGTGGCTCAGTGGAGAGAGAGCCAGGCCTGGAGATGGGAGGTCTTGGGTTCAGTTCTGGCCTTAGTACTTTCTACCTGTATGACCCTGGGCAAGTCACTTAACCCACATTGGCTAACCCTTATTGGTTTTATGCCTTAGAACCAATGCATAGTAAGAATTTATTAAAAAAAGAAAAAAGTATACAGACATATTCAGCTTCAATGGTGGTGTGTTACATCCCTTGGAGGTTGAAGGAAGAAATGTTGTCTTGGTAGGACAAATAGTTTTGTGCATCTTGATTGGAAAGTCTTAAGGCAATCAAAGGGTTGAAATAGCTAGAGTTGGATGTTCCCTCAGAGGTGAATATAATAAGAGAAGAGTCACTGTTGATGATAGAATGACTTTGAATCAGTCTAACTATATATGTTTATCTTAAACTTTTGTGAAGTTCTGTAGTGGGGTAGATTTTTGAACAATAGAGATTGATCTGAATGATCTTTCTTCAAAAAATAATATTCAGTTTAGAGAAATTCAATTATGTTCTAAAAGGATGTATAGAATTATTCCCAAACCAAAAATATTAGCATTTATGGAAGAATTACATTTATTCCTCAATCTAGCTTTCATTTTTCTTACATTGGTATAAAAGGTGAAACAATCCCAATTTCTTACATATGCAAGTGAAATAATATGCCCCAGATAAAATGATATACTAACAATTATACTTTGTTTTCCCTTTTATCTCATGAGCCGCATAGCTCAGTGTTTATGTACTCAAAAGGAGATGGTGAAGGCCAAGATGAGTTGGTTAATCTTGACATTAACTGAAATGGCTATTTTTGACTTTTGGTCAAAGCTATCCATAGGAAATAAATGTTAACCAAGTTATGTTACTACAAACTATTAACTAGCCAAGTTGAGATGTTGACATTTCTATCTAAGCATGAATCTATTTGCCAACATGCGTTCAGGAAATTTTTGTTCCTGGGTTCACAGCTGCATGGATATGGCTGAGTGAGGAGAGAGCATGGTAGAATGCCGACACCATAAAAATACACCTTTTACAGGCTATTAGATTGTACAAGACAGTCACTGATGTGTCCTTCCTTTCTGGTGCCTCCCTAACATCATTCCATGTGTATTGCCCCTGGCTTTAGAACTTTTTATTTTGAACTTAATGATTTTTGGTATAACCCCTCTGAATTGGTTATCTCTTCAACCATTACATGCAATTCTGTTTACTCTCTTGGACATGGATTTGATGATTCTTCTTTCCCTATTAATATATTTGTCTTCCTTCAGATTTGTTCATTCTATTCATCTCTGACTCTTGTCTGTCCTATTTCTTCATAATTCTTCACCATCTATCTCATAGTGGATAAAGACCAGTTAGCCAATTAAAGTTCACATTAGGTATGATTCAGATTTCAGCTACATCCCATCTAGATATATTAGAAAAAATGTTTGCTCACAACACTCTTGAATACAGGTGTCATGAAGCCTATAAGTCAATCAATAAATCTGAAGGCCTATTTATGTATGATGCTGGATAATATGAGTATAGAAAAATTCTGTAAAGCACAAAGTAAAAGTTCCTTATACTGCCACCAGACAAATCATTCCTAGGCACCATTTTTTATCATGTTATACAGCAGCTCATAGGTAATTAAATTCAAATATTTAATCAGATAAAAAGTTATTTTATGTGCTTCCTATGTATAAAATGTTGTCAAAATTCCTTAGTCTGGAATTGAATGCACTTCAACATAATTTTTATCTTTTACCATTCTTTCACAGGAATTATCCACTCTAAGCAATATGGTCTCATGATTCCTTATGCCATGTACATTCCCACCTCTGCACCTTTGACCACACTATTCGCTTTGCCTTAAATGGCCTCCTTCCCTACTTTTCCTTGTACAAATATTATTCAGTAGTAGTATATAGAAGGGCAACTAGGTGGCACAGTGGATAGAGTAGATAGAGCCTGAAGTCAGAAAGACTTCTCTTTCTGAGTTCAAATCTGGTCTTAGAAACTTATAGGCCTTGTGACCCTGGACAAGTCCATTAACCCTGTTAGTCTCAGTTTCTTATCTGTAAAAGGAGCTGGAGAAGAAAATGGCAAACCACTCCAGTAATCTTTGCTAAGAAAATCCCCAATGGGGGTCACAAAGGGTCCCACTCTGCTGAAACAACTGATAGTATATAGGTAGTATATAGGGTACTTGACTTGGAACTAGAAAAGACTGAATTTGAATCCTGCTTTTGAAAATGACTATCTGTGTAGTTGTAGCCAAGGCCATGAACTTCTTTGAGATGCAAAATTGGTTTAATAATACTTTGAGTATCTACCCCCAGAGGATTCTTGTGAAGATCAAATGAGCTAATATATGTAAAGTGTTTTGCAAACCTTGACATATGAAAATGTCAACTATTATTATTGTTGAATAATAATATATCCTTCAAGTTCCAGTTCAAGTCAGCTTTTCTGGAAAAGACTTCCCAGATCAGCCCACAGCAATTTCTTCCTTTTCTAAATTCAGTAGCATTTATATAACACTGACTTTCCTGGTCCTCCGTTGCTTGAAAGTCAGGTATACTCTATTTCACCCTTCTCCTTGGGTTCTCAAGTATTCTTAAGGGGATTTTTAGAGTGGCTCAGCTATGACATTGGTTGTAACCCTCACCAATGGTGCTAAGTTTAAGATCTCCTGCACCCTGGTTCCACTTAACCACTAACAGATTAATTTTTTTATAAAGAAACTTTATTCAAATGGAATAGAAACAAATATATAAATATCTCAGCTCCTTTAGAGCAGACTTCCAGTTCCAAGACCTTTCCTAACCCCAATTTCAGCCTCAAGTCTCAGGCACCCTGGTTTTTCAGGGTTTCCTTTAAATGCCTTGTAATCCTGGAGTATATAAAGTGTTCAGGGAAGGTTGGCACCTCTGGGTGAGGGTTTTGTGAGCCCTTTTCAGGGCTGCTCATCCACTTTGCTCCCAACTCTCATTTGTTGTTCCAAGTAGCTGTAGCACGCACAGCACAACCCTGTAAAATCATTTTTAAAAAAGGGATAAACCAGGTGAAGGGTAACTGACAGGCTAACTTAGGGGGATATCTACCACAAACATGTGAATACTTACCCTGGCAGAAGGGACACATGAAAATAATTTGTTCCCATGGTCTTGAAGGTGGCTAAAGCAGGCTCTGTGGAACTCTTAGAGCTTGGTCTGACCCCAAAGATGCCAAGGTCATCCACTACATCTTCGACCATCATCAGTCATCCTGACTTTTGTCTTGCTACTGGACTTGGTTGACTTTGGACAAAATAGTGAGACTGACAACTTTGTGTAATTCTACATCACTTAAACTCAATTTACAAGCAAGTCAAGACATTACCCACACTCCAACATAGTTAGGTCATTGGTCCTTTTCAAGTATGAGATAGCAGTCCTGATTCCAAGGTTGTCATGACTCAAATTCTTGGATGTCATGAGAATCAGACTGGTATCTAACACTAAGAAGGATAAATGAAACAAAGACAAAACAACAACCAGTAGGCCCATTTCTCAGAGCAAAAGTAGCAGAGAAGAGGGACATAGCTCCTTCATCCAAGTTCATTTCATGGCCCCTGCACTGAGTGAACTGTGATCTTCACCCTCTAAATATAGAAGGAAAAAAAAACAATAGGGGAGAGAGAGAAGAGATAGAGAAAGAGTTTGTTCAGTTTAAAAGGTGCATTCAATCGAAAAAGGCCACTTGGTAGGAGAAGCCAGGATGTTAGGATATCTAGGAATGTGTAGGACAAGCCTCCTTACATTTTGTTGTCAGTACTTGATATTTAGTGTGTATTCATATGGCCTTGGGACATTTCTTTGTTGAATTAAAGGTATCACAATTTAATTTGTTCTGTCTTTATCACTTTTGTGTATATCCTTTCTCCAGATTATGAGCTCCAACAATGGACTATTTCATTTTATTCATTTAAAAAAATCCCCTAAATTCGTAGCATTATGGTCAGTGCTGTGGGGAACAAAAGTAATCCAAAGCTTTACTTTACTTTGTGGATACTCGCCATTTAATTTGTTTTTAATTAATTAATTTGCTACTTTAAATTTCTTAGGTATCTCCCTCTTTCCCTTCCCTCCTTGCATTAGAAAAGGCATCATATGACAAAAAGATATAGGGTATATATTGTGAGAAGGGAATCCGTGTTTTGATCTGATTAATCAGAAATTTGGACTTCCTTTCCATTTGTTTTAAATTTGAGTCAATCAGCAACCATGAAATTGATCCCATAGGCACTGCCCCCTCTTCCCCCCCCCCCCCCCGGGTGGTATCAGGCTAATTGCAGAACTGGGATTGGTTCCTGGGGAGTGATGTAAGAGAGCTAGTGGGTGTAGTAAGGATATATAAGATGAGACCCAGCAGGAAGCTGGGGAATGTGTTTGTTGTTTCTGAGGCTGAGATTCAGACAGTCACTGAGTTGTTGGGTTTTGGATTATTAGGCTAGGAAATTCTTCACATTCTTTCTATATTTCTCTCTTATTTTCTTTTTCTTACTAATAAATATAGCTGTTAATAGTCCTGTGACTTAAGGGTCAATTACAATTTTGGTGACCACCATTTGAGGTTTGCAAAGTTTTTTACAAAAACTATTTCATTTGATCTCCACAAAAACCTTGGGATGAAGGGCTATTATTATTCTTATTTTGCAGATGAGGAAACCAAGGCAGGTAGAGGTTATATGTCTTGCCTAGGATCACATAGTTAATGTCCGAGATCACATTTGAACTCAATGTTTCCTGACTACAAGCCTTTTGCTCTATCCACTGACATCAACTAGCTGTCTGGAATCTGCTTCTCTCATCATGTTGTGAGAGAAGGATATTCATTTTCCCTTAAAAAAAGTGCTGAATCCCCAACTCTCAAACTTGGAGTTGCTCTAAAACAAACTTTGAGTCTGGTATTGCCCAAGAAATCCTCGTTTTTTGCTTGGGTTGCTAGATTTTGGGATCATGTTGCTTAGGAGTTGTATTTAATGTAGCTGAAAGACTGGCTCCTAGAACTCTTAAACTAGGGACTTCTAGAGCTGGCCCCCTCAAGAACTCTCATCACTTAGCCATGTAGTCCTTTTTCTTCTGTATGGCTTGGTTGAGAGGCTTTGCTCCTACTTGCTCCAGGCTGAGGCCAGGAAATTCAGTCTATGTAGGCAAGCACATGGAGCACCATTTGCATTTATCCTACATCCTATGGCAGACACTAGTGGTTCCTAGGTGGAAGGATTATTTTCTCCTTCTCCCCCAAAACTTGTTGCACTTCCAGTTTTTGTTGTTGAGCTGTGTCTGACTCTTGGTGACCCCATTTGCTAAAGATACTGGAGTCTTTTGTCATCTCCTCCTCCAGTTCATTTTCCAGAAGAACTGTGGCATATGGGATTAAGGGATTTGGCAGGGATCACATAGCTAGTAAGTGTCTGAGGCTGGATTTGAACTCATAAACATGAGTCTTCCTGACTCCAGGCCTGACACTCTATTCCCTGTGCCACCAAGGTGTACTTTTAGAATCTTTTCACAGAAGGAGAAAAAAAGGTTAGGAGATACCGATGAGATGTAGTCTCTCTTTTATAGACAATGCAGAGATGACATCTTCAAATGGTCTATGTCACAACAGTGGGAACC
The DNA here is from genome assembly GCF_016433145.1 of Gracilinanus agilis. NCBI lineage: Eukaryota > Metazoa > Chordata > Mammalia > Didelphimorphia > Didelphidae > Gracilinanus > Gracilinanus agilis. The sequence continues at coordinate 192,651,238 of NC_058132.1, read as the reverse complement.
AATCAACTTATCTTTCTAGTAGCCCCATAAGTGAAACCTTTCTTTCAGGAGATTGACAAGTAGCCTCTAAGTTGCATAGTAGATAGGGCTGGAATTAGAGTCAGAAAGAACTGGTTTAAAATCTAGCCTCAGCTATTTACTACCGTGTGATTCTGAGTCAGTTATTAAACTCTGTTTGACTCAGTTTCTTAAACTGTAAAATGGGGATAATAATAGCACATCTCCTAAGCTTGTTGTGATGATCAAATAAGTTAATATTTATAAAATGCTTAGCACAGTGCCTGGAACATATTAGATGTTCAATAAATACTTGTTTTCCTTATTTCTTCCTTGGGAAGATATAGTTCAAATCCCCAGAAGGAGGACTCTCCTCCCTACAAACTCACATGAATCTGGGAACTCCCCTGAGAAAATCCCCTTCACAAGAGGATTAGCCTTGAGGAATCTAATATTTCAGGGAGTCTATATCCTTGAATGGGAAAAAAAAACATCTTTATTTTTGTTTCCTTCTACCTGAAATTTTAGCATTTTCTTGAATCATTTAAAAATATTATTTTTAATTGAAAAACTTTAATTAACTAAGAATATTTTTCCATGGTTGAATGATTCATGTTCTTTCCTTCCCGTCTTCCCCCCTGTAGCTAGCAAATAATTCTACCGAGTTTTACATATGTCATTGATCAAGACCTGTTTCCATATTATTAATATTTGCATTAGGGTGATTATTTAGAGTCTCCATCCCCAATCATATCCCCATCAACCCATGTGATTAAGCAGCTGTTTTTCTTTTGTGTTTCTACTCCCACAGTTCTTTCTCTGGATGTGGATAGCTTTCTTTCTCATAAGTCCCTCAGAGTTGTCCTGGGTCATTGCATTGCTTCTAGTAGAGAAGTCCATTACATTCCCTTGTACCACAGTGTATCCATCTCTGTGTATAATGTTCTCCTGGCTCTGCTCCTTTCACTCTGCATCAATTGAGGGAGGTTGTTCCAATTCACATGGAATTCTTCCAGCTCATTATTTCTTTTAGCACAATAGTATTCCATCACCAACAGATACCACAATTTGTTCAGTCATTCCCCAATCAAAGGTGTTATAAGGAAATAAGGAAAGAGCAAGAGCAGGAGCTGCTGGAAAGGCAGAAGCAGGAAGGTTCCAGAATTCTAGGGAAGTGACAGGGCTTCTTCTAGGAGACAGTTGAAGGAGTAGGTTGAGTTTGTCTGATCTCCTTGGGTGGACCTTGTGAGTTTGTCTATTCTCTGTCTCCTGTGGCTGTCCTTCTGATCCAACTACTTGTTCCTGTGTGTATCCTGTTGCTGCTGACTGATAGATATTCCAGCAGAGTTGCTTGTGGCACCTAAAGTCATCTGTCAGTGAGAACCTTTTCCCTTTAGTCCTGTTCCTGCTTACCTTCCAACCTTACCACCTCTTTTCACCTTCTAAGGGGGAGATTTGGTTAATGAAATGTATTTATTGTAGGAACTCGGACTTTTAGGTAGAGAGGTAATTGATAGTGCAGCTACCAACTTAGAGAAGATAACAACTAGACTTGGTGGGGAGATTTATTTATATTCTTTAGATAGATCATCCCAATTCCCTTCCCTTCCTTCCCTTACCTTAAATAAACCCTATTTAACAGCACTTGGTATTCTGTAAGCTTTATCCTGTTGGCCTTCCCAAACCCTGAGATCCTTCTGATTACTGGTCCTAACAATCATTCCTTGACCATCTGAAATCCCATTACCACCAGGTATCTATTAGATACTTAATTCACAGAGCATCCCCTCATTTTCCAATTTTTTGCCACCAAAAAGAGTGGGGCTATATTTTTGCACAAGTCTTAAAAAATAAAATAAAATAAAAATATTATCCTTAGAAAGTATCCCTTGGATTTGACAGAGTGCCCATAATGTTCATTAAACAAGAACACTGGCCTAACATTTATATCATTCCTACTAATAAAAAACAACAACTACCTATTCAATTAATACTTACCTTCTTATCCCATTTTATTAAAATGAAGAAAATCCTGCTGAATAGTAGGCATCAAAGGATCTCCAAATACTAAATGACTTTTTTTTTTAAACTCTTGCCTTGCCTTCTCTTTCAGAATTGATACTGAGTATTGGTTTCAAGGTAAGAGAGCAGTTAGACCTAGGCTATTGGAGTTAAGTGACTTGCCCAGGGTTACTCAGCTAGGAAGTGCCTGAGGCTAGATTGAATCCCATTTCCATGTCTGGCTCTCTATCCATTGAGTGAAGTAGGTGTCCCTAGATGTCCTTCTAATCCCATCTCAAGGAATGAAATATACTGAATTGAGAGTCAGGAGTTCCTGATTCTGAACCTAGGTCTCCTATTAGTTAAGTGTTGGACCATGGTCATTTGCCATCCACTGGCCTTGATTTCTTCATGAGGGGATTGGACTAAACCAGTGGTGTCAAACTTAAATAGAAGTGGGATACTTGTAGGCTGCAAATTGACATAGAAAATCACAAATGAACATCATTTATGTTGTATTTATTTTGTTAAATATTTCCCAATTACATTATAACTTCGTCTCTTAACACCTGGGAGTTTTTGCAGGTCACTTTCTGCTGCCATGGGGTTTGATGGCACCTCTGGACTAGATGGTCTCCTGTTAGAACATTACTCATAATAATTTCATGGAAATCTTTAAAAAAATACACATAAACACATTCAAATATATGCTTCAAACAATGAATCTCTGTGTCCAGCAGTTTATTTCTAGTGTCTTCTCCTATATTGTCTAATCTATTCAAATAGGTTTGGTCCTATATTTTGTTAATAGTGTCCAATAAAAATATATTGCAGACTAATGGCCCTTTCAGCATTTATAGTGTCTAATACCCACAAGCAAATTCAGATTTTCTTTTGTTCTCATGGTATTAGAACTAATTGGTTGAGACACAGGCCCAAAAAACGACTCCACAGTTCATTAATAGTCTGCTATATACAGCTTTGGGCTAATTTTTATATGCTTCATTTGTGTTCAGTAATGTGGATTAGGTGCTCGATGTTTCTGCCTTAGAGTTATTGGTTGGAGCTCATAACAGAAGATATTAATAGAATTATGTAATTTGGAATTAAAGGAATACAAACTTAATGAAATTTCCCTGAGTACTGAGAAAAACATACGTGTTCAACACAGTCGGCTTTGCCTATTAATAAATTTCATGCAAATGTTAACATATTTACTATTATCCATATTTTCTGTTTGATCCACCAAGAGACCAAAAAAAATCACAAAACCCTCTCTTCTATCTACTCTATGTGGATAAATGGATAAGGTCATTGTCTCAAGTCTGTGTGTGTGTGTGTGTGTGTGTGTGTGTGTGTGTGTGTGTATGGGCTATCATTCTCCAAAGAGTATATAATGGCACAAATTATGTAAGTATTTTTAATCAATCAATCAATCAATTAATTAATTATCTCCTTGACTTGTCCAGGGCAGAGGCACAGTGACCACTTATGGGATTAGTACCATTGCTTATGATTATGGAAACTTTGACTTGCCCTGTTCCCAATTTGGGTCGCTTTACCTCTTTGAAGGTCTAGGTCTTTGATTAAGGTCTGTGATATCAACGCCAGCTTTAATACTGACAGCTGGTCAGTTTTAGCCCGACTGTAGCCCAGAACTCCCAGATTCAAGCTATCTAACAGCCTCCCAGGAGCAGAGATCATGGGCCTGTACCACTATGGCCAGATATGCTGATTTTTTTTTATCACAAATAATAAAATCACATAGCAAACACTTAATGTTTACATAATTGTGTAATTGGTATTTATGTAATTATATGTAATTATGTTATTAATATTGTAATTAATATGTAATTGAATCAAGTTACTCTACACGTGGCTCTGTGCTATGTTTTATATACCAAGGGAACTGCATTCCTGCCCTCTGGGAGTTTAGAGTCTGTGAGCTAGTCAATGCTGATGTGAGCAAGTAAAGCTTTAAGACAAAAGAAATAGACAAATACATTTCAAACATTAAGCTATCAATTGAATACACGTTAGGCATCAATGTGGCTCAGTGAATAAAGATAAGGGCAGTCAGGTCCAATAGTGGATTGAGTCAGACTTGGCATCTTCTTGAGTTTAAATCTGGTCTTAGATACTTACTGGCTGTGGGATCCTGGGTAAGTCACTTAATCCTGTTTGTCTCCTTTTCTTCATCTGTCAAATGAACTGGAGAAGGAAATGGCAAACCAGGCTAGTATCCTTGTCAAGAAAACCCAAATGGGGTCATAGAGAGTTGAACATCACTGGAAAGGACTGAACTGTGCAAAGACAAGATCAGTACTTAAATGTGGTAAAACAAATTCAGATTCCTAGCAAGAACAAGTCATGAAGCTTTGACAGAATGCAAAAGGAAGATAAGTACCTTATTAATATTATGGTCCTCCAAATGTTCCTATTGGTGGATGACATTGTTCTGATTATATCAAACCTCGCACATTGTAAAATTTCCTAAATGAGATCCAGAATTATTCCAGAGAGTTTGGCTAACTATCCACATAGGAAAAATCAAATGGATGAAGAGTGCTTATTATCTACACTGTTGTATACATACATACACACACACACACACACACACACACACACACACACACACACATATATATATATAATAAGTGCTGTTAGATGAGGAGGCAGGGCACTAACATTTCCCTTATATAGTTGGATGGTCAGCTCATAAAGCCAATCCACCTGTGCATAAAACTTGGACAGATACTGAATTGACATTGAACTGGACCCAGAATCAAACAGGAAGAAAAGCAGGTCAGATTGCATTATAAAAACTATACAATATTTTTAATAATCCCAGTCTTTCCTGTGAAACAAAAAAGACAAATGAAAAATAACCTATTCTCTTTTCAACACTAAAATTCTTCAAAGGTTCTCACATCATGGTCCAGAGATACCTGGATTCCTCAAAACCCTTTCAGGTGGTCCACAGGGTCAAAACCATTTTCCTAACCAATCAATCTTACAACATTTATTAAGCATTATTATTATTAAGCATTCAACATGTTAAGTCCTAAGGATACAAAGAAAAACAAAAGATAGTCCCTGTTCTCAAGGATCTCATAGTGTAATGGGGGAGATAATATACAAATAACTATGTACAAACCAGATATATGAGAAAAATTGGAGATTGTTTCAAAGAAAAGTTAGTAAGATTAAGGAGGAGTAGAAAAGGCTTTGTGAAGAAGGTCAGGGAAGTGGGGAGGCAGAGATGAAGAAGATGAATGTTTCAGGCACGGAGCTTAGCCAGAGAAAACTCAGAGTCAGAAGATGGAGTATCTTGTTTGAGGAACAGCAGGGAGGTGAATGTCATTGGATCATAGGGTACACGGAGGGGAGTAAGGTATTAGAAAACTGGGAAAATGTGTGTGTGGGAGGCAGGGAGGAGGTTATGAAGGATTTTGCATGCCAGACATAGGACTTTATATTTGATCCTGGAAATGATAGGGAGCCACTAAAATTTATGGCAGGGTAGTTAGGGAGCTAGATGGAGTGCCAGGCCTAGAATCAGGAAGACTTATCTTTCCGAGTGCAAATCTGTCCTCAGATACTTAGTAGCTGTGTGGCTCTAGGCAAGACACTTAACTCTGTTTGCCTCAGTTTCCCCATCTGTAAGATGAGAGGAGAAGGTAATGGCAAATCACTTCAGTATCTCTGCCAAGAAAATCTCAAATGGGGCCACAGACATTTGGACATTACTGAAAAATGACTGAACAACAACAGAGTTTATGGAATAGAGACCAGAAATAGGGCTAAGGCATTTAAATTTCTAATATAGTAAATGTTAATTAGTATAAAACACAAAAATAAAAGGTCTTTGTAAGGTTCTCAATAATTTTTAAGAGTGTAAAAGAGTTCTCAGATTTGAAAGTTTAAGAACTGCTATTGTGGGTATATTATTTGACTTTAAAGAATGGGATGCTAGAACCTCTGAAGAATTAAAATTGTAAGTTACTCAAATAGCAATGGAGAAATACATGGTGCATATCCACATATAGTCTACTTACTATAGTCCACTAGTCTATTTATTATAATCTTCATACATTCACTATGTATATTAATATTGCCATTTGGTTATTTGTAATTTTTATTCTTCTAAGATAAAACTAATATATGATCTGAGCCAGATAACATCACCATGGGAAATCTTGCTCTGTAACACTATTTAAGCCTGTATTGGTCTTTGCCTCATCTCATCTGTTTAAAAGGGCAATTAAACAAAATGATGTTACTATAAACTGTTCAAGTCAAACATTTATTATCCTCATTTCCTAGATTTTCTCTACTGACTGTCCCTATAGAAAACTAGCACCCTGTATTAACATTAAAATGATATCAATTACTTGATTTACTATTACATAAAAACTGTATGAAGGGAGAAATAATATTTTTGGCCAGATACTATGGTATGGTTCTAAAATTCTTATTTTTCTGCACATATGCTTTCCCTTTGAAATGGCACTTATCTATATGACCCTCAATTTTGACACTTGATTAACTTTATTCTCTATTCAAGATTATTCTATTTCATGTGTGAAAAGTGAAATTTCTAAATCATAGGTCTGTCCATGCTCAAACACTTCTAGTAGTTTCCTACTATATTTAATTTCAAATCTGATCTCTCATGTTTGGCATTTAAAAATCTGGATCCAAGCTCCCATTTCAGCCTTATAATACCCTTGGTCATGTATTCTGTGATCCAGCTGAACTGGATTTTTTGAGTGCTCTCTCTGTCTGTCTGTCTCTGTCTCTGTCTCTGTCTCTGTCTCTGTCTCTCTCTCTCTCTCTCTTTTCCCCTGGATGCTGGAAGTCATTTTCTTTCCTTCATGTGGGTACTAATGAATTTTCCCTTAAGTGTGGTATAGCTTTTTTATCAAGGTTCTTATGGAGCTTTAAATCTGCCCTTCCTCATTATTTGGGACAATCTTTGGTGTCAAGACTTGAGTTCATCTTGTGATGATAGAAGGGATAGCTAACAACACACTGGATGAAAGCCCAGGATGAAAGTGAGGATCCAAAGGAACTTGACAGACTACAGCATTAGGATTACTCTTGTAAGATGAAATTGTGTAAGGACAATGTAAAGTTCTGCACTTGGATATAAACAACAACTTCTCAAACATAAAATGGTGGAGACATGGATAAAGAAATAATCTGGAAGATTACTGGATTTCAAATTGCTTATGAGTCAGCATTTTGACATGATAGTCAAAATAGTTGATACTGGAGTAAGAGGGGAATAGCTTCTAGGTCTAGGGAGCTAGTCATCTCACTGGATTCTGCTTTTGTCAGAATGGTTCTGAAACACTGTGTTCACTTCTGAGCACCACAGTTTAAGAAGGACATCGATTAGTTGGTGAACGTCTAGAGGAGGTTAATTAGGATAGTTAAGGGACTTCATAACATGTAAGGAAGGATTGGTTGAAGGAACTATTCACATTTAGCTTGGAAAAAAGAATACTCAGTGGTGACATGATAACTGTCTTCTAATATCTAAAGGATTGTCAATTGAGGAAGGATTAGACACAATATGTTTGGTCCCAGAGAGCCAAAGAGTGGAAATTCCAAAAAAGGCAAACTTAGGTTTACTGTGAAATTTCTCCTGTCTTCCATTGTAACATTTAGAGTTTGGGTTAGGTTGTGAGGAGGAAGGGACAATGGAGAAAAAAGTGATTGGCAAAAATTGAACCCAGATTTTGACATCAGGGACTGTGCTGTATCTACTATATCATGTTGCTTCTCTGGGAGAAAAGTGGGTTTTGTAAAGGAAGAGGTATAAATTATACAAAACAAACAAACTAAAAAGACCCCATGATAGTCATGGTTCTTAATTTAAAAAGCAAAGGAGCACATATTTCATATTTCTCCTTCTAATGGTAAAAACTCCAATAACAAACCTAAATTACTACTTTCAACTGATTCTCCTCTCTTCCCTTTTATACTTCTTTTCCTCCTCTCAACCCAGTTGCAATTCTTCTTTCTTCTTTCTTTCATTATTTTTATGTAATAAAATTACCTGAGATACTATAACATATTATGATCTACTTTATTTGCCCATGCCCCTTGTATTGCTATCACTGAAAGGAAATTGCTAATACTCTTCTCTTTATGCTCTTTCCTTGAAAAGGAAACATCCTACTTGGCTAGGTTGTATTCCTGGAGCAAATTCACCTAGCAAGTATAGCAGCTTCTTCTGCCTGATGAGTGAGGCTTGTCTTATTCCTCTATTCTCATGAACTGCCATCTGGGGCCTTTCCAACCTGGAAGCCATGTGGCCTGGAGCCACAAGCGTTAGGCAAGCACAGACCCTCTCCATAATCATAGATTCAAATATCAGCTAAGAGAATAGATCAGCAGTACCCTGTGACTGACTGATAAAAGATATTGGAATGGCTTCATGTTTTTTTGAAAAGAAGATCATAAGATTATTGAGCTGGAAGACTCCTTAGTTTAATCCCCTCATTCTGTAAATAGACCCATAAAAGTTTTTAAAAATCCAACAATCTTTGGAAATGTTTCACATATGAATAGCTTGACTTCTTCCTGATGTTTCCAGAAATAGTCTCACTATACAATATACAACTATATATAATAATAAGTTAAATAAATAAATAAGCTAACCACATTCCTCTCAGAATCCATATTCTTTCTCCTTGACAGTAGTTGACTCATTCAACCTCTCAGGACAGAAATTATTTTAGCCTTTTCTCTCTGTACTTTGCAAAGTCTCTCTAAGACTGTAAGCTCTCCCCAGACGATCATTAAATTGTCTCTGTCGAAGAATCTATTCCTCTTTCTTAAAGACATAGTAATAATGCTCAAAATTTGTGTGGGAGAGACTCTTTAAATTAAGGTTATACTTGATATATGGAAAGAATGTATCAAAATTGAAGTAACTGGGGGCAGCTGGGTAGCTCAGTGGATTGAGAGTCAGGCCTAGAGACCGGGAGGTCCTAGGTTCAAATCTGGCCTCAGACACTTCCCGGCTGTGTGACCCTGGGCAAGTCACTTGACCCCCATTGCCCACCCTTACCAATCTTCCACCTATGAGACAATACACAGAAGTTAAGGGTTTAAACAAAAAAAAGTTGAAGTAACTATTGTTGGGATCTCAAGAATATAGTGAAAGCAGATTCTAGTACTTCTTAGTAAGAATCACATGTTTCCTCATTCAATATTTTTTCCAAAAAATGAGTTCTTATTGATATTGTTTCTTACATCACCACAGTTATTCTCAGTGCTTCTCACTCTTCTCTTCTTTCCCCTCCTCCCCGAAAGTCAACCCATATGACAAATAATATTTTTTTAGAGGAAGAAAACAAAAATGAGCACGACTGATTGATACATTGAAAACAATCTGAAACCACGAGCAATGTGTTAACACCTATGAACTTCCCACCTCCACAAAGAATTGGATTGGACATATACTCTCATATTTCCTCATTTGAGTCTGGCTCGATCTTTGTGATTTTGCTACATTTACTTTTGACTTTTTGGTTTGTCGATCGAACTTTCTATTTAAACTGTTGTAGCTATTGTGTATATTGTTTTCTTGGCTCTGCTTACTTCACTCTAGATCAGTTTATAGAAATCATTCCAAGTTTCTCTGTATTCATCACATACATATATAATTTCTTAATTCACAGTAATATTCCATTACATTCATGTAACACAATTAAAGCCATTCCTCAATTGATGAGCATCTATTTTGGTTCTAATTTTTAGCTATCACAAAAGATGCTATTATATTTTGGATTATACAAGGACTTTCTTCTTATCAATTGCTTCCATGGCGTTTAAGGACATTAATGGAGGCCAAAGGTTATGGATATTTTACTTGCTTATTTACATAATTCTAAATTCCTTCCCAAAAATTTCTACATATTTTACAAGCACCACCAAAAATGGATTAGTGTGCCTATCCTTCTATAATCTTTCCAACATTGACTGTTGCCATATTTTGTCATTTTTTAAACCCTTACCTTCAGTCTTGGAGTGAATGCTCTGTATTGGCTTCAAAGCAGAAGAGTGGTAAGGGTAGGCAATGGGAGTCAAGTGACTTGCCCAGGGTCACACAGCTAGGAAGTGTCTGAGGCCGGATTTGAACCCAGGACCTCCCGTCTCTAGGCCTGGCTCTCAATCCACTGAGCCACCCAGCTGCCCCCTATTTTGTCATTTTTGCCAGTTTACAGGGCATGAGCTGAAACCTCAGGATTATTTTGATTTGCATTTCTCTTATTGTTAGTGATTTGTAACATTCTTTCATATGCTTGTGTATACTTTGTAGATCTTTTGAGAACTGTTTGTTCAAATCCATATATATATATACATATATACACATTTATATATATACGCACATATACATATATATTTACAAAACACATATATGTGTAGCATGTATACATATACGTATAATATATATTACACACGCACACACACACACACACACATATATATAAAAATATATATATATATAACACCAAACTCTTATCAGAGAAAGTTGATAGAGATCTGTGCCCCTGCATTCAACCACTTCCCTTCTTATCCTAAATGTATTAATTAAGCTTTTCAATTTCAAACTATTTTTATTTTTTGGTAATTGCCTTAATCTCTTGTCTGGTTAAGAGCACATCTCCTGCCCATGGTTGTGAGAGGTGTATAATATGTTTCTCTTCTAATTTTTTATAATAAGATCTTTAAAATTAAGGTTATATATTTATTTAGAATATATTGTAGAATATGATATAAAATTCTGGTCTAAACCTAATTTTTGCCAGACTTCTAATTTTGTTACATAGAAAAGCTGTGGATTTTTGATTTTTGCAACTTTGCTGAAGCTATTGTTTTAATTAGCATCTTTTGATTTAATAGGATTTTCCAAGTAAACCATTATATCATCAGCAAATAGGTGTAATTTTATCTCCTCTTTACTGTTGCTAACTTTTCCAGAGATATATCAATTAACAGCTGGGAAGTCTGGGTATCACTGCTTCACTTTCCACAATGAATATGATGCTTGCTTTAGGTTTTAGATAAATGCTTTTCATGACAAGTTTTAAAATATATCCTTCTATGTCTATACTTCATAAGTTTTTGTTTTTTTGCAAAGAAGACTGTGACACTTTGTAAAAGCCTTTTTCTGTGTCTGTTAAGATGATCTTGTAAAGTTTTTAATGTGATTAATTATGCTGATTGCATTCCTAAGATTGAACCATCCTTGCATCTTTAGTATAAATCCTGCTTGATTATAATGAATGATTTATTTGGCTAAGTCCTTGTTTGATAGGATTTTGTTTCAAATTCTTGAGTCAGTGTTCATTAATAATCTTGATCTATAGTGTTTCCCTGTTTTATCTTTCCCTAGTTTAGGTATTAGGACTATATTTGCCTCATAAAAGTATTCTGTAGGGTACATCCATTCTCAGTTTTTTAGAATAATTTGTGAAGTGTGGGTGCTGTCTTCTTTAAAAGTTTGGTAAAATTTTCTTGTGACTTCAATGTCTACTTCTATTTTTTTTTTTTTTAAATTTTAGCTGAAGCATAATAGATTCTGTGCCAGTCTCTTACTTTTACTCTCTGTGTGTCTCTTTCCTTCAAATGTATTTCCTGTAAACAACATATTGTAGTATTCTGGTTTTTAATTTACTCTGCTATCTGCTTGCTTTTTATGAGTAAGTTCATTTCATTCACATTCGTGGTTATACTTACTGTATATTCCCTTCCATCCTATTTTCCTCTTGCTTATTCTTCTCTTTTTCTCTCCTTTCGCTTTATCCTCTTTTACAAATGTGTTGCTGCTGACCACCACTTCTCCTAATTTGCTCTTCCTTCTATGGACTCCTCCCCACTTTTCTTATTCCCCTCCTACTTTGCTACAGAATAAGATATACCCAACTGAATATGGATATCATTCCCTCTTTGAGCCAATTTTGATGAAAATAAGGTTTAAGAATTGCCTACTACCCACTCCCCCCTCATCTTCTCCTCCACTGAAATAGCCCTTTTGTGCCTCTTCATGTGAGATAATATACCCCATTCTTCCTTTCCCTTTTCTCTTCTCTCAGTGTAATCCTCTTTTTCACCCCTTAATTTTAATTTTTTGTATATCATGTTATCTAGTCAACATGTCATCATGGTCAATATTCTTGCAGTCTCTATCTGTGTATATTCCTTCTAATTGCTATAACAATGATGAAGTTCTTTTTTTTTTAAAGAATAAACTTCATTTATTAATTTATTTGTTTGTTTTTGTTGCCATAAACTTGTTTTTTTAAAAATTTAAATATTTATTAATATTCATTTTTAACATGGTTACATGATTCATACTCCTACTTTCCCCTTCACACCCCGCTCTCCCCTCCACCCATGGCCGATGCACATTTCCACTGGTTGTAACATGTGTCCTTGTTCAGGGTCTATTTCCAAATTGTTGTTAGTTGCATTGGTGTGGTAGTTTCGAGTCCACATCCCCAATCATGTCTGCCTCAGCCCATGCATTCAAGCAATTGTTTATCTTATATGTTTCCTCTCCTGCAGTCCTTCCTCTGAACTTGGGTAGCATCTTTACCATAAATCCCTCAGAGCTGTCTTGTGTCATTGCATTGCTGCTGGTACAGAAGCCCATTACATTTGATTTTACCTCAGTATATCAGTCTCTGTGTACAATGTTCTTCTGGCTCTGCTCCTTTCGCTCTGCATCAGTTCCTGGAGGTTTCTCCAGTTCGCCTGGAACTCCTCCAGTGTATTATTCCTTTTAGCACAATAGTATTCCATCACCCGCATATACCACAGTTTGTTCAGCTATTCCCCAATTGAAGGACATCCCCTCATTTTCCAGTTTTTTGCCACTACAAAAAGCGCAGATATAAATATTTTCGTGCAAGTCTGTTTATCTATGATCTCTTTGGGGTACAAACCCAGCAATGGTATGGCTGGATCAAAGGGCAGGCATTCTTTTATAGCCCTTTGAGCATGATTCCAAATTGCCAGCCAGAATGGCTGGATCAGTTCACAACTCCACCAGCAATGCATTAATGTCCCAATTTTGCCACATCCCCTCCAACATTCATTACTCTCCCCTTCTTTCATTTTAGCCAATCTGCTAGGTGTGAGGTGATACCTCAGAGTTGTTTTGATTTGCATGTCTCTAATTATTAGAGATTTGGAACACTTTCTCATGTGCTTATTGATATTTTTGATTTCTTTACCTGAAAATTGCCTATTCATGTCTCTTGCCCATTTATCAATTGGGGAATGGCTTGATTTTTTATGCAATTGCTTTAACTCCTTGTATATTTGAGTAATTAGACCCCTGTCAGAATTTTTCATTATAAAGATTTTTTCCCAATTTGTTGTTTCCCTTCTGGTTTTGACTACATTGTTTTTGTTTGTACAAAAGCTTTTTAGTTTAATATAATCAAAACCATTTAATTTACATTTTGTAATTTTCTCTAACTCTTGCTTGGTTTTAAAGTCTTTCCTTTCCCAGAGATCTGACAGGTATACTATTCTGTGTTCACTTAACTTATTTATAGTTTCCCTCTTTATATTCAAGTCATTCACCCATTCTGAGTTTATCTTGGTGTAGGGTGTGAGATATTGATCTAGACCTAATCTCTCCCATATTATTTTCCAAATTTCCCAGCAGTTTTTGTCAAATAGTGGATTCATGTCCCAAAAGTTGGGCTCTTTGGGTTTATCATACAATGTCTTGCTGATGTCATTTACCCCAAGTCTATTCCACTGATCCTCCTCTCTATCTCTTAGCCAGTACCATATTGTTTTGATGACTGCTGCTTTATAGTATAGTTTAATAACTGGTACTGCTAGGTCCCCTTCCTTCACATTTTTTTTTCATTATTTCCCTTGATATTCTTGATCTTTTGTTATTCCAAATGAAATTTGTTATAGTTTTTTCTTATTCAGTAAAGAAGTTTTTTGGTACCTTGATAGGTATGGCGCTAAATAGGTAAATTAATTTGGGTAGAATTTTTATTATGTTAGCTCGTCCTACCCATGAACAATCAATGGCTTTCCAATTGTTGAAGTCCAGTTTTATTTGTTTGGAAAGTGTTTTGTAGTTGTTTTCATATAATTACTGTGTTTGTTTTGGTAGATAGATTCCTAAGTATTTTATATTGTCTAGGGTGATTTTAAATGGTGTTTCTCTTTCTACTTCTTGCTGCTCTAGTGTGTTGGAAATGTATAGAAATGCTGATAATTTATGTGCATTTATTTTGTATCCTGCAACTTTGCTAAAGTTGTTGATTATTTCTACAAGCTTCCTAGTTGATTCTCTAGGATTTTTTAAGTAGACCATCATATCATCTGCAAAGAGTGATAGCTTAGTCTCCTCCTTGCCTATTTTGATACCTTCAATTTCTTTTTCTTCTCTAATTGCAACTGCTAGTGTTTCTAGTACTATGTTGAATAATAGAGGTGATAATGGGCATCCTTGTTTTACTCCTGATCTAATTGGGGAGGCTTCTAATTTATCCCCATTGCATATGATGTTTGTTGATGGTTTAAGGTATATACTGTTTATTATTTTTAGGAAAGGTCCTTCTATTCCTATACTTTTCAGTGTTTTCAATAGGAATGGATGCTGTATTTTGTCAAAGGCTTTTTCAGCATCTATTGAGATAATCATGTGATTTTTGTTTGTTAGACTGTTGATATGGTCAATTATGTGGATGGTTTTCCTAATGTTGAACCAACCTTGCATTCCTGGTATAAATCCCACCTGATCATGGTGGATGATCTTCTTAATTACTTGCTGGAGTCTCTTTGCTAGTATTCTATTTAAGATTTTTGCATCTATGTTCATTAGGGAGATTGGTCTGTAGTTTTCTTTCTCTGTTTTTG
>NC_058132.1:192613803-192631329 GCF_016433145.1 Gracilinanus agilis | reverse complement strand
ATGTGCAGCTGAAAAGAAGGTGTATTCCTTTTTGTCCCTATTTATTTTTCTACACATATCAATTAAATCTAATTTTTCTAGGACTTCATTCACCTCTCTTACCTCTTTCTTATTTATTTTTTGGTTTGATTTATCTAGATCTGAAAAAGGAATATTTAGATTTCCCACTAGTATGGTTTTACTATCTATTTCCTTCTTGAGCTCTGCCAGTTTCTCCTTTATGAATTTGGATGCTATGCCACTTGGTGCATATATATTGAGCACTGTTATTTCCTCATTGTTTATACTGCCTTTAATCAGGATGTAATGACCTTCCCTTTGTTTTTTAATCATATCTATTTTTACTTTGGCTTTGTCAGAAATCATAATAGCCACTCCTGCCTTCTTTTTCTCATTTGATGCCCAAAATATTTTGCTCAATCCCTTAACCTTAAACTTGTGTATGTCCACCCATCTCATATGTGTTTCTTGTAGACAACATATGGTAGGATTTTGGTTTCTAATCCACTCTGCTATTTGCTTCTGTTTTATTTGCGAGTTCATCCCATTCACATTCAGAGTTATAATCATCAGTTGTGCATTTGCTGACATTTTTGTATTCCTACCCCCTTTTTCTTATACTATTTCCTTTTAAAACAGTGGTTTGCTATTAAGCCGCTATCCCTTATCCCCTCCCTTGATTAACTTCCCTTTCTACCCCTCCCTTATTTTCCCCCCTCTTTTTGTTTTTAAAGGCCTTATGAATTCCCTCCCCTTCTTCTCCCCTTCCTTTTTTTGACCTCCTCACTCCCCTGCTCCCCTTGGTTTATCCCTTCTGACTTTCTCAGAAGGGTTAGATAAGAGTTTTAAGTCCCAATGGATAATATAGCTACTCTTCCCTCTCCGGGTTGATTACACTGAGAGTAAGGTTTGATTATTACCTCTTAATGCTCTCTTCCTCTCCTTCTTATAATAGTATTTGTCCCCTCTCCTTCCCATGCCCTCTTTGTGTATAATAGAATATCCTATTTTTCTTATTCACTCAAGTTTCTTTTGGTGTCCCCTACTATAAACCCCCTCTTTCCCATCCCCCATGTCATCTTAGATTATTTAGTGTTCCACCCTCACCCTGTGAATTATTCTTCTGATTACTATAATAGTGAATACTATAATAATGAATAGAGTTCACTACAGAGAATTATACATAACATTTCTCTACATAGGAATTCAGATAATTAGATCTTACTGAGGCCCTTAAAAAGGCAAATTTAAAAATTATAAGTTTTCTTTCTTTCCCCTCTGTTTCTTATTTACCTTTTCATGTTTCTCTCGATTTTTGTGGTTGGATATCAAACTTTCCATTTAGCCCTGGTCTTTTCTGTGCAAATACTTGGAATTCTTCAATTTTGTTGAATGCCCATACTTTCCCCTGGAAATATATAGTCAATTTTGATGGGTCATTGATCCGTGGTTGCAGGCCCAGCTCTCTTGCCTTTCTGAATATCATATTCCAAGCCTTGCGATCTTTTAGCGTGGAGGCTGCCAGATCCTGTGTGATCCTGATTGGTGTTCCTTGATATTTGAATTGTCTCTTTCTGGCTTCTTGTAAGATTTTTTCTTTTGCTTGAAAGCTCTTGAATTTGGCAATTATATTCCTGGGCATTTTCTTATCTGGATCGAATGTTGTGGGTGTTCTATGGATCCTTTCAACGTCTATATTGCCCTCTTGTTGTAGGACTTCAGGACAATTTTGCTGAATAATTTCTTTTAGTATGGAGTCCAGGTTTCTATTAATTTCTGGTTTTTCTGGAAGACCAATTATTCTCAAATTGTTTCTTCTAGACTGGTTTTCTTGGTCTGTCACTCTCTCATTGAGATATTTCATGTTTCCTTCTATTTTTTCAGTCTTTTGACTTTGTTTTATTTGTTCTTGTCTTGAGAGATCATTAGCTTCTAATTGCTCAATTCGAGCCTTTAGGGATTGGTTTTTGGCTATAATCTTTTGGTTTTCGGCTATGATCTTTTGGTTTTCGGCTATAATCTTTTGGTTTTCGGCTATAATCTTCTGGTTTTCCTTTTCACTCTGGTCATTTCTGGTGTTCAATTTGCTTATCAGTTCTTTTGATTTCTGAGCCTCACTTTCCAATTGTAAGATTCTACCTTTTAAACTGTTATTTTCTTGCCAGATCTCTTCCATTTTCCTCAAAATCTCAGTTTTGAACTCTTCCATAGCTTGTGACCCGTTTTCCTTATTTGAGGTGGGTCCAGATGCTTGTTTGTTCTCCTCCTCTGTTTGCTCAGTTGTCTGGATTTTCTCTGTGTAAAAGTTGTCGAGTGTTAAAGACTTTTTTTTCTTGTTCTTAATCTTTCTCTTCTGAACTTCCTGAGTCTGGGTAGCCATCATTAACCCAGTAGCTTCTCAGCTTTATCCTCGCGCTCAGGGTCTGTCCATGGTCTTTTGGCTCCTGAGGTCTGAGTTCTGGTTTTTTCCAAGGTCAAGCCCCCTGGTGTACCCTCTTGCTTGATCCTCTGCCAGAGGTTCCTTTACAAGTCTCGGGGTGCTGCTTCCACAGTCGTATACCCATCTGCACTGGTTCCCCACTCAGGGTTTCAGAGCTTTAGCTCGTGGCTTTGTCTGCCTCCACCCACACCTCTGCCTGCGCCTGCGCTCTGAGTCCGTGCTCAGAGTTCATGTGTGTTCTTTAGCTTTTTGGGGTCCGAAATCTTGCTGCTCCCAGGAGCAGGCCCTGGAGCTGCCAATGACTCAATGGGTGCCCCAAACTTGTTCTATTTCTTTTTAGCTGGCTTCGGCGTTATATGTGGTGTGTGTGTAGGGGGTGGGGGTGGGGTGGTTGCTCAGCCCACAATTTAGTGAGAGTTGTTTCACCCCTTTATAGCATGGAAATGTCCCGATTCCACGTACCTTCCACGCTGCACCCTGTTGTGGGGTTCCTCCATTCATCTGGACTTGTTTTTATGTCCCCTTGAGGAGTCTTGTGTGTTTTGGTCAGGAGAGGTTAAGAGCTGCTTTTTACTCTGCCACCATCTTAACCCGGAAGCCAATGATGAAGTTCTTAAGTTATAGTATCATCTTCCCATATAGAAATGTAAACAGTTGAATTTTACTAAGTACCTTATGTTCTCTTTTTTCTGAATACTGCTTTATACTTTTATTTGGTTTTATTATTTGACAGCTCAGTTTTCTATTCAATTTCGGTCTTTTCATCAAGAATTCTTGAAAGTCTTCTATTTCATTAAATATCAAATTTCTTCTCCTGGAGGATTATACTCAGTTTTGCTAGGGGAGGAATTTCTAGGTAGCTAATTCTAGCTCCTTTGCCCTCTCAAATGTCATATTCCTAGCCCTCCAATCATTGAGTATAGAAGCTGCTAAGTTTTATGTTATCCTGTCTGTAGCTCCACAATATTTGAAATATTTCTTTCTTTCTGCATGTAGTAGTTTCTCTTTAACTTGGGAGCCTGAGAATTTGGTTACAATATTCTTGAGAGTTTCCATTTTAGGATCTCTTTCAGGAGGTAATTGGTAGATTCTTTCAATTTCTATTTTACTGTCTGGTTTAGAATTTCAGCTCAATTTCCTTGATGATTTCTTGAAATATGATGCGTAGGTTCTTTTTTTTTTAACATAGCTTTCAGGTAGTCCAATATTTCTTAAATTACCTTACCTTGATGTATTTTTCCAAGTAAGCTATTTTTCCAATGAGATATTTACCATTTTCATCTATTCTTTCATTCTTTTTATTTTGTTTATCTTTTCTTTATATCTCATGGAATCATTAGCTTTCATTTGCCAAATTCTAATTTTTAAAGGATTATATTCTTTAATGAGGTTTTGTACCTCTTCCATTTTGCCACTTCTACTTTTTAGGAAGTCCTTTTCTTTAGTAAACTTCTATACATCTTTTTCCATTCGACCAACTCTGGTTTTTAAGTAGTTCTTCTCTTCAGTGAATTTTTATACCTCTTTTACCATTTGGCCTATTCTGGTTTTTAAGGTGCTATTTTAAAAGTAATTTTTTGTTCTTTCTTTACCAGACTTTTGACTTGTTTCATTATTTTCTTGAATCATTCATCTCTTTTTCCAATTTTTCCTTTACCTATCTCATTCAATTTTCAAAATCCTTTCTGAATTCTAGAAATTCTTTTGGGGTCTGAGACCAAATTACATTTTTCTTTGAGACCTTGGATGTATCTGTTTTGACTTTGTTGTCTTCTTCTGAGTTTGTGTTTTGACCTTCTTTGTTACTTTCTATGGTTGGGTTCTTTTTCTATCCTATTTCTTGGTTTTTATGTTAACTTTATGTTAAAGTTGGACTCTATTCCTAGAGTGGAGGAGCCATTGACCCTCACTTCATGTTTTTAATACTGTTATTTTTAGAGTTAGTTCTGAGGATCTATAAGTTTATAGTTCTTCTAAGATTTTGATTTAAGGAGAGATGTATTTATTATTCTCCTGTCCTGTATTCTGGTCTGTGAGCAACTACAAGTATTTTTTTTTCATCTTAGAATGGTGTCCAGGGACCCTACTTCTGCTAGTATTTTTCCTTGCCCTGGAACTGTGATGTAGAACCACATATGGGCAATGAAAGAGTCCTGCTTCCAATGTTAGCAAAGGTTCCTTCATAATTTCCTTCTGACTAGTTGCCAGCCCCCCTTACAATCTATGGGCTAAGAGTTCTGCAAGCTCAATAATCCCCAAGTTTTGCTGTTGGTTTGCTCGTATAGTCTGTGTTCATATAGCCTGCATTTTACTGTTTTCCTCTCTTACCTTTCTGACCTTTCCTACTGACCTTTTAATTTGTATTAAGTTGGAAAATTGTTTCATCTCATCTTTGTGTTGGTTCTACTTCTTCAGAATTAATTTTGAGATGTTATTTTAATGTATTTTAAAGGAGAACTTGGGAGAGGTCATCAAAGTCCCTGCCTTCACTCTTCCATTTTTGGCTCCCTCCCTCAAAAATGGGAATTTCTAAACAAATGTAAATAGTCTGGTGTAGGAGATTTTGTGCTCCTTGACATCTTGAAGTATTGGTTGGATGAATACTTGTCAGGGATGTTATAACATGGAATTTTAACCTGTTTTGTGTCATGGACTTCTTTGGCAGTGAAATAAGTCCATGAACCCTTCTTCAGTATAGGCTTTTAAATGTATAAAATAAAACACATAGAATTACAAAGGAAACCAACCATATTGAAATATAGTCATGTGAAGAGTACCAGGAGATTATACAATAATAACAATATTGTAAAAACATTCGACTTTGAAAATCTTAAGAATGCTAATGAACAGAAAGACCAATCAAAATTCCATTGGCCTTGAGATAAAACATGTGACTAACTTTTTGACAGAGTGAAGACTGAGACATACACACACAGATAAATACATCTAAATCTATACTGGCATACACACAAATAAACACATACACAGACACACATAGATATATATGATTTCCAATGTGGGAATTTGTTTTTGCCTGACTGCATAATTTTATAAATTTTTTTCTTTTTTCCCAAATGAGAATGAGAAAAGGGAGGAAAAGAAGTTTGATTTTGAAAATAATTGGGAAAAAAGAAATATAGTTATCTAAAAAATTTTTTTAAAGTTCATGTACTATAAATTAAGGATTACCACAGACACATAGCATTCCTGCTCAGATACTGTTGAAAAAATTGCTTTTAAGACTTCTTCCAACTTGAATTTTTATCTTGATGTTCTACTCAAAACTGGTGAAGGAGAGGGCCACTCATCTGGGCCAGTAGACTTTGGGGCTGCCATCCAAATTATTTTCCCTTGCCATTTTTAGAACCAGATAAGGGGAGCAGGTGCAGTAGTTGTAGAAATGAGAGAATACCAAGGAGAGAATTGTGAGTTGCTGGCAGGGTGGGCAGGCTCCTGCAGTGCCTTTGTGCTAACAGTGGGCCATTGGTCCTATTATGGAAAGGAGGGAAGTTGAAAAGACATGAGCTGCCATCCTGTGTAACTTTAGAAAAGATTTATAACTGTTTGTCTTCCACATTAAAAGATAAGAAATTGAATTCTAAATGCTTTTATGGTTACATCTTGACATTTTCCATTAAGGCTTCAATATCTCTTTTTGTATTTTTGTGATTTGGAGTGACAAAGAAAATAATAAATTAAAGAATATATTTGAGAAAGAACTATTCGTTTTTAGTGCTCTCAAATTTGTGCCCTGGGTACTCAAGTCAACAAGCATTTAATAGGTACTTACTGTGTGCCTGGAACTGTGCTACATGCTAATAATACAAGCAGAAAAAAAGCTAGTCTCTGTTCTCCAGGAGATGAATTTCTAATAAAGGGAAGAAAATGCATAAAGGAGAATTGAGAAGGAGTGGGGAATATGTAAAGGAACTAGGTGCCAGGGTATTGTAGAGAAAGCCTGGAAGACTAGGAGTGCAACCTGGAGATTAATGAATGAAGACATAGCCTGCCCTGGGCCACCTCTTTAAAATGGAGGTTCTGGGAGGAACCAGACAATTGGAGAGATTTGCAGAAGCACTTGCCCTCCTCCTAAGTGTTTTCTTTTTCCTGGGTGAGACTACTTGGGATTCAGAACTAGACCAGATAGTCAGTTATCACATATCTAATAGGACTTTGTCATTATTGCCCTTAAATGCTGAGACTGATGTAGGAGAGGATTTATATTCAATCTAGATACCAATGGAGAACACCAGCTTCCATCTAGACTAGTAACTTCTCTTCCTCACAGTTTCCCAGAGCTACTAAGAAAGAAATTCCATGAGTGTGTAATATCCAAACCATCAAACTATCAGGAATTTCCAGCTGGCCATCCATAAACATGGAAGATGATTCACAGCCTCTCAGCTTCCACAAAATTGCATCATTAACTAATCATACCTCTCCCTAATTCATATCACCACATCACTCCAATGATTTCAATGTGATCATAGCAAGCATTCCTAAGTGACTTTACACAAATCTGCCACTTAAATCCAACTCACTCAGAAGTCAAGATATCACTTTCCTGATGTCATTGGTCCTCTTCAAAAAATGAAGGATGAACAACAATAAAAAGAACAGCTACGCTTAAGGCTATGGGCTAGGCTATAGGACCACAGAGGCAAGAACAAGAGACCCTGCTCTGAAGGAGCTTCTGTTTTGCTGGGAGTGTACAATAAATAAATTTGGTACATAAATGCCAAAGTATACATCCTATTTATTTCTTCACATGCAAAAGAGAAGCTTCATAATGTTGGAGCTTTCTTTGACTTTGATAGTCAAGCAGCTGTCAACTCTTCAGAATCTAGTTATATTGTCCATGCTTTGACTAAGGAAAGAGCAATTATCTGTACCTAAAGAACATGGAAAAGGTGTCAGATATGGCCTAAGGGTTCAAATATCACTTCTGCTATTTATGATCTGGATCACTTTGGGCAACTTTTAAAATGTTTCTGGCTCAGTTTCCTCATCTGTAAAATTAGTAGATTGGACTAGTTGGTTTCTGAGGCTCTTTCCACTGCTAAGCTTTTGGCATGATAAGTACAAAAATCATTTAAAGGGAAGGAAGATATTTCTTAGGTTAATGAGAGAACCTAAAAGATCAATCTAAACTTTGTGACATGTATTTTTATTAAAAATTTCCAGTTATCTTCTACATATTTTGTTTGTTGCCTCCCCAAAAGACTGAGCTCCTTGAGAGAAGGGGTTATTTTTTTGCCTTTCTTTGGGCTGGAACATAGTAGGTGCTTAATAGATGTTTGTTGACTGGCTAACAGTGAAAGTTATCATACAAATATATAAATATGAATCTATTATTATTTTTCTGTGAACTATATAATAAATTTGCATAGTTATTCATTATATATTGAACAAGAGAATAAATGTGGATCTCTGATTCTCTTCTAATTCCAAAGCAAATTTATTCCTGTTTCTATGCTTAAAAAAAACCCCAAACCCTACCTTCCATCTTAGAATCTATGTATTGGTTCCAATAGGGGTGATATGACTTGCTTAGCGTCACACAGCTAGGAAGCATCTGAGTCTGGATTTGAACCCAGGATCTCCTATTTCCAGACTTGGCTCTCTCTTCACTGAGTCATCTAGCTGCCTCCATTTTCATGCTTTTTGCAACACAGTCAAGGTTCATTAAGCTAATACATAAATGGAATGCTTATAGAAATTCTATGATGTGGAACTCCTGAGCATCAGTTATGATTTCATTTTGGTCTTCTTGATCTTAAATACTGGCTTAATATAGCTGATACAGAGTGATGATGGGAAAAGTGGCTATGAGTGACAGGATGAAAGACTTTAAATTACCAAAGATCCAGAAACTTTAAAAATATTTTAGGTTATATAATATCAGTTTTTATACTTAAATATGGGAACTCCACATTGCATTGCATTTGAAGTACAGATGAAGAAGACAATGGTGGTGACTGTATGATAGGAAATTTAGATTTTTCCTCCTTTGGGCTTCCGATCATGGGGTTACTAAGAACCAGCTTGTTCTCTTTTCTGTTCTAAAGCACTTTGGCATATCATTTGTCTGGGAAAGCCAGCATTACCCTTAATGGTCACTTATTTATGCTTTGATTCGTGCAGATCTTTTATTCCAGAAATTTCAAAATGATCTTCCCTCTAATAAGTTATATATGCGAAGTAGTCTATTTTGTTCCTCATTATTCTATTCAATTATTCTATGCATGCAAAATAAAAAAATTAAATAATAAAAACTCCTATTAATTTAAAAAATAAGATTTGTATCATAGAGAACAAAAGAAATGTAGTGAATCTTTACTGTTGGCAAAATGAACATTACAATAACCTTTCATTGATGAGTTATCAGTAACAACTCATATTTATTTAGGGTTAAGCTACGGATGGGTATGTATGAGTATTTTTTCTTTTGCAGATGAAGATAATATGCCTCCAAGAGACTAAGTGACTTACTCAGTGTCACACAGGCAGTGAATTAGAATTTGATTCCTTGTCTGTCAACTATGACTTCACCACTATTTCTTCTATTTCACACTGCTTCTAAATACAAGGACCTTTTTAATTCCCTAAAGGAACTGGTATCAGCTTACTTTCATTCTAGCTGACAATTAGGAAAACATATCAAGGTCCAGAGATGTATATTTTTGGCAAGAAGTAAAAATGAAATCATTATAACTTTGTTGTTTTTCAGTCATTTTCAGATGTGTCTGGTTCTCCTTGACCTCATTTGGAGAATTCTTGGCAAAGATACTGGTATGGCTAGCCATTTCCTTTTCCAGTGCATTTTATAGAGGAGAAACTGAGGCATAAAGGGTTAAGTGACTTGCTCAGGTTCACACATCTAGTAAATGTCAGAGGCCAGCTTTGAACTTGGGAAGATGAGTTTTCCTGACTCTAGGTCTAGTACTTTATCTACTGTGTCACCTAGCTGTCTTTATTATAGTTTGGGGAAAAACAAATTCACTATACAATAACAGAGAGATTGTTAACATAGATATTGGCAGAAAAAATGGAAAAGGTGCATATGTCAAGGTGAGAATAATTATACAGGTAGTACAGTGGAGAATGTTCCCATCAGCCAGCTGTTCTCTTTGGAATCAGTGAGCCTTAGAAGTACCAGTTGCTGGAGATCTATTCAGCTACCATTTTCAGCTTCCTTTGAAAGGTTATTGTAGAATATGAACTTTGTAATGTCACTTCCATAATTCTTCTTTAGGACCATGTCCCTGAAGAATTTATTTCTTCAGATATCTTGGATCCCTCAACTAGCCTGTTCTAAGAGTATATTTATTTACTTCTGGATAAGCTCATTCAGGACTGATGCAAAGGATATTTTTCCATTCCTTGAACACTCAAGATAGCAAAACCTCTTGGCTAGGGGGCTTAATGATTTCTTGATCTTCTGTGGATAAAAGGTGGAACTGGTGAAATTGACCCAAACTGGTCAGAGTGCTGCTGGTGACAAATGACTATAAAATTTGGCCTCAGAATAATCTGATTAGGCATTCATCAGAGCATTTGATCCTATGGCCTCTCCTCTCTTTGTTCTTGAGGAATGATACTCAGGAAAGAGACAATACCTCCCTAGGTACTTTGCTATAGATTATGTCTCCATTTATACAATGACACATGAAGTATTTTTCTTATTATTAACTGTGGAAAACCTATATTATAGCTGTTATTGGATAGAGCATTGGGGCTGGAATTAAGAAGACTGAGTTCAGATTTGGCTCTATGCACTCTAAGACATTGGGCAAGTCATTTAATTTCTGTTTGCCTCAGTTTCCTCATTATGAAGATAATAATAGCTCCTATTGAAATAAGGATCCTTCCTAGGTGGATAAGAGATTATAAAACCTACTTAGGAATATCCCCAGGGCCAGTAAAACACAAAATCCTTAAGCTATAGAAAACAAGTTTATTTGATGGTTTGGGATAAGGGAAACTGGTAGGCAAGATCCTAACACTATTAAAATCTAGGCTTCACCCAACCTCTATGCGCCTTGCAAGAGGATGCCCTTCTTGTCTTCTCTGGGACCTGCCTACAGCTCCCTGCTCTTATCTAAGACCCCAAAGCTATCAGACTATACCTATCCTAATTTATATGGATTAACAAAAAGGAAAAAGAGGAAGGAAGGACTCACAGGTCTATTTGAGCCCTTACCTCAAACCTGGGGTTGGCTTCACTAGATAACCCAAAGTTCCAGTTGACAACCCTTGGATTACCTTTCAGCCAATTGGATTTCTGGCAGATGGTCTCTGTACCTCAGGGAAAAGGTAGTCCACTCCAAAGCAAACTCTCCACCAAAGACATCCCTAATCTCTCCATAAGATTAGGACTACCACGGGAAATTTGCAAGAGAAAAACCTCCTTCCAGTTTAGCCAAAGCAGGAGTCCAAGGAATGACTGTTAATTCCAGTAAACTCCCACAATCCTCTCCTTGTCAGAATCCTCTCCTAGGGTTTGTATCCAAATTTTCCTCTTTTCCTCTTTAAACTAATCCATGAAATTTACTCTACTCCTTATCTACATTTCTACATTATCTCCCAAGGTTGTTGTGAGGATCAAATGAGATAATTGTAAAGGCCTTGGCTCAGAGGAAATGCAATATAAATGTTAGCTGATATAATAATATAATATTTGCAACGTGCCTAGCATGGTGCTTGGCTTAGTGTAGGCACTAATAATTGCTTATTCCTTTCTTTTGTACCATTGTTAGGGTGATCATCCTGAAATAAAAATCCTTCCTAGATGAATGGGAAATGATAACCACCCACCTAGGGAATTATCTAGGCCAGTAAAGCACAAACCCCTTGGCTTTAGAAACAAAGTTTAATTTTCATAATAGGAATAAGGGGAAAATGATAGGTAATTTCCTAAAACTATATATCTAATCTCCAACCACCCTCTTTCACCTCACAGTGAATTAGTTCTTCTCTTTGAGAATTCATTCAAGCTACTCTAAACTCCTTCTAAGACCCCAAACCCCCAGCTATCTGACTATAAACTAACCTAATTAATATGGATAACAAAAAAGGATAAATAAGAAGGACTCCCAGATGTATTTGAACTCTTACCTAAAGCCTGGGGTTGTTCTTAGTGGTACCCAGAGTCCCAGATGACCAAACTCTGGATTTTACCTTCACCAAGTGGATTTCTCCCATATGGATCTTAGACAGATGGTCTCTGTACTTCAGGGAGAGCAGTATACTCCAAGGCCAATTCTCAAACCCAGGAATCACTAAACTCTCCACAAGTTTAGGATTTCCAAGGGGAAAATTGCCAGAGCAAAAGATTCTCCTTCCTAGCTCAGTCAAAGCCAGATTCAGAGTGCCAGTTAATTTCCAGTAAAAACTCCCAAGATCCTTTTCTCCTTTTCAGAATCTTCTCCCAGGGCTTGTATCCAAATTCTCCTCCTTTCCTCTTAAAGTTAATCTATAGAATTTACTCTATCCCTTTCTTACTTCCTGCAATCCTCATGGACCTCATCATATAATTTCTTTCATCAACTGCCTTTAGATCCTTCCTATCACCTACCAAGTTCTTTGCCTGTCATTTAAGATTCTCCACAATGTATTGCCACTTTCTTTTAAGTCTTATTTAATATTATTCCCTTGTAAATGCCCTATTTTTCATCCAAAATGAATTATTAACTAGAGTATTCTCTATTCTCCATAACTTTCTTATGTTTAAGCCTTTGGTAACTGCTCTTGATGCCTGGAATTTCCTCCCTCCGCCTTACCATTTCTTTAATTCCTGTCCATTTTTTAAAATAAAAAAATCCTTACCTTCCATTTTGAAATGAATGCCATATATTGGTTCTAAGGCAGAAAAGTGATAAGGGTTAGTTAGGCAATGGGTGTTAAATGACTTGCCCAGGGTCATAGCTAGGAAGGGTTTGAGACCAGATTTGAACCAGGACCTCTCATTTCTAGGCCTGGCTCTCTATCCACTGAGTGACCTAGTTGCCCCTGTGTCCATTCTTTAAAGACCAACTCTTATCTTCTCCATGAAATCTCTGAGATCTATATGCTAAGTTACACCAGCTATAGGCTTTATGACTTTCTAAAAATAACTGTGGACTTAATACTTCAAGGTTTGCAAAAGTCTTTACATTATCTTTTGTATTCCTCACAACACTATTATGTGGCCAACATGTATTTTTATTGTCATTTTATACTTATTCAAACTAATGTTCAGATTTGGGCATAATCATACAACTTGTAGTGTCAGGGTTGGAATCTGACTGTAGGCCTCTCCTGCATTTGTCATGTAATGTTTTATATTAGAATTCTTTGGGTTGGTGCCTTATTACTTATGGTCAGTTACTTAAAAAAGAGGAACTCTGAACATTTTTACATCCTTATATTCTAGTACAGGGCTTTGGACATGATAAATATTGAATAAATATTTTCTTAATAAATGATTTGTTTTGTATTGTTTTCCAGGCAATATATTTCTAGGCATGTTTGGAGACAGGAAAATGTGAAGGGAATTTTTTTCTGCACCCATTTTCTCACTCATCTGAGCGACCAGTTTTCTAAGATTCCCAGAGGATTTCCAAGTGAGACTGAGTACACTGAAGATTAGTACCTGACCATTTCAGTGATAAAAGAGTTTTGATAAAAAGATATCTATAGTTTTGTGGATATGTCTAGGAAAAGGGAAGTAAAGAAACTCTTGGTCCTCAAAATAAATTCATTTTTACTAACAATCCTCCCAATTATCTTCCTTACAGTCATGTAAAGATTTTTTTAAAATTCTGGGATATTGAGTAATCACTGAGAAAAAAGGACTTTGAATAAAGAATAAGGAGAAGGAAATTCTAGGGCAGAAAAATAAAGTTTTTTTTTAAGTATAGGTTTGCTGTTTCAACATTGAATTACTTAAGTAGATTAAAAAATATTCCCTTTAGGTCTGCCTTTTTATATGTGTGCAATATATTTTTCCCTTTCCTGAGTGACTGGGTGGCACAGTGGATAGAGTGCCAGGACTCAAGTCATCAAAACTCAGTTCAAATCTAGCCTCAGACACTTACTAGCTGTGTAACGCTGGGCAAGTCACTTAGCTGTACTTGCCTCAGTTTCCTCATCTGTAAAATGAACTGGAGAAGGAAAAACCACTGAATGCTCCATCACAAACATGCTCAAGGACTAGAGCTTGCTTCCACACATCAAATATGCTCAACTCCCAGTTCCAAAGAAATGTATTGATGCCCTTTAAATAGTCTAGAAGTATGGTAAGCAATTATGAACAGCTGCTTAAACACTGTGACTTTCCTGCATCGTTATCAGCTTTCTTCCTTTTAAGAACTAATGTTCTTACTCTCAGTATCATCACCCCCTTTCTTCATGTTCTCTAGCTTCTAGGCTGAGAGAGGGGTTGGTGCTGCATAGTCCCAGAAAGAGAACCCTTCCATAATCTATAGTATGTTCCAGAGTTTTTTAAAAGTACCTCAGTTTATTTGAATCTTCTGAGTTTGCACAGACTCATAAGTTGCCCTCCCCCAGTAGATCTCTCTTGTGGTAATCATTTCAAGACCTAGTTGCCACAAAACCCATAGCAGGGAATCACCAACTATTACTACTATTCTTTTCTTTCTCAGACCCTTCCTTACAAGATGATCTCTCATCTAAAATAATATTTAAAAAGCACTTTGCAAACCTTAAAGTACTATATGAATTATTATTATTGTTACTGTTGTTATTGCATGCTATAATAGCATCCTTTGAAGAATAAATAGCTTCTTACTTCTCAGAACATTTTTAATCCTTACCTTCTGTCATAGAATTGATACTAAATATTGGTTCCAAGGCAGAAGAGCAGTAAGAGCTAGGCAATTGGTTTATGTGACTTGCCCAGAGTCATTTGCTAAAAACACAGGTAGGAGGTATCGGAGGCCAGATTTGAACCTAGGATGTCTCCAGGTCTGGCCTTCTACCCACTGAGTCACCTAGTTGCCCTATTTCCTCTGCAGGTTTTTTTGAAGCTCTTATTGTTCAACTGTCCTTTTCCTTTCCATTCTCCTCTGTGTTACATTCAATTCCATTCTCTAACATTGTGACAAGAGTCAAGATGCTCCTCTGTCACTTTAGTTTTTTCTTCCCATTGAAGCCATGTTTGTATTTCTTTTAGGAATATTTTATTCTTCCTAACAAACTTAAACCCATTTTTTTCCTGACATGTGTTCCAGCAAAATGAAAATGAAGAAAATGAAGGGCACTGGCCAAGTGAAAGTTTAAAAGTTTAAAAAATTATGGCATTTGGACTAGGCTTGGCTCATATCAGAGAAATGTACATTTTTTGTTCAATTTCTGAAGAGTTGAGGCCACAACTATGCTCCTAGACACCAACACTCACAACCTAGGTATCATTCTCCACTTCTCAATCTCTCTCACTACATCTCCTCACTCCACTTCCAATATGTTTCCAAGTCTTGTTGGTTTATCTTTTTAACATTTCTGGTATATGTTTGCTTTTTTGCTTCTGACCCTGACACCCCACAAGCCTCCATTCCCTGAATTATCGCAATAATTTGTTGGCTTGTTTCCCTTTCTTATCTTACCTTTCCAATCCATCCTCTATTTAGCTCTCATACTAATCTTCTTAAAGTGAAGGTCTAACCTTATTACTATCTTATTCGATAAAATCTAGTGGCTCTCTATCATCTCCAGAATCAAATATAAAAGCTTTTCTTTGACATTCAGAACCTTTCAAAACTTGGCCCCTCTTACCTTTCCAGTCTTCTTATATTAATCCCTTCCATGTATCCTATGATTCAGTGTCACTGGCCTCCTTCTGGCTTCCTAAAGAGACAATCCAGCTCAAGATTCTGGTTATAAGATTCTGGTTATTTTCCTTTCTCCATGCCTGGAATACTCTTCTCTTTACCTCATGGCTTCCTTCAAGTTCCCGCTAAAATCTTAACTTTTAAACAAAGACTTTCCTGATTCCCCTTATGCTAGGTCCCTCCCTCTTTTGATAACACCCCATTTATCCTGTATGTAGCTTGTTTGTGAATGCTATCAATCTTCAACATTTTAACTCTTTCTTTCACAACTTCAAACAATTTTATTAGTAACCTTATTTTCACCACACACATTCTTGGCTATGCACAGTAGAGGAAAAAAAGGAGAGGTGTGATGCAGGCAAGTTTGTGGAGCAGCTGATATCCTACTAGATGTTTCACTGGTCTTGTTCATCCTGCCATTGTATAGAGCTCCCTCTGTATATTTCCTTGTTTTCCTTTAAAACTTGTTTTGTATTATAGTTATGTCCCCCAAAGTATTGTGCAAATCCTTTGTGCTCTAAGATGATATTAAGGTCTTGTCAATCTTGGCATCTTCTGAAGCCAGTGACTAAAATCACAGCGTGTTCTCCTTTGGTTTTCATAGGGTATCTAAAGTAAAAATATCTGTGGCAGTAGAGTATATAGTACAATGGCCTCATACTGCTATCTGACACGTGAAAGGTAAGATTCAAGTTAAAACATGTTTTAATTTTAAGAATTTTGTTTGCTGTTCAGTATTTATGGGGGCAGATGACACAGTAGATAGAATGTCAGGTCTAGAGTCCTGAGTTCAAATCTGAACTCAGATATTAGTTGTGTGACAATGGGCAAATCACATAACTCTGTTTCCCTCAGTTTCCTCATTGGTAAAATGAACTGGAAGGGAAATGGCAAACTGCCCCTGTATCTTAGCCAGGAAAACCCCAAATATGGTCATAAAGAGTTGGATGGAACAGAAATGACAAAATAACAATAGTATTTATAGTGCTGAAGATTTCATGTTATGAAAAGTGAATATTGTATCAAATCAATTTTTAAAATTGAGATGTTAGCACAAAAGACCACAAAATTCTAGGGAATAACTAGTGATAAAAATGTTTTACATGTTACCAATTTTATTTTGTTTCATTATTTTATTTTATGGATTATCTCATGGCTACTGTGTTAGGAAAAGTGTATATTGTCAGAATTAATGCTTTGTTATAAAGATTGCATGCAGAAAAGTGTATTTTCAGCAATCTCTAGTAAAAGATTACAGTTTTTGGTAGTCATGGGAACCTACCCCTATTTCCCATAGGTTCAATGTATCATCATTTGCATTTTTTACTTTCATGCTGTCTTCTCGGAATGTTATACTCAGGAAAATTAAGAATTCACTCTAAGCTATTTGCATATTGTCTCCTTTGTTAGAATGTGGCTTCTTGAGAGCAGGAACTGTCTTTTTTACCATTCTTGGTAACACCAGTACTTCACAAAATGCCTAGCATATAGTAGGTGCTAAATAAATGTTTATTGACCTATGAAAGAAAACGAGGATGGAAATGATAAAGCCATCACCTCAGATTTCCTTCTTTTGGCACCTTGAAGATTAGAAACTCTCAAGATTCATGCTCTTTTCTTCTTGGTGTTGGGACCTATTTGTTTTCTTGTAGTTTCAAATGGAAGTGATAAAACAAGATCTCCTCTAGATCTCTAATATCCAGAAAATGTTGCCAGGTTTATTCATTGATTTCTTAGGTCCTTTTCTACCATCATTCTAATTATAATCATGTCCCTAATTCTTCTTTAAATCTCAGATAAGGCACTGGTTAACCTCTTTATTCATGGATTTTTCAAAGAGATACACCAATTAAATCCTAGTCTGTTACCCACTCCTAACTCCCATTCTCATTCTACTCCCCACATTACATGCATATGAGCATATGGCCCACAATCTCTCTCTCTCTCTCTCTCTCTCTCTCTCTCTCTCTCTCTCTCTCTCTCTCTCTGTTATTATCAGAAAGGTCTTTCTTGGTTACCATAGAAACATAGTGACTTGTAATTAAAAAATTGGAGAAACTGAAGAGATCATTAGATCAAAAATTTAGAAATATTTATGATCTTTTAGATCAGTGTCTCCATTTTATAGATGAGGAACTTGAGTTCCAAGGTATATAGTCCAATAATAGATGAAGGAAGTCTCCAAAAGTGAAGAAACTAGCCCAAGGTCATGAAGCTAATTAGTTACAGAATTGAGGCTATTTGTCAATAAAAAAA
>NC_058132.1:192485561-192604083 GCF_016433145.1 Gracilinanus agilis | reverse complement strand
TATATTTGTTGCCATATAATTGGGCGAAATAGTTCTTAATGATTGCCTTAATTTCCCCTTCATTATAGGTGAGGTCTCCCTTTTCATCTCTAATACTGTCAATTTGGTTTTCTTCTTTCCTTTTTCTTATTAGATTGACCAGTACTTTGTCTATTTTATCTGTTTTTTTTTCAAAATACCAGCTTCTAGTCTTATTTATTAATTCAATAGTTCTTTTACTTTCGATTTTATTAATTTCTCCCTTAATTTTTAGTATTTCTAATTTAGTTTTCATCTGGGGGTTTTTAATTTGCTTGCTTTCTAATTTTTTGAGTTGCATACCCAATTCATTAATCTCTGCCCTCCTTAATTTGTTAATATATGCACTCCAGGATATAAATTTCCCCCTGAGTACTGCCTTGGCTGCATCCCACAGAATTTGGTAGGATGTCTCATCATTGTCATTCTCTTCAATGAAATTATTGATTGTTTCTATGATTTCTTCTTTGACAATTTGGTTTTGGAGAATCATATTGTTTAATTTCCAATTGGTTTTTGATTTGCCTGTCCAGGTGCCCTTACTGATTATTATTTTTATCGCATTATGATCTGAGAAGGTTACATTTATTATATCTGCTCTTTTGCATTTGTTTGCCATGATTCTATGCCCTATTACATGGTCAATCTTTGTGAATGTACCATGTGCTGCTGAAAAGGTGTATTCCTTTTAGT
Organism: Gracilinanus agilis; assembly: GCF_016433145.1. Taxonomy (NCBI): domain Eukaryota; kingdom Metazoa; phylum Chordata; class Mammalia; order Didelphimorphia; family Didelphidae; genus Gracilinanus; species Gracilinanus agilis. Next base: position 192,603,372 of record NC_058132.1, on the reverse strand, counting down.
CCCTATTTATTTTTCTCCACATATCAATTAAATCTAATTTTTCTAGGACTTCATTCATCTCTCTTACCTCTTTCTTATTTATTTTTTGGTTTGATTTATCTAGATCTGAAAAAGGAATATTTAGATCTCCCACTATTATGGTTTTACTATCTATTTCCTTCTTGAGCTCTGCCAGTTTCTCCTTTATGAATTTGAATGCTATACCACTTGGTGCATATATATTGAGCAGTGTTATTTCCTCATTCTTTATACTGCCTTTAATCAGGATGTAATGACCTTCCCTTTGTTTTTTAATCATATCTATTTTTACTTTGGCTTTGTCAGAGATCATGATAGCCACTCCTGCCTTCTTTTTCTCATTTGATGCCCAAAAGATTTTGCTCATACCCTTAACCTTGAACTTGTGTGTGTCTACCCGCCTCATATGTGTTTCTTGTAGACAAACTATGGTAGGATTTTGGTTTCTGATCCACTCTGCTATTTGCTTCCGTTTTATGAGTGAGTTCATCCCGTTCACATTCAGAGTTACAATTGTTAGTTGTGTATTCACTGACATTTTTGTATCTTCCCCTAGACCCACTCCTTCTTCTTACACTATTTTCTTTTACACCAGTGGTTTGCTTTGAGCCAGTATCCCTTATCCCCTCTCTTGATTGACTTCCCTTTCTGCCCCCTCCCTTGTTATTCCCCTCTTTTTGTTTTTTAAAGACCAAATGAATTCCCTCCCCCTTCTTCTCCCCTCCCTTTTTTTGGCCTCCCCACTCCCCTGCTCCCTTTGGTTTATCCCTTCTGACTTTCTCAGTAGGGTTAGATAGAGTTTTTTTTCTGGATGGATAATAAAGCTACTCTTCCTTCTCCAGGTTGATTACACTGAGAGTAAGGTTTGATTATGCTCTCTTCCTCTCCTTCGTAGGGTAGTATTTATCCCCTCCCCTTCCCATGCCCTCTTTGTGTGTAATAGAATACCTTTTTTTTCTTATTTACTCAGATTTTTCTTGGTGTCCCCTACTATTCCCCCCCTCTTTCCCACCCCCCATGTCATCTTAGACCATTTAGTATCCTGTCCTCTCCCTATGAATTATTCTTCTGGTTGCTATAATAGTGAATATTATAATAGTGTATAGAGTTCACTACAGAGAATTATTCATAGCATTTCTCCACCTAGTAATACAGATAATTAGATCTTATTTATGCCCTTAAAGAGTCAAGCTTAAAAGATTATAAGTTTCCTTTCTTTTCCCTCTGTTTCTTATTTACCTTTTCATCTTTCTCTTGATTTTTGTGGTTGAGTGTCAAACTTTCCATTTAGTCCTGGTCTCTTTTGTGCAAAAACTTGGTATTCTTCAATTTTTGTTGAATGCCCATATTTTCCCCTGAAAGTATATGGTTAGTTTCACTGGGTAGTTGATTCATGGCTGAAGGCCCAGCTCTCTTGCCTTTCTGAATATTGTATTCCAAGCCTTGCTGTCTTTTAGTGTTGAGGCTGCCAGATCCTGTGTGATCCTTATTGGTGCTCCTTGATATTTAAATTGTCTCTTTCTGGCTTCTTGTAAGATTTTTTCTTTTACTTGAAAGCTCTTCAATTTCGCTATTATATTTCTGGGTGTTGACTTTTCTGGGTCCAGTGTAGAGGGTGATCTATGGATCCTTTCAATGTCTATATTGCCCTCTTGTTGTAGAACTTCAGGGCAATTTTGCTGAATAATTTCTTTAAGTATGGTGTCCAAGTTTCTATTAATTTCTGCCTTTTCTGGAAGACCAATGATTCTCAAGTTGTCTCTTCTAGACCAGTTTTCTTGGTCTGTCACTTTCTCATTGAGATATTTCATGTTTCCTTCTATTTTATCAGTCTTTTGACTTTGTTTTATTTGTTCTTGTTGTCTTGAGAGATCATTGGTTTCTAAATGTTCGATTCTAGCCTTTAAGGACTGGTTTTTGGCTTTAATGTTTTGGTTTTCCTTTTCAATCTGGTCATTTTTGGTCTTCAGTTGTCTTGTCTCACTTTCCAATTGTGAAATTCTGCCTTTTAAACTGTTATTTTCTTGCCAGATTTCTTCCATCTTCCTCAGCATTTTATTTTTGAACTCTTCAATAGCTTGTGACCAGCTTTCATTTTTTTGGGGAGGCTTGGATTTTTGTTTTCCCTCCTCTGTTGTCTGGATTTTCTCTGTGTAGAAGTTGTCGAGTGTTCTAGAGTTTCTCTTGATAGTCTTTTTCTTCTGGGCTTCCTTATTGCTGGCCATTTTTGGCCCCGCCCCTTTTCAGCTTTGTCTTTGCACTCAGGGTCTGCCTGCGCCTTGCAAGCTTCTGGGGGCTCCAGTCTCCTTGTCCTCGGGGTCGGGCCTCCTGGTAGACCCCAGTCTGCCCCTCTGCCTGAGGCTCCTTCAGCAGTCTTTGGGGCTGCTTCCACAGCCTCGCTCAGGTCCCCATGGGGTCCTCACTGGAGGTCTAAGCCTGGGCTGGAGATCATTATTCAAGCCTAGGGCACTGCCTTTGCCTGCACAGATGCTCTTAGGGCATTGCCTTCACCCATGCAGAAGCTAGGGAAAGTCTGTGGGCTGGAGATCTTTATTCGCACCTGAGGCGATGCCTTCAGCGCTTGGGAAAGACCATGTTTTAGAGGCCTTTGTCCCGGCCCAAGGTGGTGCCTTCACACACATGGACACTGGGGGAAAGTCTGTGCGTGCCCCCCAGCCACTTGGTACAAGCCCAGGTACAAGCCCTGGGGCTGCCAGTGATTATCTGGTTGCCCCAGTCCTGTTTTCACACTTGTGCATTGGTGTTGTGCGAGGTGTGTGGTGTGGGGGGTGGGAGAGGGGCTTCTTTCTCTAGTGTTTTAGTGAGAGCTGTTTCACCCCTTTATAGTGTGGAAATGCCCTGATTCTGCGTACCTTCAATGCTGCGCCCTGTTGTGGGGTACCTTCGTTTGTCTGGACTCGTTTTTATTTCCCCTTGAGGAGTCCTGTATGCTTCGGTCAGGAGAGATCGAGCAGCTGCTCCTTACTCTGCCACCATCTTAACCGGAAGCCTCATTTTCCTTGTTTTAAAGTGAAGGTTTAGACTACATGGTCTCCAAGTTCCATTCTGTCTTTATGATTCTATAATCCTATGATTCCTTATTGGACAGCTCCAGATAATGGAGAGAAAAGACAGTAACTATTAGGAGTAAAGTAAATCTAGCAGCAGTCAGCTTGAAAGGAAAGATGTAGTCTAAGCAACCTTGATGTATTGCTGAAGGGAGTATTGGAAAGGGGAGGAAAACCCCAACATGTTCTTAATTATAAAAATACATCTACAAGTTTTATCTCTCTAATCTACTGGGGACTTTTTATTCAATTTGGAAAACCTGTCTTCTTCAAAAGTTTTTTTTTAGCCATGACAATTTTCAATAACTGTAGGAAACTCCTTGTGTAGGATGTCCACTCATTCAGTGGGTAAGTCTTTTATTAGTCAGTTGGTTAGCATTTATTAAATACCTACTGTATGTTAGGTGGAGCAGCTAGGTGACATAGTAGATATAACACTGGACTTAGAGTCAGGAAGACTTATCTTCCTCAGTTCAAATGTGACCTCAAATATTTACTAGCTGTGTGACCCTAAGAAAGTAATTTAATCCTATTTGCCTCAGTTTCTTCATTTATAAAAAGAGCCAGAGAAGGAAATAGCAAAACCATTCCAGTTTCTCTGCTAAGAAAACCTCAGATCTGGTCATGAAGAGTTGGATACTAGTAAAATGAATGAACACCAAAAGTATGTCAGGCACAGTAGGATCTCATTTTCATGAACTTACACACGAATCAATATAATTCACAACTGCCAATTGAAAAAAATAAAGGCAGAAAAATATGTAAAATAAAAATTTTGTGTCCTTTTCCTAAATGGCATACAATCTTGCAGCAGTTGGCCCAATCATGCTCATTCTCATTCTGAGAAGTGTTAATGTGAGTCATTGTTTTGTTTTGTGCCAAACTTAAGCTCTGGCATCAGTCTTTGTGCCTTTTGCCAGTGTGAGCCAGAGCAATGCTTCTCTTTGTTTCATTAATGCTATTTAATTAATAATGTTGCTAAAGTATAAGAGTCATGATGCTGGTATCTCTGATAAGTTCAAGAAAAGTCATATAGTGCCTATGTATGCCCAATAAGAAATGTTATTATGTGCAGTTCTTGACTTAAGTAAAGGGTCTTAAAATGTATTAGCTGTGTAAAACCAGGTCCTATTGTACTGTGCTATGTGCTGAAGTTGCTTGAGGCTCTTGGAGATTGTGACTTGCTCTTAATGACTCAGGTGGTATCAGAGGCAGAATCTGAATCTAGATCATTCTGATTACCAACCCTAGTTCCATTATCCCAAGATCCATATATATATATATATATATATATGCAAATATAACCCCCGCTAGATGGTGCTGTTGAACAAGGCAAGCTGAACTATCAATCACCCCTTAGCTTTCCCTGGGGAGAAACTCATTTCTTCAAAGATAAAATCTTTTTAGTTGCTCTTTTTCCTAAAAGGCCATGGGTTTCCTCTCAAACCCAGCTGCCAAAATGGCTGCCTCCTTTACTGTCTCTTAACCTCTTAGATATTTTTTTAACTGATCTGCTACATGGAAATCAGGTACTGAAGATATTCACATTTTCCTGCTAATTAATCCCCAATATAAACACTTACATTTGAATACATGGCTCTTAAATACCAAGCCAAGTTGCTTTGGTAGCGCAAACTTGGATTTCAAAAACCTCAACAATTTAAATCCTTTCCCCTTTTGGTTTTCTCCCTCCCTAGCTTTCTGAGTTTAGTCTAACTTTATGCATTATATCCTAAGGCTGCCATCTTAATCTAGATCATTTTTGCTATTACATGTCCCTTTCCCACTTCCCACTGTTAAATTATTCTTGATTCTCCATTTTGGAGAGGGTCCCAAGCTAACCGATCTTTATATCTCTCTTCGTTCTGATTTCCAATTTCGATGCTATCTCCCCTTTTTAGATTCTTCTCTCTCCATCTCCATTCCCATTAGAATATAAGCTTCTCAAGAGAAATGATCATCCTTTTGGCTTATGTTTGTATCTTCAATGCCTGGCCCATAGTAAGTCTGATAAATGCTTGTTCCCTAACCTGCCTAATCTGCACTCATTACAATAAACAGAAATGGTACAGATATAGATAGCTTCTTGGCTTTAAAATGCATAATGAGAAAATTTAAAACAATACTGCTTAAGGAGATAATAGTTCTAAAGGAAACAATCTCTCCTACTCCAGTAGGGGCAGGGGAATAAAGGGGATCATGAAGAGAAGCAACAAATTAGTTTTTTTCCTTTCCTCCAGCTCTCTCTGGAACGAATGAGCAAAGGCAAGGATAGAAGGGACTAAGTACATGGGGAAAGGACCTTGGGAGAGGCACAGGGTAGGGGGAGGGTACTTTGCTACTCTCCCCCAAAAGTACCCTCCCCAAAACAATAAGAACTGGAAAACCTCCAGACAAAAAGTACCAGCTAGCTCTTCATACAACAGAACAAATAATTATAACACAAATTAATAGTGTTCTAGATGGAATTTGAATTTAGGTTTTGTCTCTAAGAGGACTATGAAGGAAGACAATGAAAATTGAATCAATATCACTCACTCTAATTGACAAAAAATCTAATCCCCACAATCATTCCTACAAGCTAATTTATCCATTTAAACGTCCCTAATTCTCAATTTAAATTCTTCTGGTCAATATTTAAAGTGTTTGACTAGACCTTGCCATACTGTGGCACCTTGATACCTCTCACACCTCTCATCCTCTAATCCTGAGTTGGTCAAGGAAAGGCCCTCAGGATTCTCTTGTGCATCTGACCTAAAACCAAATATTGTGATAAATCCCCTTGTGTTCATTACCTCTTCTGGGCTGAAATATATTGCAAGATGTCTCTTTTTTTTATCACCCTGGTGTATGCTGGTGTTTGTCTTCTCCCCTGGAAACCCTCATGTCACCCTGTGAATCCTAGGAAATTGACCCAAAAATGACCTTGAAGGTTCATCTCCAGAATCCCGTGAATCTATGAGTTTCCTTCCTAAAATACATGACTAATCACTTGTGTTTCATCTATGAGAAGGACTAGGTTAAGCTGTTGTGATCTAGCAGGCAACTACAGGGGAGTTGGTTCCTGACCCTTTGAGCTCATTTGGTGTTCCATCAGTTCTTTGACCTTGATAAAAACATCAAAGGGCATACATAGAAGGACTAGCTTTCTTATTCTTTTATAAGGTAAGATGGTTGTAATCAGATAATCAGTCAATAAACATTTATTAAATACTTCCTTTGTGCCAGTCACCATGCTAGGCATTGGGGATGCCAAGAAAAGGTGAAGAACAGTCTCTGCTTTAAAGGATCTCACAATCTAATGGGAGAGAAAACATACAATCATCTAGGTATATCAAACTAAATGCAGGATAAACTGGAGATAATCAACAAAGGAAGCACACTAGAATTAGGGGCCATTGGGAGAGGGTCCCTGTAAAAGGTGAGATGTTAGCTGGGACTTGAAGGGATCTAGGGAAGTCCTGGAGGCAGAGTTGGGGAGGGAGAACATTTCTTTTATGACAGAATAGTCAGAGAAAATGCCCATGAGCAGGAGTTGGGAATGTCTTGTTCCAGGAATAGCCAGGAAGCCAAAGTCACTGGATCATAGAGTATGTGGTAGAGAATAAGATGTAAGATGACTGGGAAAGGCATCTTGAAGGCATCTTTAATACTTTAAAGATTTGTTCATACCTGGAACTCTACATATGTTAAGAGAATTTTGTATTTAATTCTGGAGATGATAGGGAATCGCTGGATAAAGGGGTGACATGATCAAGCCTGTCTATTAGTAAATTTTGAAAGATGAGAGGAGGTTGGACTGAAGTGGGGAAAGACTTGTGGCAGGGACACCCACCAGTAGACTATGGCAACAGTCCAGGTAGGAAGTTAGGAGGACCTCTACCAGTGTGGTGGCAATATCAGAGAAGGGGCCATATACTAAAGGTGTTTCTAAGGTAGAAATAATAGGATTTGACAACTGACTGGTTATGGCAGTTCAGACAGAAGGAGGAGAAACTGAGCATGACACCTGGGTTGTGAGTCTGGGTGACTGAGATGATGGTGATACCCTCAACAGAAATAAGGAAGTGATGGATTTGGGGAGGAGAGAAACAGATTAAACAGAGAGTTTAATTTTGAACATATTGAATTTAAAACATTTACAGGACAGTCAGTTGCAGATGTTCAATAGGCAGTTGGAGGTGTGAGACTGTAGGTCAGCAGAGAGCTCAGTAATGGATAAATAGATTTTAGAGTCATAAGCAATGAGATAATTGACTCCACAGGAGATGATGATATCACCAACTGAAATAGTAGAGAGCAGAGGTGAACCAATTATAGCTCATTGGCCAGATCCAGGTAGCAGCTTCTTTTGTAGACTTGGGAGTTAAGAATAGCTTTTACATTTTAAAACACAATAGAATCAAGCCATTCCCCAGTCAACAAATGGTCAAGGCACACAAATGGGCAGTTTTCATATGATGAAATCAAAACTATCAATAAGTACATAAAAATGTTCTAAATCTCTCCTGATTAGAGAAATGCAAATTAAAATAACTCTGAGGTACCACCTCACATCTAGCAGATTGGCCAATATGATAGCAAAGGAAAGTGATAAATGTTGGAGGGGATGTGGCAAAATTGGGACACAAATATACTGCTGGTGGAATTGTGAATTGGTCCAACCATTCTAGAGGGCAATTTGGAACTATGTGCAAAGGGATTTAAATGAATGTCTACCCTTTGACCCAGCTATACCACTGCTGGGTTTGTACCTCAAAGAGATAATAAGGAAAAAACTTAAATAAAAATATTAATAGCTGCACTCTTTGTAGTGGCAAAAAATTGGAAAATGAGGGCTGTCCACTGATTGGGGAATTGACGAATAAATTGTGGCATCTGATGGTGATGGAATATTATTGTACTGAAAGGAATAAAGAAATGGAGGAATTCCATGTGAACTGGAAAGACTTCCAGGAATTGATGCAGAGTGAAAGGAGCAGAACCAGAACATTATACACAGACACTGATACACTGTGACACAATTGAATGTAATAGACTTTTCTACCAGCAGCAATGCAATGATCCAGGGCGATCCAGAGGAACTTGTGAGAAAAAATGCTATCCACATCCAGAGAAAGAACTGTGGAACCAGAAATGCATTAGAAAAATATATGCTCTATCACGTAGTACTATAGGGATGTGATAAGGTTTTTGATGTTAAAGGATCACTCTACTGCAAATACGAATAACATAGAAATATGTTTTGAACAATGATACATGTATAACCCAGTGGAATTGCTTGTCGGCTTTCAGATGGGGGAGGAGAGAGGAGGGAAGGGGGGGATTATAAATCATGTAACTATGGAAAAATATTCTAAATAAAAAAACACAGTAGAACATTATATACAAATTACACAAATATAAAAGTCATTCTTATTTATTTTTATTTTTTTGCTATAGCCCTTACAAAAATAGGTTACCTGTCCATAGGTTGCTGAAGCCTGAGAGAGAAGGAAAGAGGGTCCAGGATGGAGCTCTGAGGGATACCCACTTTGAAAGAACCTGAGAAGAGATGGTCATATAGAGTTAGATAGACATATATCATTTTTGTCAAATGATGCCTTCTCTAATGGAGGAGGAAGAGAGGGAGAGAGGGAGGGAGGGAGGGAGGGAATGAACTGGTATTCTAATGTAACAAACAAATAAACAAATTTTTAAAAGGATATGAGATCATGAAGAACTTGGGAGAAAAGAGCATCAAGAATCAAGAATGATAAGAATTGAGAAAAGGTCATTAGATTTGGCAAATTAAAGGTTGGTAATTATGTGTATATCACGATATCTATCTATCTCACTATCTAACCATCTATCTCACTATCTATCTATCTATCAATCCATCTAAATACCTACCTTTTGTCTTAGAACCAAACTGTGTATTGGTTCCAGGGCAGAAGAGTGATGAGGGACTAGACAATGGAGGTTAAGTGATTTGCTCAGGGTCACATAGCTAGGAAGTATCTGAGATACATTTGAACCCAGGACCTCCCATCTATAGGCCTGGCTCTCAGTTGAAACTGGGCGAGGTCATTATAATGATATATTCTGTTTTGTTGTTTTCTTTCATTCTTTCTATTAGTATCCTTGTATATATTGTGTTCTTGGTTCTATATACTATACTCTATCAATTCATATAAGCTTTACTAAGTGTCTTGGAAAAAAAAGCCACCTAACTGCCCCTGAATGATGGAGGTTAGAAACCAGATTATAGAGTGTTAAGAAGAGAATAAGAGGAAAGAAAGCGGAATCTCCTTTTGTAGACTCCCTGTGCATTGTATAAGCAACATGGTACAATGTAATAGGAGAGAAACTGGTGGCAAAGAATTGGAAATTGAAGGAATATCTATCAGTTGGGGAATGGCTGAAAAAATTATGGTATACCTTAGTGATGGAATACTATTATGTTAGAAGCAACGATGAGCAGGATTTCAGAAAAAGCTGGAAAGATCTACATGAACTGATGGAGAGTTAAAAACAGAGAGAACATTGTACACAGCAACCTATTATTGTACAATGATTAACTGTGAAGGACTTTAGCTACTCTCAGCAATATAATGATCCAGGAAAATTATTTTAAGGACTTCTGACAAAGAATGCCATCCATCGAAAGAGAAAAAACTGGTTGGAGTTGGAATGCAGAGCAAAGCGCACTCTCCTCATTAGTTTATTTGCAGCTTTATTTTAGGGTTTTGTTTTCATGTGATTATTCTCTTACAAAAATGACCAATATGGAAGTGTGTTTTGTGTAATAATACATGTATAACCCAGATCAATTTGCTTACCATCTCTGAGAGGGGGGGAGTGAAGGGAGAGAGGGAGACAATTTGGATCTTATAATGTTGGAAAACATATGTTGAAAATTGTTATTGCCTGTAATTGTGAAAATAAAATGTCTTTGATCAGGAAAGAAACTTATAATAACATTCAGTGCCATCAGAGGCCATGAATCAGTTTGATTTCTTAGAAAGACTGGTTAGGAAAGGATATAAAATTGTTCTCAGGAAAAACTGACAATCAGAAAAAAAATAGCCTGAGGAAAAAATTTTCTTTTGCTTGAAATTTAAGGCCCCAAGGAAGATGTACCTGACAGAAATCGTCTGGTTTTTAATAGGCAGTCCTTGATAGTGAAGCAAGTTTCATGGTAAGTTTGAATAATAACAATAATTGGCCATGATAATAGCAGCTACCATTTATATAGTGCAAACATAAAATGTTTGCAAAATGCTGTAGTAAACCTAGGCATATTATCTTGTCTAATCCTTATCATAATGTTTAAAGCATATTAGAATTGGGATTCTTTTAGGTATGGGTTCAATTCAATTCAATAAACATTTTCTAAGCACCAACTATATATACCAGGCTCTCTGCTAAGGACTGAGGATACAAAAAGAAGCAAAAGACAATCCCTGCCCTCCAGGAGTTTACAGTCTAACAGAGAAGACAATATTCAAAGAGATACATACAAAAACAAGCCATATACTACATAAATGGGAAATAATTAATAAAGGGAAGGCAGTGGAATTAAGAGGGATTGAGAAGGCTGCTGAGATTCTTTCCAACTCTCAGATTTTGTGGTTTTCTAAAGATGTATCTTTATCAGTTTTTCTCAGAATTGATTTTAGAAGAGCCCTAAACTACCAAAAACATTTCCCAGGGATACAGCTCTAATTGTTAAGAAGTTTTTCATGATACGGATATAAATTCTAGGGAGTGACTAGAATAATTCAAAGAGATATCACAGAAAAGTTAAGGGACCCAGTATCACTTGATGGTGAGGCTGGAAACCAGGTCTTCCTGATTCCAAGCCCCATCACTTATTCACCTACCCACAATGACTCTTTGTACCTAGTGGGAATTAAATAGACATTTGTTGAATGAGTAAATGAATATTTTTTATTTCCTTGTCTCCCCTTTTGTTTGACTACTTTTGGTCTGGAGCTGGACATGTAATTCCTGCCTTAGCAGCTGGAATTGAAAAAGGCATCACATAGCTCCTTTTGCCATCTCTCTCTCTTTTTTTAGTCTGCCATATGCACAACAGCAGCTAGAACCTGGTACCTATGGTTTTGGTAAAATTTGGAAAGACTCACAAATAGAAAAATAGTTCAATGATTCTGACAGAAGGCTGTATTGTAACTCTTCAGTGACAATGGGAGTGAAACTCAACCTGGATTCTCAACACCTATTGCTGACAAATATATGGGAAATAGAAGGCAGGGTATTGTGGTTTTTGAACTCCAGATAATCATAGATTTAGAGCTAAAAGCAATATTAGGGATCATATAATCTAATCCACTCTTCATACTGATGAAGAATCCTGCTGAGCTAGGTAAAGTGACTTGCCAAAGGTCACGCAGGTGGCAGAAGCATGACCAAAACCCCATAACCTATGACTGCTCTTTCCACACTATCTCAGAATGGAAAAGAATATTCTGAATGATCAAAATCAACAGCACTCCAAAATGTGGGACCCATAATGATCTCATATTCCATTTGAGGAGGTCTGGAAAGTCAAAACAATTTTCACAAAAATACTAACATGTCTTAATTTCCAATATTGTAAATATTGATAGAGATAACCCACATAAACAAAATATCTTTGAGGGGTCCTCAATAATTTTTAAGAGAATAAAGGAGTCCTTGAACAAAAAGTATGAGAACTGTTGGTCAAAACAAAGAATAGTCCTGGAAGGGAAATCTGAACTTTTGATATTTGCTTGAATGTACTGGAAAAACTAGAACATATTCTTTTTACCAGGTTTCCCAAAATTTCCAAGAAAAATCTTTCATTTTTAGGCTCATTTTGTAGGCATTGCCCCTTTCCTTTTCAGTTTGTTCTATGTGATTATTCTAAGGGGGCAGACACCTCCTTGGATCCCATCTCTATCACTCCACCTTTTGTGAATTAGGTACTCTAATTTGATTTTAATTAATCAGAATAACTCCATGGAAAATGGTTGAGCTACAGACATAGTTATTAACTAAGAGGGATACATTACAAAGGTGTTAAATGGACATTTTAGGAGCTAGACTGACTCACCTTCCCCCCCCCCCCAAAAAAAGCCTTTCATTTCTCTGACCAGTAGTGATCTTAAGGAGTATTTCATTCCTTTCATATGCTGAGTAGTGGTTTTCTGATTAATGTTCTTTTCTGTGCTACTACAGATTCTCATTGAATCCTCTATTGTTCCTTCCTCCAGGATCATGTAGCATAGAAGACAGCAGCACTTGCCATAAGGCAGTGAACATATTTCATTTAAACTATATCCTAAGCTTCTTTCAGAGATGAGTCTCAGGAGAGTCTACCTTTGTCTGATAAATTACCCATAGGACAAGGTGACCTGTTCTAACTTACAGTTGGAGAAAGCTTCCTCTTTGTAGCTTCTAGAGCCCTTACTGACTGAACATGAGGGGGGCTCTAGTAGTTTGGAGTAGGCAAGAGCCTGAGGGAAATTCCCAGCCCCAGATTCTTCAATCCCCCTCTCTCCTACTCTTGCCAGTAAACTAAAAATTTCATCTGAATTAAGGAGCTTCTCTTTTAAAATGCAAATACAGTCCTATGAGGCTTATGTACCTATTTTGGACCTCATTGTCCATTATTTTAAACAGATTATGTTTCCACTTAAAATTTAATTAAATGTAACAAATATTTATTAAACCCTTACTTTACACAGAAGCACTTTGCAAGAGGCTAGGAATATAAGAGAAAAATAAAATAGTCCCTATTTTTCCCATGCATGCATTCTACTAGGGGATATTATATACACATAGATAAATATATTAGGGCAGTGATGGCAAGCCTTTTAGAGATAGAATGCACAAACTGCTACCCTCATGCCACATGTGAGCCCCACCACCCAGCCTTATCCCAGATAGGAGAGGGAGGAAGTGCTCCCATTGGGCTGCTGGGCAGAGGAGTGGATGGTATGAGATATGTCCTTGGGCACATGTGGAAAAGGGGAAGTGAACAGCCCCCTCTGGCATGCTCAGGCACATGTGCCATAGATCTGCCAACGTGGTATTAGGGTGTGATGGAGCAAAGGAAAAATCTAGATCAAATACTTTAAGAAAATATATATTTTTAGGTGGTCCAAACATCAATTTGGTTTATTTGACTTTGACATAGTTGTTATGAGAGGGGAGTCTCTTTGGAATAGGGGGGAGTCATTAGAAGTAATTGTGGTATTAAAAAAGAAAATAACACTGATAAAACATTAAAAAGAAAAAAAGGAAAGGGGAAAGACAGTGAGTTTTTGCTCTGGCTAGCAAAAGTCAGTGGGTTTTTTTGCTGGCAGATATGCATAATAGGGGAGGAATCTGGACCCAGATGGCTTCTTCCATTAGCCTTTTGTACTTGCTCAATTTTAATTGTGTGTTAATTAAGAAAGATCATGGAAAGCAGCCAAATCAGTCATCTATCATTTAAGTACCTACTATATGCTAGACAACTAATCTGCCTGGGTCTTAGTTTCTACAACTGAAAAAAAAAATATTAGGTTGGGTTGAATAGCCTTTGAGGTCACCTAATAGTTCTTATTATGCAATAATAGCTTATAGCTCTCAATTTATAATCTTATGTACAAAGGGGAGGAAAAGGTCAGGTCTTTCATGGGAGTTAGTATGTGAGATAAGCCTTGAATAAAACCAGGAATTCTAAGAGGCAGCAGTGAAGAGGGAATACATTCTAGTTATGAGAATGTCTAGCATTTGAAAGGGAGTAATATTTAAAAAAATTGGAAAAGGAAACTGGAGTAAGACTAGGGAGGGTTTCAAATGCCAAACTAAGGAATTTACATCTTATCCTAGAGGCCACAGAGAACCTCTGAAAGTTCTTAAGCATGGGAGTGACCTGGTTAGACTTATGGTTTAGGAAAAAGGTTTTGTCACATTTATTTGTGTGTTTGTTTATTTAGAAACCCTCACCTTCTGTTTTTGAACGGATTGATTGCAAGGTAGAAAAGTGATAAGGGCTAGGCAGTTGAGGTTAAATGACTTGCCCAGGGTCATATAGCTAGGAAGTATTTGAAACTAGATTTGAACCCAAGATTTCTAGTCTCTAGGCTTGGTTCTCTATCCACTGAGCTATGTAGTTGCCCCTGTTTTGCCATATTTTAAAGGAATATAAATTCTCTTTGCTTTAAAGATGACATGCACAATAGAAAAAAAAATTCACTCATTTTCTATCAGTGAGGAGAAACTAGGCTGACTTATTAATATGAAGAGCAGAATTTTATAAAGAAGAAAGTCCTTTTTATTACTTTCAGACAGACAGTAATTTGAAGGAGGCTACCAAAGTGTCCACAGAAGTAAAATTTTAAATAGGCATGAGCTACAATTTGCATATCAAAATGCCAGTCCAAGTAGTGGTACCTCTGTTGATTTTACTATTGTTCATCTTTAAATGCTCAAAAATAGCTTTTTCTCTCAAGTAATTTAAACTCTTCCCCTACAATTCTCAATCTTACACAGATAATTGGTCTAGCAAATAGAACAGACAGTACAGAGACAGAACAGAGGTAAACTTCAGCTTATTCCATTTTCAGACAATTCTAATTGCTATGAAGTTCTTCCTTATACAGATTTGAAATCTGCCTCCTTGTAACTTCAATCTGTTCTTCCTACTTTTGCCTCCTGGGATCAAGAAAAGCAAATCTAATCTCCTTCATGCTCTTCAAATACTTGAAATAGTTCTCTCTCCTTTCTTTGGCAGATAGGTGGTGCAGTGAATAGAACTCTGGGTCTGGAGTGAAGAAGCCTGAGTTCAAATCTGACCTCAGACATTTTCTATCTGCAAAATGACAATTGTACTGGACAGAAAGAAATCGATACCACCTGGTGGGAGAGCAGCAGGAAAAGAAACCAATGGGAGAAAGGCCAGCAAAAGAATTAAAGGAACAAGAGTAGAGGAGATGCTGGTGAAAGATCAATGAAATACAGGGTCCTGACATGGAGAAGTCATTCTCAGGTCTTCCCTCTACTCAGGGTAGTTTTGTAGATCATAAAGAACGTATAAGTAAGAAAAAAAAGTTCATCCTAACAGAAAAAGTAGAGAATTGTTTGATTCATCTATGAGCTCAAATATAAAACCTTTCCATTTCTTATATTGTACAAAGAATACTATTTCTTTGTTCAATGAGTGTTTGTAAGGGAATGTGATGACCAGCCTTGGTGGAATGCTGGATACTGAAGTTCCCAGGTTCCTTCTGGGTAGGGGAAATGAGTTAGAGAAATATAGATTTCCCCCCAAAGAACAGCTAGGTCCTTTATTCCAGGCTAGAAGCTCTGATATAATGAAAACAGCTTCTGATGTGCCTTGACTTCTAGTGTTTTAATAGCACATTAAATCCTAGCACCTAATACAGTGCCTTCTATCCCTAGCTCCCAGGACAATGCCTTGCACATAGTAGGCACTTCATAAATGTTTAGTGAATTGGCTGAATTCTTTTCTGGTAGTTGAGGGTCAAAAATGCCTATAATTAATAGTTATAAAGTAATTAATGATGGAATGACTAAAAAAGGATTTGTTCACTGATTCGAGGAATATTAAAATTTTTTAAAATGCTAAGCACATAGTATAATTTTAGTGTAAATAACAGGGAGCCATTGTTATGTTTTGATACTGTTATGGTCTTCTGATCTTGTATTCTTCCAAATAGCTGTCAAGGAAACATTGAAACACCACTTCAAACATTTGGCCAGTTATATAACTATGGAGTTTCAAACAGAGATGGTGCTCAGTAATTCCACCAAAAGGAGGCCTAGAGAAGGCAGATGGATGCTCACTATAAAAGTGGAGCCAGAAAAAATCCCAGAGATTTGTGAATTTTTCTGTAGGCACAGAAATTGTCAGTCTCACCTCTATAGATTCTTTGGATTTCTGGTAAAAGTCAAGGCCTTATAGGTAAGAGAAATGAGTTAGTAGAACTGAGGACTAAAAGGAAGGGGGAAAAGTGTGTTGGATCAATTTCATTCTTTTCTAGAGCAACAATTAGTTGTATTTTAGAGTTCTTGTGAAGTCCTAATTCTCCCTAGGTAAATGAACAAATATTTCAACCCTTAAAACTATCCAAATCATGCAAATTAGAATTAGTGCTTACGGTCTGTTCTCCCCTTTATTGGTTTGATTTGTTTTTCTCATTCCTTTCCCCAGGGCCCCCAGAACATCTGCACAGTACCCATAATACCCACTGATGTCAGAGTCTGCCAAAGGACTGAGGTCACTCCCCATGAAGCCCTCAGAAGTAGACAGCTGAATAATATCACAACAAACGAATCAGAAATACTCCAAGTTGACTCTGAGTCCAATGTTTGTTTTTTATTTATACCACTGAGAGAACAGAGAGTTTCTCTTCTTGTAGAGAAGAGGAGATTATTTAAGGGGTTAGTGAAATCCATGGAAAGAGTCCTTAAGAACTGAACTAATTAGCAAAAAAAAAAAAATGTGTGAGCAAATGAAGTAATGCAATTGGATTTCAGGAAAGAATTAGTTATATGTTAATTTGTAAATTATGTTGATGACTTTGATTGGATGTGGCCTGGATAAGAATGTGGGCTATAAAGGGTGTGCCCAAAAATGTAGGCCTTGGTAAGGTCTTTCTGAGTCTTTCTTGAGGCTCTTTCACAAAGTATTAATATATTAACAAGGTTAGCTCCTTGATAGAGTATTAATTCACCTATTCCGGAGCACTTCCCTTTCCCCTTGAATACCACATTAAAGATGATTGAGTGAATGATGGATTGATTCAGGGACAGTTCATGCATCTGAACTAGGCATTTGGACTTTGTCTTTAAAAGGGAAAGCAGGGTCAAAATTACAACTGAGAAGAAAGGCTACACACATAAGCTTGGACTTAGTTCCCTTAGTGAGAAGGAGGGGGAACCATTTATGCCCTTGATGCCAGAGAATAATGTGGCTCCAGAGATGGAAATAGACAGAAATGATTGGAGAGAAAAAAGGAGTTCTTGGGAAAAGCCAGGAGCTACTCGAAAAGAAGATAGTTTCAGTAAATTTGCAGTAGTCAAACAACAGTGAAGTTGAACCCAGAAGAAGTACTTGATTATGTTAAGTTCTGGGACCAAGCAGGTGTTCTTAGATCAAATCACTGGGACCCCAGTGCCTGAATTCCTGGAAAAGGTTCAAGCTGGAGCCCAGAAGTAGCAAGAGACAAAGTCACAACCTGAGGGATTATAGGATGATAATCAAGTTGAAAGGGACATGAGATAGCATCCAGTCCAATTCTCTCATTTTCCAGAGGAGGAGCCTGGACGCCAGAGAGGTCAAATAGCTTTCCTAAGATGACATAGATGGTGAATGTCAAGATTGTGGCACTGTAACTCTAGACTATTCTTCAGTAGATTCCTGGGTGAGGGGAGGCTAAATATGGAAGGAAGAAATAATGTTAACTGTTCTTGGACTTTATCATAAATTTTTGGTGGATTTTTTTGGTCTTTTTAAATAATGACTACCATATTAATTAATAGAATCAAAGATTTAGAGTAGAATTTAGAGGTTGCTGAGTCTAATCCTATTTTTTTACAGATGAGGAAACTGAGGCCCAGAGAATTAAAGTAAATTGGCTAATGTCCCACAGGTAGTAGTGCTAGGTTTCAAAATCAAGTCCTCTGACTTCAAAGTTAGTACTTTTTCCTTTGCAAGTTGTATTATTTAGGCAAAGCACTTTCACGGGAAGTGGGGCCCTTCCACTTTTTTATTAGACACAAATATGGAAGGCCAGTTCTGATGTTTCAAAGGAATACCTTGGTTGGAGACATAAATCAAAGAATGATATATGTTTGAAGCCTCCCACAATTGGATCCAGGCTGTGTAAACTCCAAACTGGGGTTATGGATTGTGAGTTGCCAGTAAATAGTGACTAAGATCAGAAGCTAGAGCTTCCTCAAGAACTAATCACAAAATAAGTATTAGATGAAAATAGAATGCAATCATATTTATCCAGTATCATTAGTGAATATGGTAGTCCACATCAGTATAGTTTCAACATAATTGAAGCTTATCTCTTTAAACACTGAACTTTTTTCATTCAAACTCAAAAACATTGTTAAAAATATCTATGAAAAGGATTATTCATTTCCCTGTCTTATGAAGCAGACTACAATAGAATATGGCACAAACATGGAAAATAAGCAATAACCAAATAAACATTTATTAAGTGCTTAGTATGTACATGGGCAGCTAGGTAGCACAGTGAATAAAAGGCCAGGTCTGAAGTCAGAAAGACTCATCTTCCTGAGTTCAAATATGGTCTCAGACACTTACTAGCTGTATGACTCCAGGCAAGTCACTTAATGGCATTTACCTCGGTTTCCTCATCTGTAAAATGAGCTAGAGAAGGAAATAGCAAATCATTCCAATATCTTTACTAAGAAACTCCCCAAATGGGGTCATGAAGAATTGGACACAACTGAAAATGACTGAACAACAACAAGTATGCAAGCGACTGTGATACCTCTTTTGGGCACAAAGGCAAAACATTAAATAGTTTCTGCCCATAGGGATCTTATATGTCACTTACAGGAAAAAAAAAATTGTTAGACATTAGAAGAAATAGTGGGGATTCACTCTAAAGTAGCAGGCACTCTCAAAAAAGAGATTGCCAGATTTAAAACTAAGAAATCAGAGCTAGAATAAAAATACATATTTGATAGGCATACCAATATCCGGTTTTGATTCTTAAAATGTTAAGTTTCACATGGGTTGAGCACATATTGCTGAGTTTTTCCTACCACATTGACATTTGGATGATTAACAATACACTGAATCGGGCCAAGGAATTAATTCTGAATTAATCTAATTGTATTATTATCTAGTTCACATCTCTTCATCTTCTGTCGGACAAAAGTGTGAGATACTTTATGAAAGGCTCTGCAAAAATCTAGGCAGTGTCCACAGTATCGTCCTTATCTTCATCATTCTATCTTGAGGCAATAACACTAGTGAACCCTTTTACCTGTCACATTCAATTTTTCTTTTCAGATTTTGATTCATTCTTTACTTTTCTAGGAGAAATTTTCATGCAGGGAGAAAAATTCAGTCAGCAGGTGACTAGACTTATGGATTTTAAACTTAGTATCAGATGTCTTATTGTTCTGTCCTTAGAAAAAATGAGAGAGGAAATAACACTGGATTGTTTCAGAGCCCCAAAAGTATACGGTTAAAATGCTTTCTGAACCTTTTTTAATACAGTTAGGAAAGGCCAGAAAGGGCCTATTTGTCAATGTCATTGCTTTTTGCTCTGTTTGTATGAATGACACATTCATCTATGGTTCAGGCTCTTATATTTTCCTGGAATTATGGGAGTTAGAATGAAATCAGTACTACTCAGTCACAAACTTAATATGTGCTGCAGAGAACAGCAAACCCTGATTCCAAATACACTTACATCCTGGAGATTTGTACAGAGAATCTAACCATAGCTAGGTAAGGAGAATAAAGGATTTTTCTCATTAGCATCTTCGATTTTTCCTCTCTGTAATATCCCTTACTTAGAATTTTTATTAAGTCCTGATTTCCTGAGAGGTGTTCATTAATCAATAACGTCTTCATTTCTCCCTTAGCCTGTAATAGACCAAGAAGGGTTGTTGCTCAGTCATTTTCAGTCATGTTCTACTCTTCATGATCCATTTGGAGTTTTCTAAATAAAGATATTAGAATGGTATTTTCCTCTCCAGGTCATTTTATAGATGAAGAAACTGAGGTGAGTGGGGCTAAGTGAGTTGCCCAGCAAGTTTGTGAAGTAGGATTTGAACTCAGGTCTTCCTGACTCCAGGCCTGGTACTCTATCCACTGTGCCATCTTCTTTTCCTGAACAAGATGGTCAGGAGTAAAACAGTGATGTTAGTGAAGTCTAATTTTTTTTTTGTTGAAACTCTTCTCCATTCTCTAATCTTCAGATTCATATGTTCCTTTCCTCCATTCTCCTTTGCTGTTCAAAGAATCAAAACCTGGTGTGAAATCAAAGTTTTATGTTTTATCTTTTACTTGAGACTATGTGGGAGGGTCATTGGCACTACAGGGGAGCTATGTGTAGGGCCAGAGAAACTTGCTAAAATGCCCATTAAGTGACCACAGAAATACCTGTCTGTATTGTGTTTGCCAAGGCCTGGTTTGAAGACCAGAATCTGAAACATTAGCAAAAGATCTTGTTATATTTCACCTTTATGAATGATAATAAAATGCTATCTGGGTCTTGTGAGGATCAAGCAAAACAATCCAGGTAAAAACACTGTGTAAACCATATGGCACAATAAAATGTAAGGCATGGTTATTGATATCATCATGATTTTCTTTTTATAGAAACAAAGAAAAAATTTGCTACCTCAACATCTATGGGTATTTGTGAATAATCATAATTATATAATTGATGGGTTGAGTTCCCATTCCAAAGCCTAGTTTTTAGTTACAGATTATGAAGGATTCACAAGTCAAATATTAAGGTATTTAATTAAAACAATATTAAGGAGAATAATCAAAAGGAGATAATTAGGTAGTGAATTCATTATTAGCCAATTCCCTCCTCAATCACCATTTATAGAGAATGCCAGAAGCTATTTACAATTACAAGTGGAGAACTGAGAACTTCCAGAGAAATCCAAAAAGGGCAGGAAAAACGATCTCCTCAGTATCGTGGGGTAAAACCCTACCTTGGTCTTGGTAGCCAGCATAAAAATTTCTGGTTTTCTTTGTTAGTCATTCTCTGGAATTGTCAGGATTTTACCAAGTCCCCTGGGTTCAAAGAAGTTACTATGGACTCACCATCTTGTCCCTCTTCCTTTTCTTTTTTTCTAACCAAAAACATTTTTTTTTCTTCTTTGATATTATCCCAAAGCCATCTTTAGGGCCAGGTACTTTCTGCCTTTTAGGGCCTGCTGAACATGTTCCAGTGCAGGCCCATCCTAGGACAAGGTACCCTCTACCTTCCTCTCCTCCAGGTCCTTTGTGTTCCAAGGTGTTGGCAGGATCCCTCACAGCCCTAAAATTTCCATTTCTACTCCTTTGCATTGACTGTTTCTTGTGCTGCAAATATTCTCCCTCCTCACTTCCAATTTTTTAAGCTTCCCTTGATTCTTCCAACACTCAGTTCAAATTTCACTTTCTACAGTGGGCTGCCTTCCTGCCTCTGTCATTCTCCCTGAATGCCTACTATTTTTCTTTTGAGATTCACAGTACAGCTCTGTACTCAACAACAATAGTGAAATTAGGAAGGTGAGTAGGATTTGGGGGAGAAAATGAATTCCATTTTGGCCATGTTTGAGGTGCCCATGGAACACCTGAGTAGATATATCTAGCAGGGAGTTGGTGATAGGGTTTAGGAGGACTAGAGCTCTGGAGAAAGATGAAGGATGGCTAAATAAACATAATTTATTTGCATAGTGATAACATCAAACCTGTGGAAGATGGCATGTTAATAGGGCCTGGCACAGATATTTGGGACTCATCTACATATATAGTAAAGCATAAAAGTCTAGCAAAAGATACTGAAAGGAAAGAATCAGAATACATTACTAAATGTTTTTTTAAAGCCCTTCTGTGTATTGGCTCATAGGTGGAAGAGTGGTAAGGGTGGGCAATGGGGGTCAAGTGACTTGCCCAGGGTCACATAGCTGGGAAGTGTCTGAGGCTGGATTTAAACCCAGGACCTCCCATCTCTAGGTCTGACTCTCAATCCACTGAGCTACCCAGCTGCCCCCTATATTACTAAATGTTAGTTAGATGTGGAAGATGGCAGAATAGGGTATAAAGCTTCCTTGCCCTCCTAATTACTTTCCCCCAACCCCCATCCAAAACAACCAAAAATAACTCACAGAATCTGTGCTAAAAGCAGCAAAAACAGACAGAATTCTAAGTGAAGCTGAACAGCCTGGAACAACTAGAGAGGAAGGTTTCTGACTTCTCTGGCCTTAGTCCTACTACTACTACAGGCCCTGGGGGCAGGAATAGAGCAAACAGAGTAGAATTAACAACCAGAAACTTCACCTTCTTCTTTGAGTCCTGGAACTTGCATCCTTGAGGATACCACTGGGAGCAGCTGTGTTTACTGCTGCCTTGCCTCTAGAGACCCCTGAAAATCCATAGTTGGAGGAAGGAGAGGCTACAATAGACACTATGAGTGCCAGCTCCTAAGGGCAGAAGCTCAAACCTCACTGCTAATAAAATAGGGACTTTGGAGGCCTGAGGAACACCAATAGATACCTGCTTTGACTTGGGCTGCAGCAGTAGGAGAGGAGGAGTGAGAAAGAAGTGCACACTGGTGGGTGTGGTTGCTAAGGGACTGGGGCCCCATCAGCTATGGTCACTCCCAGGAGAGTGGGCTCCTGGTTGCTGTTATAGGGAGAAGTGGACTCTTGGCTTTCAGTTGCAGTACCAGAACTGACCAGAGGTTTTGGTTTGAGTACCTGAGGTAAATCACAGGCTGGGGCCTGAGTAGGAAACCAGTAGTATATCTGACCTTGGACTACAAAAAAATAGAACAAAATAGGATCCAGAAAAAAAACAAAGGAACCCCAAAAGCCAAAGTGTGTGATATTTGTATGGGAAAATGCCTTCTATGGCCCTTGGGAATAGCATCATAGCCTGGATATTTTGAAGCGGCAGGTATGGATGAAAGACTGGAGACTAAGTGAATGGAATGGAAAAAGCCAAAATGTTAGTGGAATAAAATAGTAGGAGGCAGGATGGAATGCCTATCCGATATGGAGGGGGAATGAGTGGAAGAATTGTCATAAAGAAGGGAAGGAGAGTGTGGAGAGTTGGTAGTACTAGAACCTTACTCTCATCAGATCTGGGTAAAGAAAGAGCAATATCTACAACTAGAAGGATAAACATTTTCTTAACATACAGAGAAATAGGAGAGAAGAGGGATAGGATAAAGAAGGGGCTGGGAGCCCCCTTGGGGGACTGAGGGAATAAGAGAAGGAAAGGTGGGTCAAGAGAAAGGAGGGCAAGGAGATAAGAAAAGGGAAGGCTTGTAATATGATATTCCAGAAGGTTCTGTGATATTTGAATTGTTTCTTTCTGGCTGCTTACAGCATTTTCTCCTTGACCTGGGCAATCTTGAACTTGGCTATAACATTCATGGGAGCTGACATTTGGGGATTTATTGAAGGAGGTGACCTGCGGATTCTTTTAATTTCTATTTTACCCTATTGTTCAAGAATATCAGGGCAGTTTTCTTTGATAATTTCTTGTGATATAATGTCTAGGATTTTTTATTTATCATGATTTTCATGATATCCATGAAATCCATGTAATTCAATAATTCTTAAGTTGTTTTTCCTGGATCTATTTTTCCAGGTCAGTTGTATTTTCAATGAGATATTTTATATTTTCTTCTATTTTTAAAACTTTGTTTCATTGCTTCTTTATATCTCATGAAGTCATTAGCTTCTATTTACCTAATTCTAATTTTTAGAATTTCTTGTATTTCTTCCCTGACCTTTTGATCCTTCTTTTCCATTTGGTCTATTCTACTTTTCATAGAACTCTTTTCCTCATTGGATTTTTGTGCTTATTTTCCCAGTTGATCAATCTTGCTTTTTAAGTTGTTATTTGTTTTTTTTTTTTTTTGTGGTAGTTTCATTTCTTTCCCCCATTTTTTACCTCATTTATTGATTTTTAATTCCTTTTGAGTTATTCCAGTGCCTAAGAACAAGTCCCATTTTTCTTTGATGTTTTGCATGTGGTTGCTTGGATCTCATTGCCCCCTTTTGATTCTGTGTTTTGCTCTTTGTTACCATAGAAATTTTCTAGGGTTAGTGTTTTTTTTTTTTTTGGTCTTTGCTCATTTCTCCAGTATTTTTTTACCTGTGGCCTGGGAGTTCTGAAAGCTGATAATTCTGTCTCTTATGTTGATGGCTTGCAGGACTCAGCACTTGGAGCTATTTTTCCAGGGACTAAGGGCTTCACCACAAAGCAGGCTTGAAAGGGCCACTTGCTATGGACTTTCAGGCCTCACTGTGGTCTGATGCCAGGACCTGGGACTTAAGAGGTGGATCTAGGATGTTGTTGTTATAGACAGGGTTTCAGTATCTGGAAGTTGATTTATGTCTAGGCTTAGATCCTGGCACAGTAGGTGGAGAGTGTAGTTGGCTATCACTCCTCTGTGGGTGCTTTTGTTTCCAGTTCCCCATTTTCTTGTGAAAATCCCATGAAAATCAACTCTCTCTGACTGTCTTTCAGGTTGTGTTCAGCGGGAGAACTCCCTCATTCCATCTTGCTATTGGTTTTTGACTCCTGTCATTTTTAAGCACTTTTTAAAAATTGGTTTGGAAGGATTGTCAGAGCAGTTTCAGCTTTCACTGCTAATGAGCCTCCATTGTTTATCTAAGCACTTTGGAGAACAATTTTGATCTATGCCCAAAGTACTATAAATGTGCATATCCTTTGGCCCCATAATACCATTTGCTACTACTAGATCTATATCCCAAAGATATCAAAGAAAAAGAAAAGGGCCTATATATACAACAATTCTTTTTGTGGTGGCAAAAATTTGGAAATGTATTGGATGTCCATCAATTAGGGAATGTATGAACAAACTATGATATATGATTGTGATAGAACACTATTGTGTTATAAGAAATGATGAGCAGAATACTTTCAGAAAAGCCTGGAAACACTTACATGAGCTGATGCAAAGTGAAGTAAGCAGAACTAGGAGAACATTGTATATAGTAATAATAATATAGGATTATCAGCTGCGAATGATAGCTCTTCTCAGCAATATAGTGATCCAAGATAATGCTAAAGCACTTAAGATGAAAAATGCTGTTCATCTACAGAGAACTGACCATCTGAGTGCAGATCAAAGCATATTTTAAAAAAGACTAAACTTCCTCTTTTTTCTTTTTGATCTGTTTTCTTTTACAACATGGCTAATTTGAAAATGTTTTATAGGATTGTACATATATAAGTTATATAAAATTGCTTGGCTTCTCAAAGAGAGGAGAGGAAAGGAAGGGAAATAGAGAATTTGGAACTCAAAATAAATTTAAGAATGTTTTTACATGTAATTAGAAAAGATAAAATTTAAAAAAAGCATAATGAAAACAAGGCTAGTGACATTTTTCTCCAGTGCACAGATTATAATCTGTGGTGGCAGGAGTGGTGAGCTTCTCCCAAAAGGACAGTTTCTCCTTAGGAGGAGCCTTGACTTTGTGTAATACCATGCCCTTGCCTCATGTCCTTTCTGTAACCCTCAGGTTTCTGTAACCCTCTCATGAATAAAAGTTCAAATTTCCCTACCTCAAGGCACTGCCACCCTTTGCTTAACCACTCCTCTCAAGCTTTCCTTCACCTCAAATGCTTCTCCCCCTCACTTCCTAGACAGGACTTGTCATTAGGTTCATTTCTTTTAATTCCTTTGGAATGTCCTTGTCCTCATTCTCCAATATTATCTTCTTGCTTTATCATGATGTGAAAGTGAATATAGCACCTCCATGATGGAAGGAACACCAGGGGCCATCTAATTTAGCCAGTTTTTGCTTAATGACCTCTTGATAACGGGCAACCACTTGCTTCTGAGGCAGTCATTTCCACTTTGGGATAGTTCTAATTATTAGGAAAGTTTTCCTTACCTCAACCCTAAATCTGACCCACCACTTTGCAGCTCCCACCCAATGTTCCTAGTGCTGCCTCTTGGACCCAAGGAGAGCAGGTGTAACATATGACTTTCAAGTACTTGAAGATTGCTCTCTGCTATCACTGTCTATTATTGATTGGCTGTGTGACTCTGGATAAATCAATTCCTCTCTCAGCACTGAAGTTTTCCTATTTGTTGCACAATAGTCCTGCCTACTATTGGTCGGACAGACCATTGCATTCTGTTTTGGTTGATCTTTCTCTGTTTCCTTTTTCCCAAAAAAATTTGATTCTACGATTTCAAGTTGTAAGATGGTATGCTTATTGAGTTCATTCCCTTCACGTAATTGCCTCAACACTTGGAACAGTAGTTTTATGTTCTCAACTAGTTCCTTGTTATCATTTTCTTGTTTTGAATCAGATGCCTTATAATAGTTAAACAGATGAGTCAGGACCGCTTTTAAAATTGCCAAAAAATGCCATAAAGCCAGAACAATTGCCACTGCTGTTGGAATGAAGCATATACATTCAGCTAAAGTGAATGCAAACCATTTATAATAGTCGTAGATTTCAATTAATTGTTGTATCATGTTTGGTACTTTTACCAGCCAAAATGCACACATTCCCTGCATAAAAGACCAAATAAGCAGCGATAGACTGCTTAATATAAAAATCAATCTTGTGCAATTCATTTTCTTTTCTTTTCTTCAGAAGATAGGTTTTGTATGACTTGGCTCACCAGATGTTTTGTACTAATTTGAGGAAAGGTGTGTGGTATAAGGAAGTTTGAAAGGAGGATGTTTGAGACTTGCTAAGTGGGTAATCTCGTGTATAGGTAGGCTGGGATTAAAGGAGATTCAGGGTATAATAGGACTGAAGTCAGGAGTATAACACAGAAGGGAACAGAGATCTTCAGGGAGAAGAGAAATTAAACTAAACAGACAAACACAGCAGGCTTACAGACTGGGACTTAGACTCAAACACAAGCTGAGGGAAATAGGCTAGACTGAAATTAACAAACAGGCTTTAGTTAATTTCACAGGAAGGGACTTGTTTTGAAGTAACACCTTCCTTCAAGATGGATGCCCCAGTTTCCCTCTAAGCCCAGAGTATGTTGTTTCTTTCCCTCTTCTTCCCTCTTGATAACTAATAGACAAACTATACTAATAGGGCTGTTGAAACACAAAAGGGTTTATTTTCTTTGAAGGATATTTGTCAGGAAGGTGGATCAAAGGAAAGCCCTATCAGTTGTCTCAGGAACCTCAGGTGGGGGAAGGGAAGTAAAGATGGAGTCTGAGTAAGGACCTGCCTTTAAACTCAGCTTTACAAAGTGCTATTGCTATCTAAAGGGAATAAATGATGACTGACTAAATATAACTAATGCTGTCAATTAGGTAACCCTTCACAGATTTAACTCCTCTCTAATTACTCTCCTTATTAACTCCACAGACATACAAGGTAAGGGAGGGAAGGCAGGGATGGTATTAGGAAAGGAAGATATAAAGGGTTTATCTAAAATAATAATTTCTTAAGTAAATATGTCAAAGCTAGGCTAAATTTCAATATTAAAGTTAGGTAATCAAGGCAGCTCGGCTGATTGACAACCTCCCTCCACGGAAGATCCAGCCAACTGCCCCTTCCTCAATATTCCAAACCCCTAACAGCTTTTGGAACTCAGCCAAAGCTAGAAAAAACTATATCACCCCAATTCTGTATACTACAAAAGTAATACAGTAAAAAGACTTGGAGGAGCTAAAAAAAACTTGCCCAGAGTCCTATATCTTCTCCTTAGAAGAGCTGAGGGCTTGAACTAGGTCTTACAACCCAGTGCTCATTTCCCTCCATTATACCAACTGACTTTAAATGAAACTAACAATAATAACCCATAACCTTTTTATGATGATTCATGGGAGTTCATGATACAACTGGAAACCTGGTGAGGAATTAGTCAGTTGGGCAATATAGAAATAAAAAAGACCAGGAAGAAGGACATTTCTAATGAGGGGAACTGGTTAGAATGAAGGAGTTGCTCCCAGTCAGCCAAGAGCATGTAAAATTATTCCATACTTATTAAAATATAATAATTATGAACAATGAGATTGTTATGTGATGCCCTGAGATGAGAAATTCCATGATAGATAATCGCAGGAGCAAGTGAAGCAAAGAAGGAAGAACCACCCTCACATGAACTCAGAGTGAGAAGCTGCTGTAAGGAGGTCTCATTAACTTATATTTGATCCATTTTTGATTAAAAATGTATTTGATGTCTGGTTTATGTGATTAACTCCAAAAAGTAAAACATCACACTGAAGTATAAAGAATTATATTTGGATATCATTTACATTTTAAAGAACTTATATTCCTTTATTATCTGCAATGGAAGTTGTAGCCCTTTTGAAATCCCTCAGTGACAAGGAGTGGACTGATACCACTGGGTGAGAAGTCATACTCACATAACCATGAAGCAATACCATCTGTTATGGCAAGAGAAAACTCATCATTGCTCACTTTAAAATGTTAATGACCAGACTTCCCCTGGAGAGGTGATGGGAAGTCCCTTCATTCAATTTTAAGCTGTCACTTTAAGAAACTTGTAGGAATTAAATGAGTTAATGGAGCAGAACAATTCATTTCTGCACAAAAATCTACACAGGAGAACTGGTTAATTGTTCAATTCTTTTCTCAAGGATAATGGTGAAGCAGTAACATTAAATGAACTGATTGGCTGAGGGAGCCATTCTAACTATTTTATTCTGTGGGATGCCCAGAGTAAGGGGAGGAGCTAGGCAGGGGAAATAGGGCACACAGATTTCCTGCTGAGCAATTAGAAAATACTTAGACATCATAGCTACACTATCCTATGTAACACATGAATTTTTTAGGACCCTGGTAAGCATGGTGTTTAAGCCAGTTCCCTGGAAATTCTCTACTAGACTAAAAAAATACTGATAATTCATTCTTTACTACATCTGCATGCCCTCTTCTTCTCCTCCCCCAGACTCTCAATTCTTGTTAATTAGTCCCCTTCCCCTCCCTCTCCTTTATCATTGGAATTATACTTTCATAAATCAAGAGCTGTGGGGCTCTGGAAAGAAGCCTGAGCTAGAAGAGAAGAATCTTTTTATGTCATTGCTTTGACACTTCCTGACTCTATGACCCTGGCCAAATCATTTGTCCAGTCATTATCTGAACTTCTTTTTCTTCATTTCTAAAATGGGATACTAATAGCTACAATACTAATCTCAGAGCATTGTGAAGTTTAACTAATATAATGTATAGAAATCTTAAAATGTTTATGGAGATACAGCTAATGTTCTCCTCCTCCTCCTCCTCCTCCTCCTCCTCCTCCTCTTTCTCCTCCTCCTTGTCCTTCTTCTCCTTCTCTTCCTTCTCCTCCTCCTTCTCCTTCTCCTTCTCCTTCTCCTCCTCCTTCTCCTCCTCCTCCTCTTCCTCCTCCTCATCCTCCTCATCCTCCTCATCCTTTTCCTCCTCCTCTTTCTTCCTTTTTCCTCCTTCCTCCTCCTCCCTTACCTTCTGTTTCAGAATTGATACTAAGTCTTAGTTCTAAGACAGAAGAGTATCAAGGGCTAGGCAATTGGGGTTAAGTGTCTTGCCCAGGGTCAGACAGCTAGGAAGTGTCTGAGGCCAGATTGGAACCCAGGTTTCCCTGTCCATAGGCTTAGCACTTAATCCAATGAGGCACCCAGCTGCCCCCATTCAGTCATCTTTTAGTGTTGTCTTCATTTGCATTATTGTAGTCACTATATATTATTCACTATGTAAGATTTCTTTTGTGTCAGTTCATACAAGTCTTCTGAGGTTTCTCTGAATTCTCTGAGTCTTCCTGACTCCAGGCTTGGCACTTTCTCTACCTTGCCACCTAACAGAGAGCTCATTGGGTAGATTTACCAACACATCTCTGTTCAGGGAGAATCTGAAACTCAGACCTTAAAAGCAAAGGGTGCTGGATGCTCTGGAGGTTTAAGGAGATGGAATTGCTTTCATTTTCATTATGGTAAAAAAGTTCACCTCATCTTTAAGTGACTGGCTAATTTAGTGGTGCCTTACTGAGAAGGGAAAGAGATATGAAGTTCTGTTTCAAGAGGTTTATGAGTTATTAACTGAATATCCAAATCCCTGAATACGAGAAACAGAATGGCATAGTTAATACAAAATTGGCCTTGGAGTCAAGAAAAGTGTTCAACCTCTACCCCCTGACACATACTGACTTTGTGACTTTGGGAAAATAATTTAATCTCAGGGCTAGAGACCATTCTCTAAGACTAATGTTGTTCAGTCATTTTCAGTCATGTCTGACTCTTTGTGACACCATTTGGGGATTTCTTGGCTAAGATACTGGAGCGATTTGCAATTTCCTTCTGTAACTCATTTTAAAGATGAGGAAACTGAGGCAAACATGGTTATGTGACTTGCCCAGTGTCATATGGCTGGTAAGGATGGATTTGAGGCTGGATTTGAACTCAAGTCTTCCTGATTCCAAGACAACACTTTATCCACTGTACCACCTAACTGCCTCACTAAGACTATAAGTTATAGTCATAAAGGGAACTATGCCCTTACCTGGAAGTTCCCTATACAAATGAAACCTCAGATTCAACCCTTGTCCCCATGGCTAATAAAGACCCTCAGGGAAGTGAGGGGGGAGATGCGAATCTCTGTAGAAGCACAGAGCTTGTGAACCTGCAAGCTTAAGTTTTGAATGCTCCCTAATGGTTTGATTAGCTATAACAAGCATCATACAGCTGGTGAGTTACAGTTCTGCATGCCCATTGAAGGAGCCTGGAGTAGCTTGGACCTAGAGCAACAGCTGGTGACATCCTTGACATAGCTTAGATATAACCAGGCCCCTGATGCTATTAATAGATGCAGTGCTGCCATTCCTAGGAGCAAAATGAATCTAGTGAGCAAAATTTTACACACATATTTTATATGCTCATATACTATAATTTGTTTAGCCACTTGAAAATTAATAGCTATCCACATTGTTTGGGGGCAGGGAGGTGGCACAGTGGAGCGAGCGTCAGACTTGGAGTCAGGAATATCTGAGTTCAAATCTGGCCTCAGACTCTTACTATGTGACCCTGTTTACCTCAGTTTCCTCATATGTGAAATGAGCCAGAGAGGGAAATGGTAAATCATTCCGGTATCATTGCCAGGAAAACCCTCAAATGGGTCTCAAAGGATTGGGCATGACTGAAATGACTGAACAACACTTTGTTTCCAGTGTTTTTGCTATCTCAAGATCTGCTGCTCTGCTTGAGTCTCTTGCCTCCCAGGCCAGGCCAATATGTTTTCCATTAAAACAGGTCTTGAAATCAGGACCACAATTCTAGAGAGGAATGCAGAGATTTTGGTAAATATAGGACCTTTCCTTGTCCCTTTGTACTCTTTGGAGACTCATGTCCGGGAATGGGATTGATGAGTCAAAAGGCTTGACTACTTTAGTGTTTAGCTCAATGGAAGTGTTAGATAATCCCCAGTGTAGGTAATTCATATAAGGTTCATGGAACACCAGTTTTGTCAAAGTACCATTGGAAGGGAATAAGCACTTATATAGTACCTACTATGTGTCAGACACCATATGTATTAAGCCCTTTCTAAAAGCATCGTCTCATTGGATCCTTGCAACAATCCTGGGAGGTAGGTGCTATTATGATCTCCATTTTACTGTTGAGGAAACTGAGGCAAATACAGGTCAAATGCCTTGCCCAGAGTTAGGCAGCTAGTACCTGAGACTAGATTGGAACTCGGGGCTTCCTGACTTCAGGAAGGACTCCAGGTCTGGCATTCTATCCAGTATGTCTCCAGCTGCCCCAGCTACAGTTTGTGTGCTGCAAGAATTTGCCCTGGTCTGCTGCTGGTGCAGGCAATTTACTTCTGCTGGAAGGCTAAAGTTGGACCGAGGAGGCTGAACAATAAATCCTTTGAGGCTTCACTCAGGCTGACAGTCAGGCCAAGGTGGGGACTAGTCAGACCCGTGGTTACAGTGATGGATGGCTTTGTCCTGGAACCCTTCTGAGCATCAGCCCACCTCATCTGCCTGCTTGGCAATCCACCGTTAAGAACAGAATACACCCTTTTCTTCCTCCTCTGCATTTTTCTGTCTCTCTGTGTCATGCAGGAGTAAAATGAGGCCTTTTTCCTGGTTTCAAGAGGTGAGCTGGTTCAACCCAAAGTGCTGAGTCTGAAGTCAGGTTGCTGTGATTAAGCAGCCCGGAGACTTCAAAGTGAGGTCAGAGGTCTGTGAAATCCAGCAAGCCAAGCTTCTAGCTAGCATCCACACCAAAGGATGACAGACTAGGAGAGACTCTTGCAGAGTCAAGAGGGAGGGAGGGAAGGAAACACAATCACAATGCAGACTAGAATCTGGAGGGACCCTTTCTTTTACTAATGAGGAAACTGAGGCACAGAGAGGTGTTTTTGTTCAAGGTTGCAGAGGTCAAAGCCAGGATTTGAACCCATATCCTCTGACTCTTGATCTAGGCTGTTTTCTTTCTTTGTTTCTTCCTTCCTTCCTTCCTTCTTCCCTCTCTCTCTCTGTTTTTTTTCTCTCTCTCTCCCTCCCTTTCTCCCTTCTCTCCTTCCTTCCTTCCTGAAAGGAATTTCTGAAAGGATAAGGGAATGATGATTTTTTTTCAATGAGAATCAGGAAACAATGAACACTGTAGAATCACAGAAGTTAAAAAAAAAAAAACAACAGAAAAAAAAATTAGACTAGAAAATGCCTAGTCCCAGACATATACTACCAAATGATCTTGGCTCCAGAACTCTTGAGAAAAGGGGACTTATAATTTGTTCTTCCAATAGCTGAAAAATTTCGAGTAAATAAAGCCATTTTAGTTGAGATCCTCTTAATTATACTTGGAGTCATTTTTCTTGGAGTTGGAATGAGGGAGAAAAACATTCTCTCCAAGCATGACCATTCTGAACACTTTTTAACTATTTGATGTCTCTTAAGAAATCTGTAATGAATGACAGACTAATTTCAGAGATAACCCCCTTCCTCTCTCCTCATTCCCAGTATCCCCTCTCGTGCCCCCTAAGAAAGACAGAAAAAGAAAACACCCTCCAAGTATAGTGTAGGCCTCAAAACAAACTCCTTCACCTTCCTCACTGATGAAGAGACACAGACCCAGGGCAGCTAGCTGCTGCAGCAGGTTGAAGGAATGCATCACTATAGAATGGGCTTAGCAGGGAGCTGGGAAGGCTTGAGAAAACAATCTGGTGATGCTTTCCCATATGGAGTTTCATTCTCCTGCTAAGCAGTTTCTAAAGGTGGACTTGCAATAAAGTTTCTGAGATTGCATTTGTATCTGTGGCCTCCGATGCTTTTTCTTTTTAACTAGTCTCATGATTTCATTGATATAAGGAACTCCTGATGAGAAAATACCTTCTGCCAATTTGGGTCTGTATTACCTCTCTGGGGCAACTAGGTGAAGCAGTGAATAGAGGACCAGTCCTGGAGTCAGGAAGATCTGAGTTCAAATCCAGCTTCAGATACTCACTAGCCGTGTGACTCTTTGCCAGTCACTTAATCCAGTTTGCCTCAGTTTCCTCATCTGTAAAATGAGCTGGAGAAGAAGATGGCAAACCACTTCAGTATCTTTGCCAAGAAAACCCCAAATAGCATCATGAACAGTCAGTCATGACTGAAATGGCTGAATAAGAAGACCCCTCTGTAACTTATTGTCTTAGAGAGCTTCCTGGGGACACTAAGAGGTTGAGGCTTAGTTTCATTTATTTAGAACTGCAAGGCACTTCAGGGATCTTCTAACTCAAATTGTTCATTTGATGAGAAGGAAGGAAAGGCGATAAGTATTTATATAGCACCTTTTATGTACTGTGATAAAAACACTTTTACAAATATTCCTGGTCCTTACAACAACCCTGGGAAGTAGGTGCTATCATGATCCCCATTTTGGTTGAGGAAAATGAGACAAAGATTAAGTGATTACCCAGGTCACATAGTTTCCGAGACTGGATTTGAACTCAGGATTTCCTTCTCTCACTAAGTTTAGTGCTCCATCTACTGTGCCACCAACTGCCTACATGTGAAGAAATTTAAGTCAGAGAGAGATGAAGTGATATGTCCAGAGTCAGAGGCAAGTTTTCCTGACGCTCAGATCAGTTTGCTATTCACTTTTCTACCCAGTTTATTATATATAGAAAAATCTCTTCCCATTTCTCTCTTGTATGTGTTTCATGAAAAGTATACTGGACTGGGAGACAGGAGACTCACTTGTGAGCACTGGCTGGGCCATTGCACAACCCTGGAAAAGTCACTTTGACTCTCTGGGGCTTCAGTTTTCTCCTTTGTAAAAGGAGAGAGTTGGACTAGATGATACCTAAAGCCCCTTCTAGCATGGACATTCTAATAGACTAGGTTCGCCCCAAGCAGGAGCATGTGATTTAATGCCTATCTTGAGCAAACTATAGCTAGGACAGGTAGAATAAAAAACTAAGAAATAATCTGCTAATATAGTCCTTTAAGAGTGTGCCTGCTGGGAAGGTAGGTGGTGCCGTGGATAGAGCATTAGACCTAGAGTCAGAAAGATCTAAGTTCAAATCTGGTCTCAGATACTTTCTAACTGTGTGACCCTGGGAAAGTCACTTAAACCTGTTGGCCTCAGTTTTCTCACCAGTAAAATGAGCTGGAGAAGGAAATGGCAAAATTAGTCTACTATCTTTGCCAAGAAAACCCCTATTGGGGCCACAAAGAGTCAGAATTTAATGAACAACAACAATTTAGGGGGCAGCTAGGTGGCTCAATGGCCTGAGAGCCAGGTCTAGATGGGAGGTTCTGGGTTCAAATATGCCTTCAGATAATTCACAGCTCTGTGACCCTGGACAAGCCACTTAATCTTCATTGCCTAGCCTTTACCATTCTTCTGTCTTGAACCAATACAGGGTATTGATTCCAAGATAGAAGATAAAGGTTAAAAATACAACAACAAAAAGTACGCGTAGTGTTCTAGAAAGACCATTTCTAGGCTGTTATTTGTACTTTATTTAGCATTTTGATGGAAAACACCATTTATTAAGATATTACTATGCAAGAAGCATTGTGGATACATAGGCATCTTCAATCCCTATTCTCAAGGCATTACATTCTAATAAGGGAGACAACACATGTTGGGTATTGGTGTGTGCGGAGGTGGACTTTGGAAATTTACTTGGAATGTGAGTGGAGCCACTAGAGAACAGTTTAACATGCCCCATCCAGGAACATTGGTAAAGCTGACTTTATCATGGCTCATGGTTCCAAATTTAGAGGGAGGAGGAGGGAAAAAAAGATGACTTCTTTGAGGGAAGCAAGTCGTTGAGGAAGCTATGAAGAAGATGGAAATGGCAGGAAAGGAGAAGAGGTGGTAAAGTGACACATAAGTGGAGTTTTCCTGAAACAGAATCTGGAAGAGAATACTATGGGATAGGTTGTTGTTTTGGGCTGTATCCAGCAATTTGTCCCAATCTCTTCCCAATGAAGATACTTATTTTGAGTAAAGGTTGAGACCAAGGACAGAGGAAAGAATTCTTTAAAAGGGGGTGCTTGATATTGAAATGCTTCCTGAGATATTTTCAGTAACAAAGAGGTTTTTTGGTATCACTTAAATTCTTATCAGCCATAATTTAAATTCTTGCTAAACACTGAATAACTTCTCCTTTATTGCTTTTGGTTAACATCGTCATCTATTTAGAAAATACATTCTTAAAATCTTTGGGGGATCTTTTAGGCAAATGATAATGGTAAAAATGAATTCCCTCAATCCCCTTTTAATTAAAGACAATCCAGAAGTGCATTGTGCCCTGTAGTGAAACATTTCTTTCAGCTCCAATTCTCTCCTTTTCCAGAGGGATGTAAAAAGCCAGCAAAAATCACTCAGTTGTATTTGGAATAGGACTCAAAGGATACTTATGGGGGGAGTGGATTTTCTGGCTTGACCATCAGACAAGAGAGTCACTAACCACAGAAAATGGCACAGGTGACACAAATTGAGGGTGTTAGGCTTTTCCCTGTCATCACTAATGGGAGGCAACCTCTACCCCCACCCAAAAGTTAATTTGACTGATGAAAGGCTGCTGGGACTTTAGGCCTGGTTCACATCTGGGGCAAGAGGCAGATGGAGTGAGTTGTGCTTGATTATGGAGAATTAGAAGCTTCAGGATCCTTATTCTAACTCCTGACTCCCCTAACTACTAGGTCACATGGCTCCCAATTTTTCTCTTCACTTGGAGATCTCAATTTTGAGTGTTTTCTGAGCTGCAGTGCTATTCAATTCTGGTTTACTTCTTTTTTTTTTTAAACCCTTACCTTCCATCTTAGAATCAATGCTGGGTATTGGTTCTAAGGCAGTTAAGCCTATTCCAAATACAACTGAGTGATTTTTGCTGGCTTTTTACATCCCTCTGGAAAAGGAGAGAATTGGAGTTGAAAGAAATGTTCTGGGCATTGGTTCTAAGAGGGGTAAGGGCTAGGCAATGGGTGTTAAATGACTTGCCCAGGGTCACACAGCTAGGAAGTGTCTGAGGTCAGATTTGAACCCAGGATTTCCCATCTCTAGGCCTGACTCTCAATCCACTGAGCCACCCAGCTGCCCCCTCTTGTTTACTTCTAACCCAATTATGATGCTTAGCTTTCTTTTCCAGATTTGACATGTCTGATACAAGAACTGTTGTTTGCCCTTCATTTGTAAAAGGACAAATAACATCACAGGTGATGTCTTGACTTGCACATGCATTGGATTTTAGTGAGGCAGAGTTATGCAAAGTCATCAGCCTCACTCTGTCTTCTAGATCCATCCAAAACTAGTGGCAGGACAAAAGTCAGGATGACTGGTGATGGCCTGGGAAGAAATGGATGATCTTGGCATCTTTGATGTCTAGCCAAACTCTAAGTGCTCTATTGCATCTTCTTCAACCTCCTTCATGACTCTTGAAATAAATTGTCATCCACCTGTACCACTGGAGAGTTCTCCACATTATTGGGATAGGTACAACCCTAACTCACTGATGGTTTTGAGGCTCCCAAGACAGTTCTACTTGGATATGGTCCCTTGTATAGCTTCTTGGATCTACAGGTGAGACTTAGGTGACAGGAGGATCCCAAGACAGATGAGTAGCCCTAAAAAGGATTTAGTAAGCTCTCATGCCAGAGGAGCTAATCCTTCCTGAAAACTCTATATATCTGAATTTTTGTATATGAATAGAGGAAAAATAATTTTGGATTTTTCTCATTGTATAAAGATTCCCAGTATGGGAACTCCCCTCACTAACACAAACCACAATATTTCTATGGGTTAGGACATAAATTTATAGAAGGAATTTGCCCACAGTTTGGGTTAATTCTATATGAAACGCTAATCTGGAGACACAGATTACAATGCATAGAATCACAGAATAATAAAATTGGAAGAGATCTGAGGTCATCTAGTACAATCCAGATCTGAATAATGGGTAATTACTATAGTCTGATTTCAATGCCAAGAGACTGAGCAAAATCTTATGGAACTTAGAAAACTGATACCTAGAATACTTTTTTAAGGACACATAGAGATTGGTTCTACTACTTCAGAATATTCTTTAGGTGACCCAAAGGCCAGAGGAATTCTTTAAGTAGGTCATTCCTAGAAAGGAATAAAGCACAGGCATAGTTATTTGCTGATCTGGAGCAATTTGTACCTTTAGCCCTCTTTGAGGAGTGGTTAGCAAAGTGAAGAAAGAACAGCAGTGTGCTAATGCCCTTAGACACTGCATCCTTAGGGTCTACTAGAAAGAGATTACAGCCCTGAGTTCTCCTCTTCTCTCCTCTCTTCTCCTCCCTTTTCCTCTTCACTCCCTTTCCTCCTCTACTAGGACCATGATTTGTAAAAATGATCTTCCAGCTAGGTGACACAATGGATTGAGCTCTGGACATGGAGTCAGAAAGATATGAGTTCCAATTTGGCTTCAGACACATAGCAGGTCCTGGGGAAATGACTTAGCTTTTTCCTGCCTCAGTTTCCTCATCATAAAATGGGGATAATAACAGCACTTCTCTAAGGGTTCTTGTGAGGAAAAGATAAAATAATATTTTTAAAGCACTATGCAAACATTATATAATTATATCAATGTTAGCTATCATTTTTATTATTTAATTGAATTATTTAATTAAAATATTAAATTATTTAATTGAACTACTCACTGACATAACTGGAATTAGAACCTTCTGAGTTTGAAGAATTTAAACATGAGAAAACTTAATCAGGTTCTCTCCTTTGTTTCAGTTCCTTCATTCGGCAACAAATACCTCTCCAAATGAATGATTGTATGATAACTCCAGCACTAGAGAGAAGAAAAAGGAGGAAACTTATGCATAGGACTGACATGTCCAAAAGATTTATTAAAGTACATTCTTTACAGCTGTTTGGAGATGGAGTGGGTCACTATAGGCTTCTAAATCTACCAGGTTGATGGTATGATAGTTGTCTGGACTGAAGTAATAATGTGGCAGTCCAGAAGATGGTTTCTAGACTTTCCCTTTTGATATAGTAAAAGTCCTGTTTATGCTGTGTGTTAGAGATTCTCTTTGGATAGGAAATGGAATATACATTTATATATAGAATGCACTGTAAGGTATAAAATAGGATACCCTGCATCTTCTTTATGTCTCTGATGGTTATTGCTGTAACGGCATTTGAGCCGGGCCCTGTGTAACAGGTTTGGCCTAGTAAAATTTGCTGAGAGTAACAATACTTGGCCGAAGCCTGTAAAACCAAAAATCTCTATTTAATAAGTATTAAGGAAAAAGGTTAAGAAAAATAAGGATAGGTAATAACAGTTGAGGATAGGATCCCTAAATCTAACAGGGGCTAAGCTTTCCCACTACTGTCTGATTCTCATGAATCTGCTTCTCGCTTGGGTTTCCCCAAAGCCTCCTTGTTCTCCTTAAATTACTACTAATTCCCGGGGTCTATAATAAATATCTTATGCTTAATACTAATCCTTTCAGTTATATAAGTAAGTTTTCTGTCTCCTTAGATCTCTTTCAGCTTTAAATCAGTTTGGTTATTTGCTCTCTCTGCCCACTGCCAGTCCTTCCGGGCCTAGCTAGGCTTTTCAGCCTAAGCAGGCCGCAAAATGGCCTGGCCTTCTCAGCAGCCACACAAAGGAAAAACTGTCTCTCTTTCTCTTTTTTGTTGATTTTCCCCACAAACTTATTCCAGAAACTCTAGCCTGTTCTCCTCCTTCACCTGCCACTGGGTATTTTTCAGTATTCTAGGGAACAGAAACAGCAGCACTCTTGCTAGGGAAAAAAACCTCCACATGTCTATTAGCAGTTGGACAACCAACGGAATCAGGCTACCCAGAATTCCAATCAGGAAACCTTCTCAAGATTCTGTCTGGCCTTGAAGAAACCTTATCCACTATTCTTTACCCTGTCCTTAACTGCTAAGATCCCAATTACTCCAAATGGTCGGTCCTCATTAGCCCTATGGCTTAATTAATCCTAATACCACCATGTGTTAGACACTGTGCTAAATTCTTTTTACAAATATTACCTGATTTATTTAATTCTTACAACAACTCTGAGAGGAAAGTACTATTGTTATCTCTATTTTACAGTTCAGGAAACTGAGGCAAACAGAGGTTTTTGTTTGTTTTTAAGTAATTTCCCTAGGGACACATTGTCTGAGGCTATATTTAAACTCAGGTCTCCCAGACTCCAGGACCAACAATGTAGCCAGAATATCACCTATACTTTTGGGGAAATTATGAGATAGTGGTTAGTAAGGAATTAGGTAGTATCTGCTATCTCCTTTTAAAATCTACACTTTGAGATTCCTTAATGAGCAATTAGTTAGGCAAATAAGAATCTGGAGAGGAAAATCTCTCCCAATTTGTTTAAAATTAGAGGTGCCCTATAGCCCTTGGCTATCTTTGGTTTTTTAAGTGCTTGACTCTGTGTCCTGGCAGAATATTATGACCTTGTCTCTTACCTGATTAAAGATTTGGTTTTTCTGACCATCTTAGTGGTTCTGTGTTTTTCCACATTAACATTTACAAGGGAGAGATCACAACCCTTTAGTTCAGTGATTCCCAAAGTGGGTGCCACTGCCCCCTGGTGGGTGCTACAGCAATCCAGGGAGGCGGTGATGGCCACAGATGCATTTATCTTTCCTATTAATTGTTATTAAAATTAAAAAAATTAATTTCCAGGGTGCTAAGTAATATTTTTTCTGGAAAGGGGATGGTAGGCCAAAAAAGTTTGGGAACCACTGCTTAGTTATAGGTAAGGCCATGTACCCATAAACCTAGTTAAGAGCTAGTAGGTAAGGAAAAGGTTACTAAGAATGCCTCTGACTAAGATTAAATCGATTCTTTTAATTACCTATATCTGCACCTAAATCACAATCATTTCTCCCAGGAAACTAATGATACAAAGTTATAAATTCATCCTAACTCTTATTTAACTCCTTACAGGTATTCTGATCCTTTCCAAAACCATCTCATGGGGTTTTTGCCAAAGAAATCCCACGAAGTTCCATGGAAAGGCTTTGAATCTCATTTCACTTCCAAGATGTTCTCCAAATTGGCCTGCCAATGATTTTAAGAACAAAACTAAAATAAGAAAGTAATATCATCATCTTGCACTTTCCAGGCCTACATTTCTGTCTTTATTATGTATACATATTTGTTGGTAGAAACTCTCCTTCTTCCCTCTCCCCAAAATAAAATTATCCCTAGTTTTTGTATTGTATTTCAGCCAGAGCTAAATTCCACTCTCTACATATAGACAGTGAAATTTATATGTGTGTTTGTATATACACATATAAATATATAAATACATATGCCTATATATAGTGAAATTTATATAGACAGTGAAATTTATATACATATATAAATAGATGTATATTCATGTATTTAGAACAATTCATCTGTTCCTCTGACTCCCTCCTCAACCACACACGCTACCAATGAAAACAAATCATGAGCATAATTCTTGTCTCAGGTTCATTTTTCCTTAGTTTTCCTGGCCAGACAAAATGTGCATTTCCCATATCCCTCCTCATCCATCTAACAAAATAAGTAGTGGACCTAACAAAGGTTTCAAATGTGATTCTGTTTGATTTCCAAGCTCTGCTTTAGATTGGTTTTAGCAAGCTATTCTGAACCTTATTTACCCTTGAATTCTTCTTCCAATTGGTATTGATAATGAAAATGATATAAATAGAAAATGATATTTTCTAAAGCAATTTTTAAATGCAAATTTTGTTCTTAGCTGCTTACATTTCCATAAAATATCCTGAATAAGAGAAAATTTATAATATTCCCATTGTGTATTAAAAGTAAGTGTGTAACTTAAAAGACTTTTGTCCTTTTCCTCAAGTATCTCTCCTAATGAATGGAAGACACAGACTATTGCTCATGTAAACTCCATCATGTGGGGTGGTAACCATAATCTGTTCTAATTGTTGCTCTCTTTTCCAAGAAGGAAGAGCCATACCGTGCTCTTAGAGGAAGGACACTTTAGATAATTGTTTATAAGCTCCCCATCGCTTTGAAATCACTTCAGGACAGGGGCTGGGCAATGTACTTTGCTAGTTGTTGAACTGGCAGCTTTTAGAGTTTCTGAATACAACAACCTTCTTGACATGAGTCAAAAGGGAAGGTCTTTCCCTTGGTACTTGGTACTTGGCACTCTGGTCAGAAGTGGATCTTCAGCAGATACCGTGTAGCACCACCTCACACCATCACTGTTGAACTGAAATAGAAACTTTCTCTTTAATAAAAGTGAGTTAATTTGGTCCTTAAAGTTTCTTATTCAAAAGATAAAATTGTAGATGTTATGCTGTATAGATTTGTTTCACAAGATCCCAGACTGTGACTTGTAATTAGCTTGGGGGTGAATAGAGCTTTGCTCTAAGAGGTGGCTTTATGTGTGTGTGTATGGAAGGGAGAGGGATACCTTCTCTGGAAGGTCCACTTCTATGTAGTTTCCTAATGGCAGCTACAATACCAGCTTCACTGTGCCTGTAAGAGGGAAATTTAGGTATTTTATAGATATGTATTTAAAGTGTGGCCACCAGGAATCAACAATTCAGGTTGATTCCCTAATTAAATCAGACCCAAGTCAGCATCAGTTTAGGCAGTTTATTTACTATTAGGAAGGTAAAGATATAGGAATAAAGAGAAAGGGAGAGGCTAGTCCAGGTCTTCGGAGGCCTGGACGAGAGAGAAGGTTAAAAGGCTAAATAAATGAGGCTACAAGCCTCAAGGCCCAGCAACCAGATAGGCTAGTGCCTACTTAAGGCAGAGTTTGGAAATGCCAAGGTAGGCTAAGGAAGTCAGCCTAACTTACCCACGTGACAATACAGAGTAGAAGCTGTCTGTGGTCTCAGGAGCTCCTTCAGCACCAAGTTCAAGGCGGGAACTGCCTCCACAGGAAGTAACCAACATACTTAAAGAGATAGTGTCTTTCGTCACTTCCCATGGGTCCACCTCTAATTCAAGTGGACAAATGGCAGTCTCTACATTGATTTGGACTGCCCAAAGGGCAGTCCCTTGTTCTTGATTTGTTATTTATTGTCATGTGTGGGTAACTCCCCTCCCCACTAAGGGAGGTGGGAATGACCTCATCTCAGGTAGGTAGAGTTTTAACTATAGAATGGACTAGAGCTAATTTTATTTACACATGCCTCATATCACGGTCATTTCCGTGCACAGGACACTTTAGAGATTCACTAAGTAAAGTCCCCTTCTAGCTAGTATCCACGGTGGATGGACCTATCCTCTCTGACACTCTATCCCCTACCCCCTTTTCCACTATTTGAGCTATCATCTGTGTTGCTAGATCTGCT
Organism: Gracilinanus agilis; assembly: GCF_016433145.1. Taxonomy (NCBI): domain Eukaryota; kingdom Metazoa; phylum Chordata; class Mammalia; order Didelphimorphia; family Didelphidae; genus Gracilinanus; species Gracilinanus agilis. The sequence goes on along the minus strand of NC_058132.1, from coordinate 192,560,797 downwards.
TCTCCACTGCTCACCCCTTCAAACTGAATTTGCCCTGGGCAAAGTTGAGGATAATTATAATAAATTTTTTTAAAGAAAAATTACAAAATATCTCATTTGGAGTCAGGGGATCTGGTTTCAAATTTCTCTATTAAGTTTCTAATTTCAGGCAAGCTTCTTTGGATTTCAATTTCTTCATTTTTAAGAAGAGGAAGTTGTTTTTCTTCCCAGTCACTAGATATAAAAAGATCAATAAGCTAAAACATGAAATTATAATGACTATGTTTGTTCTTAAAGGAGAGATATGCAAAGATATTTTCCTTCCTCTCCTCCTTCTTCCTAACAGAGATAGATAGTATGAAAATAAAGTATTGGTTTATTCAGGGAATTCTGTACCAAACAAAACTGCTTTTCAGTTCACTGCTAAACTGTTCATCCTTACTAATCTTCAGCTGAGAAAATCCTCTTCTATACTCAACTGTGGCTTTATAAACTCAACCTTAAAAGAGCTTTTAGAAAATGTTAGTTGTTATGAGCATATACCTCTTTTCTGTGAGAACTACAAAGTTTTTCAAACTGATTATTTCTAGGCTGTGTATATCAACCTAGCTAGTAATTAATTTACTCAGAAGCTACATTATCCAATCAGAACTGAGTTTACAGCAGCACAATTCAGGTTGTCCCTTTAAGCTAGTACAATAGGATATCAAAAGTTCCACAAAGCTTTCTTTGCTTTTCCTTCTCAAGCCAGAAGTGGCAACAGACACTAGAGATCTTGATTGAATCAGTTCTCTCTTGAATTGATTAGGAATCACCTAAATGATACCTTCTCTAAGCTTACTACTTTAACTGCCATATCCCCAATAGGGCAGCTTTTCGACTCTTTTTCAGTCTTCATTTCTTCTCTGGAGTGGTTCATATGTTGTTCTTCTCCTTCCTACTATTTGTATGGGTTAAATCAAAAGTTCCCATTTTAGTGGTTCACAAACCCCTGAAGGGATTGAGTTAAAGATTCTTTAATGGAGTCTCAAACAGTAAACAATTATCTAATTATGTTACAAATATGTTTTACCTAATCAATAATGATCTAAGTCAATAAGCATGTGCATTGAAGCATTATAGGTTTGTTTTTGTAGTGATCATGATCAGTTGTGTATAATGATTTGTTATTCATGGAGTGATTAAATAAGACTCAGATAGGCTTTTGAATGAGCACAATGTGTTCTTGCAGTTTCTCAACCTGTCATCAAATTGTTTCCAAACCACCAAAAGTTTAACATGTACATACCCAAGTTCATAACTAATGATCAGACGCATATATATATATATATATATATATATGTGTGTGTGTGTGTGTGTGTGTGTGTGTGTGTGTGTGCATTTATTTATTTATTGCAATCTGTATACTGCACTAGAGTGCCTCCTTAGTTCCCTCTGAATGGAACCTCATCAGCCCGGTAATCTAAAGATCAATTGCATTTTAACATCACAAATAGTAGGTGGTTTGGAAAGTATGATTGCTGGGGATACATATTGTAGGCCATCTTGAAACCATCATCAACCATCACATTTTGTTTCTGCAGGAACAATTTCTAGATCATCTCTCATTGCTGTATTAAGACCATTTTTCAACTTAAACATCCTCTGCTTATCTTATTATTTTTCTATCTAGTAGATTTTCAAATGAACTTGTTGGCAATACTGGTACATAATTCAGTAGTTATTATAAGAGTATAGTTTCTGTGCAAGTGGTGGAAGAAAAGAAAATCATGTCCAAAGAGATTATTTTCTTAAAAAGATTGGTTTGTATATACATAAACTATATATACTCACTGTTTAATGCAATATTTATTAGCCAATATGAAAGTAAATACTGTATATTATAACTGTTAATTTTTGACAGTTGATTAGGTGGTTAAAATGTAAATAATTAATTTCCATTACTCAGAAGAGAGCTTATAAAATTTTCCTACCATTTTGTAACACATATTTATATGAGTAAGCATTTCTTCTTTATTCTTGTTGTAAATCAAAATACAGAAATAAACTTTATGTTGAACCAGATTTAAGACTGTATTTGGGAGACAGCTAGGTGGCTAAGTGGATTGAGATCCAGGCCCAGAGATGGGAGGTCCTGGGTTCAAATCTGATCTCAGACACTCCTAACTGTTTGACCCTGGGCAAGTCACTTGGCCCCCATTGCCTAGCCCTTTGACTCTTCTGCCTTGGAGCCAATACATAGTATTGATTCCAAGATAGAAGGTAAGAGTTTAAAAAAATAAAAGACTGTATTTGTCTGGGTTTAAGCCATATATAGCAAAATTTATTTAAAAAGATCTAAAAATGAGTCTAAGTTTTTATATGATTATCATATTATATTAAATATTTTCCAAGTTATAAAAGTTATAAAATAAATTTAATATGTCTTATAGATAGTAGTAATCATATGAAGTCTTGCTAGATTATTTATTTTAATTTTTAGAGAATGTCCCACATAAAATATTTATAATTATAGAGTATATAATTTAGAGTTTTAATAATTATGTATATNAGATCCAGGCCCAGAGATGGGAGGTCCTGGGTTCAAATCTGATCTCAGACACTCCTAACTGTTTGACCCTGGGCAAGTCACTTGGCCCCCATTGCCTAGCCCTTTGACTCTTCTGCCTTGGAGCCAATACATAGTATTGATTCCAAGATAGAAGGTAAGAGTTTAAAAAAATAAAAGACTGTATTTGTCTGGGTTTAAGCCATATATAGCAAAATTTATTTAAAAAGATCTAAAAATGAGTCTAAGTTTTTATATGATTATCATATTATATTAAATATTTTCCAAGTTATAAAAGTTATAAAATAAATTTAATATGTCTTATAGATAGTAGTAATCATATGAAGTCTTGCTAGATTATTTATTTTAATTTTTAGAGAATGTCCCACATAAAATATTTATAATTATAGAGTATATAATTTAGAGTTTTAATAATTATGTATATAATTATTTATTATTTTATAATTATATAATATAAATTTTAATTTGGAGCTTTTTTGGGCAGCAATTACCATAATTATTATAAGCAACAAAAGAATATTATGACTAGTATGTTAAATTACTCTGAGAATTAATAAAATATTTTTTGATGTTGTTGAAAGGGATTCATGGAACAGAAAACTCTGAGAACCAGTAGCTTAAATTAAAGCCTCCTGATTCTCAGTGCCATTTTACTTGTCACAATCAGACCTTAAATGAAAAGATAATATATTCATTTTTCTCCTCTTTCCTCCTTACTGCCTGAGATGGCAGATCCAAAGATTTTCAGTTTAAGTTTATTCATGATTCCTGATTTAATTAGTACTCTAGATAAAATATGAATGATCATAACTTCCTTTGATCTGTGCATTTTCTTATTTGTAAGCAAGTAGTTGTAAAAAAAAAAAAACCAATACTGAATGACCTTGGTATTTAGGCAAGGGAAATGCTGATAAATGTTTTACAATCAGCTTCCTGAAAAACAATATACACACAATACATTTAAGTTTAATGTGTATTATAAACATTTTTTCTAACACTTTCTTAATACTAAACAATCAAAAAACCAATAAATCAAGCCCTAATATGTAATGTTGCTGATTTCCAAGGTATAAATCTCACATTGAATATTTAATTTAAATTTAACAGTTGATTCTTCCAAGTTAGGGTGAACTGGTTCCAGCACACCTCAGCAATCATCAGCAAATCTGAATACTGATTGGGGGACTAGGAATAATATGAGAGTGAGTGATGTTGATTTATTAATGTGTCCAAAGTGGGCAAAGTTGGGTCTAGGGTTTTGCTCTTAGGTAAAAACAAGTCAATTGTCATTGCTTTCTGATAGGAGATTGGGGTAATTGGATCACTGCCTTTTTCATTGCTTCCCCTACCTCCCCCACCCCATGGATACACTGAGAAATCTTGGCATGGTATTATATACTTTACAGAACAGGGAAGTAAGAGTAAGTCATATCCAGTGGGCGAAGAGTCATATTCACATTCCAAGAGTGAAGACCAGAGATTAAAATTAAGTATTATATAATTTTGTTTTCTCCTTCAACCAAACAAACTTCCAAATACTCCAACACAAAAGATATATAAATATCAACTGTTATTAAACTTTTGACTGACATTGAAACATAGCTTTTACTGTTAGATGGTGGGAGCAGCTGGGTAGCTCAGTGGATTGAGGGTGAGGCCTAGAGATGGGAAGTCCTGGGTTCAAATCTGACCTCAGACACTTTCTATCTGTGTGACCCTGGGCAAGTCACTTGACCCCCATTGCCTAGCCCTTACCACTCTTCTTCACAGTATTGACTCCAAGATGGAAGGTAAGGGTTTAAAAAATATTTAAAAAAAAAGAAAAGAAAAGAAAAGCAGATGTATATAGCCCAAATCTGAAGGTAAATTCATAATCTAGTAGTAATTTGGAGAGATTATTTTTTTTAATTTTTTTAAACCCTTAACTTCTGTGTATTGGCTCCTAGGAGGAAGATTTGTAAGGGTGGGCAATGGGGGTCAAGTGACTTGCCCAGAGTCACACAGCTGGGAAGTGTCTGAGGCCAGATTTGAACCTAGGACCTCCTGTCTCTAGGCCTGACTCTCAATCCACTGAGCTACCCAGCTGCTCCTGGATAGATTATTTTTAAGAATGTATTTTACTTTAAAAAATATGTACCTTTTCCACCTAGATCTGAAAGAAAAAAAGTATCCACTGAAGAAGTAATCTTTGGAAGCAAAAGGGCACTTACTTTTTATTCATATTTTACTTCTCTAAAGAGAAACATAATAATACTTCATATATGTTCATGATTTTGTTTTATACTTTACAAAATACTTTCTCATGTGTTATCTCATTTTATTTGAAGATATTTGACTAAGTTTTCTCTGTATACAATTAACCTTTTTTCTTCAGAATCTTCCAATTCCAATTTTAGCTTTAGCACATAATAAGTTTTTGCTCCAGCATAATCTCTTATAACTCTAAAGACCTCATTTTTGTAGTAAATTAAGTCATAGAATAAAGTATCAAATAGAATCTCTCTTTTCTTTTTTCTTTGCAATGTGGTTGAGCTGTCAATTCAGCCTTTCTGCCATGATTCTTTCCTTATTGTAAAGTATGTATTCATAAGAGCTATTGTTGCAAGGTGCTGTTTTTGTAGCTCTTTTGGATGAAGCTTTACCTTTGTTAAATTTGCATAAAGGGACCAATTATTCTTGTCAATTCAGTTTAATTTAAAATATTTATGGAAGATCTATGTCCACAGCACCAAACTAAGAGCTAGATTTACAGACAGAACAACAAACAAACAAAAAGGAACAGTCCCACCTTTCCAAGAATTTATGGTTTAGAAAGGAATTATAAAAATAAATAAAAAATAGTCTTTCTTGACAGTATACTAAAATTGCATGAGGAAAAAATAGATTTTTCAAAATATGAAATGTAACACACACCCCACCTACTTACTGCAAAGCAAGGGACTAGGTATTTTTTTCATTTGAAAATGATGAAAAACCAGTATTTCCAAAATCTTCAGGTTTATAACCTCCAAATTAAAATATTCATATAATCTTTACAAACAATGAGGCTATACTTTCACAACTAAGTATTTGTATTTCACTAAGTGAAAATCTTTGATTATATATTACTTACCTTCCAATACTGTATAGCTCTGCCACATTGTCCTTCTTTTTGTTCCTCACACATAGCATTCCATCTCTTGACACTCATCTTGTGTATGCTTCCATGCCTCTTTGATTCTTAGAATCCTTCCCTTTCAATACACAGCTTAAACACCATCTTTTACATAAAACCCTTCTTGACCCACTCTGAGTTACTAATGTCCACCCTTCCAAACTACCATATATTTCACTACCATGTAATGTATATATATATATACATCTGCATATAAATGGTACCATTTTATATATATGTATTTATACATGTTTTCCCCAAATCCTTGGCATCAGGAACTGTTTCATGTTGGTCTTCATGTCCTTAGCACCTAGAACTGGGCCTGTTACATAGTAAGTACTTATTATATCCTTGTTGATTGATTGGAATTCAATGACACCTGCTTTGTTTTTGTTTGTTTATTATTACTTTCATTTTGCCTTGGGTCTGAATAGTAAAAAGAATAAAAGAAGGAGAATGCTCTGTTGATTGGATTCAATTAGATTTCTTACTTTTCTGTTGGAAAGGAAAGTAGGTCAAGGATGCCATATGTCTTTTGACTTTCTGACTTGGCATGATGCTCCAAACTTCATGATCCTGATTATTTGTCAAGTAGCATATTGGTAACTTTTGAGCCAAAGATTTAAACCATTGTCTATCTTGATTCTAGAGTGTCTGCCAATAAACTAGTTGGATTATTTTCTATCATAGACTCTTAGACTTGAAAGGGAGCTCAGCTTAATACAACCCCAATCTAAAGTCCAATTTTCAGTCACTTTTTTCTCAAGTTGAAATCTATGTCTTCATCCATTCACCCACGTCACTTTTGAGTCACTTCTAAAATTACTGAGCAAACCAGAGATAAAAGTAGATAAAATAGATAAAAGTAGATCCACCAGAATTCTCTTCTAATTACTTGAGAGGTAGCATGGTATAGTGGGAAAAGCTTAATACCTAAAATAGAGGAACTCAATATATAACCTCTATCACTAATGATAGTCATTTAATTTCTGTGGTCTTATTTCCCTTGCCAGTAAAGTAAAGGAATTGAACTAAATTGCCCTTTAAAGTTACTTCTAGATCTAAATCTCTTACTCCCTATAGTCATTTAGCCTCTTTGAGCTGTAGCTTCCTAATCTATAAAATAGGATTCTGCTACCTGTAGCACTGCAAAGATCCAATTATGTACAATGCTTAAAGTGCTATATAAGTGTTGCTTGTTACTCTCTAACTAATACCCCATCTCTAGAACCCTACCAAAATGTTGCCAATAACTCAGAAAAGTGATTTGGTGATTCTAATACTTCTTTTAATGTTATAAATAATCTGCTCCTATAAATTTATTTTCAATTTGAATAAATTTTGCTCTCTGAGTGGAGGCCTGCTCTTTTAGTAAGGTCTAACAATAGTGGTGTTTCCTCTGGATTTGCTATGCCACATTGATTATTTTGAGACTCTTTCCTTATATGTCTTTGAAGAAGCAAGGATAACATACATGCTTTCCCAAGAACACAGAGAATTATTTAGGATTGGAGACATGGACAGGCAAAATGTTTAAAAACCCAAGCTCTTGGGCAATTTGCTGAGGATGGCAGAATTTTTAAACAGGGAAGGGGAATGTCAGTGGGAAGAGGAGGTATGACTAAGGACACCCATTTCTAAAGCACATATATAGTGGGTTTTGCCTGAGATGATTACTTGTGTGGCTATTTTGGAAATTCATGATTCTGTCTAATGGAAAACCTTAGCTTTCAATTTCAGAGAATGCAAAGGTATTCTGTGATGGATTCCTGTCAGTTGTTTCTTGTTGAATAGCATCCTTTTGTTTAGCTGATGAGCCAGAACTGAGGGTGCATATAAAACCCATTAACAGGAAAATCATTCTCTCTTCTGGTGGTCGTGAAGGCAAAGACAGCTGTAAATTCATGGCAAGGGAGCAGAAGTGACTGTTGTAGCTTCCTACCGCCATTTGCCTATCTCCCCATCTGGGTGGACATAGGATTGGAAAGATGGTATCCCTTGATTTTTGCTTCTTGCACTTGTCCTTTTCTGCTCTTAGGGCACCGAGGGTTGGAGGTATAAAGGACCAGGCTATTTGAACTAGTGAAATCCCCAAAGGTCAAGGAACTAGATCCTATATCAGTTGTAGGTAGCTGATAGCCTAAAAAGTGATTATGAGAGTATGTGAGACCTGGATGGGAATGGGATGGTGAATGGAAATGAATTTAAGTAATAAAGCAGAAGGCTTAAGAAAATCATTTCAATTTTAATTAAATGTTCTCAAAATTTGGACTGGATTACTTAAGGAAGGTGTTTAAAATCCAAATAAACCTTCCTTCAAGCTTTGTTAACTCCACTAGTGGTTAACACAATGCTTTATACAAAGTAAGCTATTTCATAAATGTGGATTGAATTGAATTTTTTGAATTAGTGCTTTTGTGAGGGTGGAAATATCCAGTCCAATGTTGCATTTTTAAAGTGATCTTAGAGGGGCTAATGATTTGTAGCAAAACCAAATGGGATCAGAAGAGTTAAACATGAGTGAAAAATGATTGAACAACAACAAAGATTCGATTTCTCTTCTGTATTCTCCTCTAATCACCCATAGATCTTCCTCTACCTTGATTGGGGAATCAAGGTTCAGCAGCTTGCTTTGTAGGCTTGGCTGTCCACTGTGACTCTATCCAACTGAGGCTCTTTGCTTCCATTCTTACAAAACTGAGTTTGGACTGGACCCCAGAATTCTTAGTTTCATCTCAGTGGTAACAGATGAGTGAGTTGATAACATGGCAGACTACATGAATTCTTCTGGTCATTTTCAGATTTATGTTGTAAAACAAATTTTTTTCTGGGTATCTCAGTATATTCTTAGTTTTTCAAAGTAAGCTTAAAATATTATTTTCTTCTATTTTAGAAGTAATCAGATTTTGTAATGAAAAGTGTGAAATCACATGTTCTAGATTCAAGGCCCAAATCTGTAACTAATTGCTGAGTAACTTTGGACTAGTCACTTAATCTTTCTGAAACGAATTTCCTCTTGTTAAAACAGGACTAATAATGCTTTGTTACCTACTGCACAGATTTGTTGTGAAGTTCAAATGATATAGCAATGCAAACTATTTTGTAATCATGAAGTGCTATGCAAATGTGAGTTTTTATGATTATGTTAAGCATCCTAAAGCAGGGAACATATTAGCTCTATCCTTTTGATATGAAAGCACCGCTCTCTTTATCCATCGCCTTAGGAAGTAGGTTGAATTGAACTCACATGATTTATCCCCATTTTTTTGTTTGACAAATCTTTCTAATCTCACAGTTATTCTTTAAAATAGACTCATCACCAGCTCATTGCACTAGTTGTCTATATTTATTCTAAACTCAATTTAGCTGTGGCATCTGTGCAAAATAGAATGGAAGTTATTTATTGCCCTACTCTCCAGAGGGAATGCTTGATATCTGACATTTATATTCCCTTGGACATAAAAACCAGAGAGAAAGAAAATCAAACTTCATGCTTTGGGGCCTAAACAGATTGCTTACGATGGTGAGCAAAAAAAAAAAATTGCCCTTTCTTCTCTGGAATCATAAACATGCTTCCAAGAGTGTGTCTCTATGTGGCCACATATTTCCTTTTCTCTTACCATTGGTCTCAATAATATGCTTGAATGGGCACAAAAACCCATTATATGTTAATAAGTACACATAAAATATACATTCTTTTGCAAAAATTGCACCTAAGGGTGAATTACGACAATTTTCTTCCCTCCTACAAATGATCATAGATTAATTATCTGCCCTTGCTTTATATTTTTATATGAATTCCTATTGTCCAGATTATGGCATATACTTTGGTAGTTAGTTCATAAAGTTGATTCTTCATATATCTCGGGCTATATGACAAATGGTCAATGACTAGGGCCCAGAAAAGAATAGAAAGAAATAAAGCTGACTGTTTTGGAGGAATTGCAATGTTCTTTGAATGACTCCAACCTTCTCTCTGAAACAAAAGCCCCCCTTTTTTTAGCTTTTGCCTTGTCTTAGAATTAATACTGTTTTCTGGTGAAAGTGGTAAGGATTAGGCAATGGATGAGTGGTAAGGATTAGGCAATGGAGATCAAGTAACTCGCCCTGGGTCACACAGCTAGGAAACGACTGAAGCCAGGACCTCCCATCTCTAGGCCGGGCTCTCAATCCACTTAGCCATCTAGCTGCCCCATGAAAGTCCCTCTTTTTAAAGCCAGTATCCTTCCCAAGTTGCTGTATGGCTTTGAGTCAGAGTCCCTGAAAGAGCTGAAGTTTCTAAAGAACTGAAGTTTAATATTACCCAAAGGGCAGTCTTGATTAGTGTAAATAGACTGCTGCTCATAAAAAACAAGGAACCGCATAGGAGATGCTGTGTAAGAGATGACATTACAAAAATGTTTGATCAAAAAGGTTGAGATGGATGATGGAGAGAACGATGGACAAATTGTATCCCTCTTTGGTATCTGCATAATGTCCTCAGCTAAGACTGAGCACTGAATGGAGTCTATACTCTCTTTTCATATATTAAGACAAGTATTACATTTCCTTTAGCTTTTCCTTCTCCAGAGGAAATCTTCCAAGTTCTTCAGCAATTCCTCCTATAACATTTTTTTTCTTCCTTCAGAGTCCTCATATTTTCATTGTCTTCCTCTGGACCTTCTTGAGCTTTGTCGTCCTTAAAATGTGGTGGCTAGAGTTGAACACAATATTTACTAGACAGGCACAGAATACAAAATAACTCTAGACTTTTGGTCATCAGAGTGGCCTAAGTAAGTACTCAAATTTCTTTGCAACCTAAACTATCCCCAAACCCTGCCTTCGCCTCAAGCATTGTAACACAGAGTGTCACATGAGAGGAGTCTGGAAGGAAGAAATTAAGAAGGCAGAAAATGAAAAAGGCAATCTTTCATTTCAGGGTTGAGGAAGAGAAGTGAAAGATTTGTCTAAAATAGGAATCTGTCCATTCCTATTAGCATTTTCTCATACAATTTGATGCAGCTTGCCGGGGCCTGGGATGTAGTAGTAATGGACACACTGTCTATTTCACTGTATAAAGCAAATCAAAGAACACTAAGATGCCCTTTAGGATTTCATTTTTTGATGGTGTCTTTCTCTGGGGATAGAGGAGGAGGACTATTCTTCTTGGCAGGGAACATCTCTTAATAGTGGACAACCTACTGAAATTTAAAAGCTATGAGAGGTGCACAGATTAGATTTACCCGTGGGCTTCCTACTTTTAGCTACAGATTTAGCTAAATTTAGTCTTTGTGCTATTTTTACCGCCTACACTGCAGTGACAGCTCTCTTGGGTCCTGGTTGCTGATTTCTTCTGAATGTATAAAATAGGCAGAATGATAGTGTATACAAAGCAGCTTCTCAGTGGTTTGCTTTTCTTTTACTTTGGACCTGCTTGATCTGGAGAACTTGAACCATTTGTGGGGAGACTAGGTTTTTGTCCTAGGGTGCCAAATTTAGAGGGCATCGATCACTTGCAGCCCTTAGAAACCATAGAATTTAGCATAAGGTGGGTAAGAATAGTTAGAATAAATAGGAAGCTATTTTAGGAAGCCCCATCCTAGTGTCTGAGCCTCCTTCCTTCTCCACCACTGTAGGATCCCTTTAGCAACACTTCCCCAAGGTACATTTTGAGGTCTTTGTCCTGAGGTGGAAAAGTTCCTAGTTATAACCATTGCTTTGGGTGGATCTGGTGCTCTGCTCAGACTTTGACTGCATGCAACAGTGGCTAAGATTTTGGTCCACACTTGGTTCTTGCTCTTATAATGTAGACATTTCTATATGTATATAGGTGTTTAATTGGGTCACATATGCACATAATGGTCACCAGTAGGGATACATTTTAAAAAACTGAAATGACTTGAAAGTACTCCATCAAAAGGCTTCTGTGAAAATATTTTCTCATGTTAAACAACATTTAAGTCTGAATTCAATGGTGAAGGGCAGGCATAGAATTTTCATTCCAGGGTGCTATGCTCATCTTTTGTCTATTCCAATAAACAGCATTTAAACACTGTAAATGGCTCTAGACAATTTATTAGAAAACTAAAAGGTAGTGACTCTAGACACAGACAGAAGACCAGGAAAGGTTACATTTGCATAAACCCATGCCTTAAAATCTGAATTATAACAGAGTTCTTCTCTGGGGGTATCTAATATTGTAAGAAGCTCTCCTCATTTAATTATAACCCTACATTTTCACAGAACTAATTGAAGTCATGTCAGTGAAGATCATGGCATGCTTTCAACTAAACTCCATATTCCTATTTATATGATGTTCCCCTTTGTTTCCCAAAGGTGTGTGTATTGTATATTAATTTTTAAGCTTGCAGGTGTCAGGATTTTGAAAGAACACCAACAAGATAAAGAGCATTGAAAACCATGCTCTGTGAAAGTGTAGCCTGGAAGAGCTAGGGATGGTTACTTTGGAAAAGGGAAGACTTCGAGGTGCTTTGGATAGGTATGTTTCACAGAAGGACAAAGTCACAGAACATCAGAAATGGAAGGGACCTTAGAGGCCATCTAGTTCCATCAATGAGATCTGAATCAGAATCCCTCTCTACAACCCATTTGATCAGTATCCAGCCTCTACTTCAAGACCTTCATTAAGAGGGAACCTGTTACTTTTTGAGGTATGCCATTCCACTCATGACTTAATCTAAATGTTAAAAAGAATTTCCTTCCTTTGAACCAAAATTGGCTTGCCTTGCTCTTCTACCTGCTGTTCCCACTTCTGTTGTCATTCAGTCCTCTCCAACTTTACATGACCCTGTGTGACTTTGACTGTGGGTTTTTTTTTTTTTACAATGATATTGGAGTGGTTTGGTATTTCCTTCTCCAATGTGTTCCTATTTTACAAACGAGGAACTAAGTAAATAGGGGGTTAAATAACTTGCCTAAGTCACATAGCTAATAAATATCTGAGACTGGATTTGAACACAGATGTTTCCGATTCTAGGTCCAGTGCTCTAGCCACTGCACCACCTAGCTGCCCTATCCCTCATAAGCCTAGCAGACATTTAATTGTTCTGCTCCTTAACAGTCCTTCACATACTTTAAACACAACTATTGCATCCTACTAAATAGTCTCATCTTCAGGCTATTAATGTTCAGTTCCTTCAAATGGTGCTCATTTTAATTAGAGATTAAAATTTTTTTAATCTAGTTTTTTAGTTGCATTTCCAATTCATTGATGTACTCCTTCTCTTTTACTGATCTAAACTTTTATAGATATGAATTTCACCCTAAGTCCAACTTTAGCTGCAATCAATGAATTTTGATATGTTGTCCCCTCATTGTCATATTTTTAAAAATAAATTATTGTTTCTATGATTTGTTCATTGACCTAGTCATTCTTTAGAATAATATTTAATTTCCAATTAAACTTTTGTTTTTCTCCTGCCCTTTGTTGAGTATAATTTTTCTTTCATTATGGTCTGAACAGGATGCATTTAATATTTCTGCTTCTCTACATTTATTTGTGAAGTTTTTAATGCCCAATTACATAGTCAATTTTTGTGAAGGTGCCATATACTCCTGAGAAAAGGCATATTCTTTTCTATTCCCATTCTGTTTTCTTAAGAGGTATATCATATGAAACTTTTCTAAGGTTCCTTTTACTTTCCTTTTTCTTGTTTTTGTCTGTTTATTTGTTTTTTGGTTGGATTTGTCTGCTTCTGTAAAAAAGAAAGTTGAGGTTCCTCATTAGTAAAGTTTTACTGTCCATTTCCTCTTGTAACACATGTAATTTCTTGTTTAGGAATTTGGATGCTATGTCATTTGGTATATCTATTGAGTATTGATATTGTTTAATAGAATAAGATGCCCTTTTTTAAAAAAATGTAATTTATTTATCTCTTTTGATTAGATTAATTTTGATTTTTGCCCCATCTGAGATTGCTTCCCCTGCTTTTTATTCTTTAGCTGAGGTGTAATAAATTCTTGTCTAGCTCCTCTATTTTGTGTATGTCTCCATGCTTTAAATGTATATTTTTGTAGACAGCATATTGTGGGATTTTTATTTCTAATTTGCTTTGCTATCTTTTTCTGCTTTATGAGTGAATTCATCCCATTCACATCCACATTTATGATTACTAATTGCATATTTCCCTTTATCTTATTTTCCTCCATTTACCCTTCTCTCTCCTTTCAGCCTTTCCCTGTTGACAAATGTTTTGCTTCTAACCACCACCTGCCCCAATTTGCCCTCTTTTTTTTCTCCAACCTCTTTTTTTATTCCCCTTTCCCTCTTATTTTCCAAGAGGATAAAGTAGGTTTCTATAGTTGACTGAGTGTGGGTATTACTCTGATTTTGAGATAATTTCAATGAGAGTAAGGTTCAGGCATTGCCTGCAGTGTTAACATCTTCTCTTTCACTCTATTGACTCTTAAGTACCTCTTCATGTGAGATAATTTACCCCCTTCTATCTCTCCTTTTCTCTTCTACCTGTTTCTCTTTCCCTCCCATTAATTTTTAAAAATATTAATCCATCCTATTCAGCTTAATCCTTTTCTTCTATCAATGTATATTCCTTCTTATTGCTCTAATTGTGATAAAGGTCTTAAATATCTTAAGTACTTTAGATATTTTGAGTACTTTAATAGCTTAAGAATCTCAAGTATCATAGATATCTTAAGAAACCACCCTTACTGAAACCCTTTAGTTTTCATTTTTGTATTTATCTTTTTAGCTTCACCTGAGTGTTGAATTTGCTCATTGAAATTTCTTTTTAGCTTTGTTTTTTTCTTCTTCTGGTTAGGAATACCTATAAGTTCTCTATTACATTTAATATCACTATATTCCCCTGGAGGATTATGCTCAGTTTTGTTGGGTATGTGATTCTTGGTTTTAGGCCTAGATCCATGCTTTCTGGTTGTTTAATGTGGAAGCTGCCAGATCTTGTATAATTCTGACTGTGGCTCCACAATATTTAAATTGTTTCCTTCTGGCTACTTGCAGTACTTTTTCTTTGACCTGGGAGTTTTTAAATTTTGCTATAATAGTCTTGGGATGTTTTATTGTAGGTTCCCTTTCAAGAAGTGATTGATCGATTTTAAAAATTTCTATTTTCCCTTTTTCGTTTGAGGATATCAGGGCAATTTTACCTGGTGACTTCTTGTATTATGATTTCTAGGCTTTCTTCTTTTGTTTGTTAAATCATAGCTTTCAGGTATTCTGATGATTATTTCCTAGATCAATTTTCCAGGCTAGGTGTTTTTCCAGTGAAGAACTTTAGATTTTCTTCTTCGGTTTTGCACTTTTGACTATCTCTTATTAGTTCCTCCCCCCCCCCCCTGATTTTTAAAATTTAGAATATTTTTCCATAGTTACTTGATTCATAATTTTCCCCGCACCTCTTCCCTTCCCCCTCCCAGAACTAACAGGCAGTTCCACTAGGTTATACATGTATTATTGTTCAAAACCCTTTCCCATGTTATTCATATTCATAGTAAAGTGATCTTTTAACATCAAAACCCTAATCATATTCTATTCCCACAGTTCTTTCTCTGGATATGGATAGCATTCTTTCTCATAAGTTCCTTTGGGTTGTCCTGGCTCATTGCATTGCTGCTACTGGAAAAGTCTATTACATTCAATTGTGCCATAATTTATCATTCTCTGTGTACAATGTTCTCTTGGTTCTTCTCCATTTGCTTTGCATCAATTCCTGGCAGTCTTTTCATCTTTTATTATTTCCTGATATCTTATGGAGTCATTAATTTCCATTTGCTCAGTTATAATTTTTAGGAAGTTATTTTCTTCCTTGAGCTTTTGTATTTTCTTTTCTAACTGGTCCATTATAGTCTTTAGGGAGTTGTTTTCTTCAGGTATTTTGACAACCATTCCCATTTAGCCCATTTAGTTTTTAGTGAGTTATTTTCTTCAGGGAATTTTTCAGATTTGTTGAATTTGCCTATCACTTCTTCTATTGTTTCATATTTTTAAACTTCTTTTCAAGTTCTTCCAATACCTTTTGAGGCCTGCCATCTTTTCTCATTTTCCTTTGAGGCTTCACATGCTTCCTTTTTGTCACTGTTGTCCTCTTCTGAGTTTGTATTTTGATCTTCCCCTATCACTTCTCTGTTTCTTAATGTACAATATAAAGATGATTTGTGATTAGTTATATCTCCTACACACACATACACAATTCTAAAAGAATTGAAAATACATTAATAGAATGACTTAACAACTGGCATCTATATAGTTCTTCAAGGTTTACTAAATACAACAACTCTGGGAGAGAAATGTTATGATTATCTCCATTTTTCACATGAGGAAACATAGGTTTACTAAAGTGATTTGTTCAAAGTTATGCAACTAACAAATATGTGAGACTGAATTTGACCTGAAGTCCTCCTCATTCCTGATCCAGAGTTCTATCCACTGTATCACCTAGCTGTCTTTTGTGCTCATTTATGTAGTGATTGCTCTGAAATCACTCTCAGAATGTATCTGGCTTTAATACCTTTTCAAAGTTTTTGGGGTATCCCTGTCCAGATGAGATGTCTCTCCTGTGATGCTATCAGCTCAAGCTCCCATTCTCCCATTGTTAACTGTTAATGATTAATTCTATTTTATCAAATGATACCAATTAACCTTTACAAAAGAATTTTCAGTGTGAAGAAATAACAAGAACAGACTGGATATCTTTTAACCAAACACCCTCTCCCCTATACTACCTTTTTTTCTTGAGGAGTGGTTAATATTAATTTATACCTATTTTTGGCTCCCAAAATAACCTTTTGATTTTAAAGTAGAAAAAAAAGTTTCAAAGGCTAAAGCTATGAGAACTGGCTTCTTCCTCCTGGATGAGGCAGGGTGGAGACCATTTCTTTGTTTATCTATAAATAAAAAGTCTCTTGAGTGGTGAAGTAATTAAATAAGCTAATCAGAGCCATGTGAGGAAAAGTGGATGTGTGTTGTGCAGTCCTTTTAAAATGTGCTACACAGTTATTCCTGGTGTCTAAAAGATCCACCTCTTTTTCTCGATTGAGGTCTGAGTCCTCCAACAGAAAGTCTTGGTAAAGGAACATCAAAAAGAACATAAATTGAGGGAGAAGACAGGAATTCAGTTTCCTGGGAGGGAAGGTGATCTGTCTCTGGGCTGGTTCAGACCGCTTGTGAAGGATACAACTGAAAGAGCTAGCTGGTGACATGTGGCTTTTTTCTCTCTCTCTGGCCCATTTTTTGCTATTTAATAAACAATAATTATAAAATTAAGATACAGTTTCCAGAGAATTTTAGACCTAACAAGTGTGGATTCAGACCTTTAACTCAGTTTCTACACAACATTTGTTACATGAAGTTCACTTCCAAAAGTAACTGTGACCATGGATGAGAGAGTTAGCATCTCTGTTCCTGCTTCATTCAGGACTTTGCTTAGCATTCTTTGGCTTCTGATAAACACCAGCATAGATTCTAGATCCTGGACTTTATAGTGGCTCACTCTCCTAACTTTTGAAAGTTCACAGGGTCATAACTATCTCTAGGCTTCTTCACCAAAAAATGAGGAAGATTAGATATAATAGAAAGAGCAACAAAATAGGAATATGTGTTCTTGACTTTGTGACAGTTCAGAATGAGAGAGGTCCCAAGGTCCTTCTATGCAAAAATTCTTAGCAACTTGTCCTCCTTATCCAAGTGAGGATTGACTTCTGTTATACTTAAGCAGAATTCAGTAATTTGCCTTGTGGCTATTGGTATAATCTCTCTTGAGGGTGATGAACTTAAACAGCATTAGAACATAGCCATTTAAAGGACTGCTGATTAGTCACTATTTGTTTCACCTTCATTCTGTACTGATTCTTTTCTTAGCACTCATGTCTTCTGGTAAGCCAGGAAAGGACTCAAACTAATCCTCTTTTTTGGTAGGCATTGTCTACAAGATGCCATTGCTGGTGAGGTTGCCATGAACTCCGCCCTGATCTACTAGTCAGCTCTGCCCAAAGGTACCTTCAGGCCTCTTAAACTCTCAAGATCCTTCCAAACCTATATGTGTCCATCTCTGAGGATCCCCTTATATCAGGAAAGAACAAAAGGAAATGAGCCATCCCCAAACCCAAGCTCAGACTTAATTAGATAGAACATGTCCTTTAGATGCCATAACCTCATGGCTATATGGGAGGGAAGGAGGGAGGGAGGAGTAGAAGCCAGAAAAACCATTTTTCCACCATCTTCTCAGAAAGTGATTTGAAATAGCCCCAACATGATTAAAAGCCCAAAGAGAATGGAGAACTGAGAGTGGGGTCATCCCCTCTTAAGTATTCACTGAGTTATTAATTCTTCCTTCTCAGTTGCCAATAAGCACTAAGACACTAAGCACTAAGGCAGAAGAGATCAAGAAATTGGTCATTTCCAATCCACCCAAGTACTGGATCACACATGTGGTCAGCTAGACTCAGGAGGGTAACTTTGTGTTTGCCCTTTTCAATTCATCACAGAGAAACCTGGTGATGAAGGACAGAAGTAGGAACAATCTCTTAATAAAGAGATAGCTTGTATTATTATGATATATTATGATTTTTATTATCTCTTATCATAGCTAGTTTTTTATTAAAAAAATTTGATGCTAAGAAAAACTCCCTAGCCTTGCTAGTTTGGAAAGCCTCTAACTATTAAAGCTGATTGAATAGAGAATTGGGCTGTTCAGTAAGTAGTAAGTTCCCATTCATTTGAAGTGTTGAAGGAAAAACTGAATGATCATTAGTTAAGGATGTTTAGAAGGGTTCCTGATACAGGAATGGATTAGACTTAGAGTATTCCTGAGTTTCTTTCCAATTTTGATTATCTGTGATTTTTGCATAGTTTCCATTCAACCCATACTTGCTATTCTCTCTCACCTTCTGATCTCTTCTTTTCTTTACTCCTTTTCTGACTAGCATTCAAATGCATATTTATCATCTGGTCTTTCACCAGCTGGGGTAACATCTGCACTTTTTTCCTGCCCATTTGTGTGTCCTTTTGTTTTCTTTTTCTTTTTGTTTTTCACCTAGTGGCCTCTGTTCAACTTGGTACTATATTTTTCTTTCATTCATTGTGTGTTATTTAAAATCACTTGGGATACTTGGAACTACATTTCCCGTGATCCCCAAGGGGTTTCCTGTTTTGGATTATGTATTCAAGGTGAGGGACTGTTTTAAATAGGGGGACGTGACTTTGAACTTCCTCTTTTTAGCTACCTGAGTGCGTGAAGAGAGGAAAGGTAAAATGGCTGAGGTGATGTTGGAATAGGTTACTTACAGGCACGTGATCTAATGATTTTTATCTCTATCAGCATGGCTTTTATTAAAATACTATTCTCCCTTTTAATATCTGCCTTCCTCATTTTTAAAAACAACAATTGTGATGTATTTTCTGATGTTAAAAAATTATTCTGTTATCCTTTAAAAAAAACACCCTTCTATTCTATTCTATTTATTCTTTTCTATCAGTTCTAAGACAGAAGAGTAGTAAGGGCTAGGCTAGTGACTTGCTGAAGTGAATTGCCTGGAGTCACACAGCTAGGAAATGTCTGAGGCCTAATTTGAACCCAGGTTTTCCATACTCCAAGCCTGGAACTCTATCCACTGTACTACCTAGCTGCCCCTGAGTTATCTTATAACATAGAGTATTATTTTAAGTACTATCTAGTCCAATGCCTTACAATTACAATTACTTACAGATGAGGAAACCTGAGACCCAGAGAGATTAAGTGACCCAAATCACAAAGGCGGCAAATAGAAGAGATAGGATTTGAGCCCAGGCCCTCTCACTTTAAACTTAATGCTCTTTTTTTATTATAATATGAGGATAGTGGTGATTAGTACTGGTAGTCAGCTTACAGATTTATCAGAATAACACCCAACATTAGTAAATACTTAGGGATCATCTTTGCTGATTCATGTTATGACTAACTACAGTTTAATCTGGCTCTTCTATTATAATGAGGTCTGTTTGATTTGAGGCATTAGGTTACACTTGATTGGCATGTCTAAACTCTAGGGCCCTGTACATGGCAAACATGGAGAGGAGTGGTTGGGACTAATCAAACCTGCTCTTTGCAATAAGCAGGTACCCACTAGCTCCTGCCACATGCCAGCTTTAGTATGTTGTGGGATGGAGGGGGGTGATAATATAGAGGATATGCTGATTCTCTGTTACCTAATAAAAGCTTCAAAGCATTAAGTGTGAAATAATAAACGTGTCTTTGTCTTGATTTGTATGTTCCAGTCACAACTGGATGTTGGCCATCATTTACTTAAGTTGGCTCAGCACACCTGGTGGCTTTTTGTAGAGAAGGGCAAGGGGTCCTGGAAGACCTGAAAGGTACCCCAATTAGTTTTTTCCCTTAGTCAGACATTTGCCCTTGTATGAATTGCTCTCCTTGCCTCCCTAAGGAAACAGAGGGACTTTGATTTATTTTGCCTCCTATTATTCTTGACTCTAGGCAAGAACGTAATATCTTTCAGGACTGCTGGTGTTTTTCTGTTTCCATATTCCCTTCTGCTCATAAAAATCAGTGATCCATTTGGTGTCACCGCTTCTAGTTGGCAGATGTTTGTTCAGCATGAGTAGAATAAAATTTCATGAGAAAGCTCCTTGTTTGGTTTTTGTTTAAGATCACGGACTCTTCCTAATGTTGATATGTTCCCAGAGCAGCTATTTTACCCAATTTTCTAGCCCGGAGTCACTGGCACATTCAGTAAGATGACCATTTGCTTTTGGAAATCCCATTTGTATTGTTTTGAACTCTCCACTAAGGTTTTCCTGATCAGTATCACTTTCTGCATGAAGTCTTTATTGGTGCTCTTTAATCTTAGTGCCTTCCTTCTGAAATCAGCCCAAATTTATCTTGTATACATGGTATTTGTAGATAGTTATTACATATTGCTCCCTCCACCCCCCCTTTAGATTCTGAGCTAAGGACTCCTTTTGTTCTCTTTGTAACCTTAGCATTTAGCACAATGTCTGGCACATAGAAGATGCTTAACTAATGCTAATTGACTGACTGTATAAACTTGGGAAGAACAGACAACCATTGATCTGAAACTATTTTTTTCTTATTCTGATCTTCTCAGGGTCCCCAATCACCCATTTCTATATATTTCCTAATTTAAAGATAAATATTGGTTTACAAAAACTTGTGCCTATATACCTGTAATCTGTAGGGAAAATAAGGAAAGATTTGTAGTTTTCTGACCATGTGTAACTTCCAGTGTAGGAGCTCTGAGCACCAGTGGAGGCTACAATCTTTTAATTTAGTAGCTAAATCTTAAGGAAGTAAGTGAGGTTCATAGTGGTATTGATGTGGGACCTAGGTTTACCTTGTACCCCAAAATTATAGAAGTGTTTCAGGCCAAACTGTAAGCAGGAGAATTCCTTTGCTTCCTTGCATTCTTGTTCAGGCTAAAGAAAGGGCCCGCCTGGACTTCAATGGCTAATGGCTCCCTTGAGAGAATTATCCCCCTAGGATTCTCCCCCAAGTTTCCAGATGGACACAGAGATACACCTCTAGGTTATGCTTTAATACCATCTGGTTATATCTAAGACATCTATTTGTTCCCTAAACTATGAGGGTCACCCCCATGTCTTCAGGACATGAGACACCACTCTGACCCTGGTCAGATGACCCCCTCCCCACCACTTGTAACTCAGTTCATACCCTCCTTAAGTCACGTATCACCTGTTTAAAGAGTATAAAACCCCCAGAATTGTTCTCCTTGAGGAGGTGGCTTTCCATCAATGCTGTCCTCCCAGCCAGTTCAATATGAATTCCAAATTAATAAGTTTCTCTTTTTAATTTCTTTCTTTTTTTATAGTTTTTTTATTTTTTATTTTTAACCCTTGTACTTTGGTGTATTGTCTTATAGGTGGAAGATTGGTAAGGGTGGGCAATGGGGGTCAAGTGACTTGCCCAGGGTCACACAGCTGGGAAGTGGCTGAGGCCGGGTTTGAACCTAGGACCTCCTGTCTCTAGGCCTGACTCTCTCTCTTTTTAATTTCTAAGCTAAGTTACGGAGTCTTGCAAAGGGTACCCATCCTGAACCTAGGGGGTTCACCTCAAATCCTCCACAACAGTATGGGACTCTCAGTTTCCCTTTGGATCCCAGATCCTACAGGTGCTTCAGGTAAGCAGGAAAATTCCTTTCCTCCCTTGCATTCTTATAATGCTGAGGAAAAGGTGACTTTGGACATCAAAGACTCACGATAAGGAAAGCTATCCGCCCACCCCAGAAATGTTCCCCTTGGATTCTCCCCTAGATTTTGAGGACACAGATATGTACCTTCTGGCTATGCTTTGATACTATCTGGTTGTATCTAAGCCCCTGTGTCTTTGGGACTCAAACCCCAGTCAGATAACAAACATCCCCAACTTCTGCCTAATCTCATTCCATCTCTCATACCTGGTCATGAGCCCCTGTTGTCAAAAGGATATATAAGGCTCAGAGTTCATCTCCTCTAGGAAGCAGTGCTCCACCTACACTGTCCTCCCAGCCACTTCAACACGAATACCAAATTAATAAATTTTTCTTTTTATTTTTTAGCTAAGTTATGGAGTCTTGCATTCTTTGAAGGGTACCTGTCCTGAATCCAGGGGTTCATCTCAAGCCTCCCACAACAATAGTACTTAAGTGATTTGCTCAGTGTAGAAAATACTGAAATGGTAGTGATATCATCAATGTAGGTTTCCCTCCAGTAATGCAAATGGTAGCATCTTCATGCCTACCAACCCTATACTATTCTTGTTCATGTCCTCACATAAGTATACCACAGGAGACTTGTCCCATCTATTAAGGGCTTTCATTTCTTTTACTTCTTCTAAAATAGTGAGAATACAAGTGAATGGGAGCACAAAATTGTCCATATCTATCATGCCTGGTGATCAGCACCATCTTCTTTTTTACTCATGAATTTCTTTGATGATGTCCTTCAGATCCTTTGTAATTCTCTCTTTGCAATGCTCACGCCTACCCCTATACCTTTCTGTTGCTTTCTGGATAAAATTTGCCTTTGATTCTTCAAATTCTGGCAGTCATCTTAAAATCTGGGAAGGATGTCAGTATTTGAAAGGTGGGCCAGGAAGAATTTTGAGGTCATTAAAAGAAGTTTTCAAAGACAATAGCTTACCTCTATCCATCTACTGTTTAACTCTGAGTCCAATTCATTATTCATTTGTAATGTCCAGCAAGTACATTTTCTAATCAAAATAAAAACCCAATTCACATATGGCTCAAAAAGAGCAACCAGCCAACAAATTGACTATGTCTGACAGCATGTGCAATATTCTATTTCCACACTTTCCTACCTCTTCAATGATGAGAAAGGGAAGTACATTTTCTCAGTTCTTCTCTGAAGGTAAGCTGGACATCACCTATTGTTTCTGACTTAGTCCCTGTGTGATCTTGGGCAAGTCACATAATTTAGCTGAATATGTTTCTCCTTATGTATAATCATGAGGTTGAACTAATGACTTCTGATATTCTTTTCAATCTATAATTATATGATGGATGAACTTCAACATGCCTAAAGGTTAACTTACCAGGATGTATACCTTTAGTGTGTTTTCAGGGTTGTTCTCCTCCAGTGGTGTTCAGCTCTCACCTTTGTCTTTAATAAGCCACAACATGCCCAGCAGCCATGCCCCAATAAACTGTCTTGGTAGATAGCTAATCTGGGTTCAGGGTAACCAACAGCCCTCAAAACCATTGATAAGTTAGTGGGGTGTCTACACCAGGCAATAAAGACTTCTTATGGCAGAATAGGCAAATGAGAATAATTTGTTCCAATGGCCACAAGGTCATGGAATCACATGCTGTGGAGCACTTAGAGCTTGGTTAGATATTGAAGATGTTAAGGGCATCCACTGTATCCTGGGTCACTGCCAATCATTATAACTTTCATCTTGCTACTGGATTTAGATACCTTTATAAGAGAGAGTGAGACTGACACTGTGCAACTTTGTCTCATTTAAATTCAATTCATGTACAAGTCAAGACATCACCAGTGATGTTATTGGTCCTCTTAGAAAACAAAGGAACAATAACAACATAGTTTATTTACCCATACAACTTTATGTCATAGTCTGAACACCTGGCATTTTAAAATTTTTCTTGGTTAATTAGGTTAAGCACTTCTGAGTTGTCATGCATCTCATTCAGTAAGTCAAAGAGTTAATATATATCATATCAGAGGTGGAACTTAAACCTAAATCTTCCAGATTCTCTGCACAGCTTTGTCTATTCTATAACTTTTAACATTATGTCAGTGAAAGTAGGTAGGTCAATACCATGC
This sequence comes from Gracilinanus agilis, assembly GCF_016433145.1. Lineage (NCBI taxonomy): Eukaryota > Metazoa > Chordata > Mammalia > Didelphimorphia > Didelphidae > Gracilinanus > Gracilinanus agilis. The sequence continues at coordinate 192,536,806 of NC_058132.1, read as the reverse complement.
CACCTCTGTTTTTGTTACCTAGACTTAAATAAATTTAAATACATATCTGTTCTTTGATCAATGTATCCTTTAAAGTATTTTTATAGATACATTTTGCTGTTATGTTCTTTATCTCTATTTCTCCCTCTATCCAGCAATCCATTCCGTATAACAAAGATTATAAAAGAATAACAAAACCAACCAATGCACTAAGTATCTGAAAACATATGCAACATTTCTATCAGTGATTCCCAAAGTGGGCGCTACCGCCCCCTGGTGGGTGCTTCAGCGATCCATTTATCTTTCCTATTAATTGCTATTAAAATTTAAAAAACTTAATTTCCAGGGGGCTAAGTAATATTTTTTCTGGAAAGGGGCGGTAGCCCAAAAAAGTTTGGGAACCACTGTTCTATATCTTTAATCTGCCACTTCTGCAAAAAAGAGAGGGACATGCATTTTCTGAATTCTCACCTGAAGTTAAGTTTTGTCCTCATCATTACAAAGAGTCTGCAAATTTGTTTTGTTGTTTAAACTCTTATAGTCATTTTGTAAATTGTATTGCTTGTTTTACTTAATTCACAAGGTTTTAAATTTAAAGCTGGAAGTGAACTAGTGCAGTACCCTTATTTTATAGATCAAGAAGTGAGGTCTAGAGAAATTAAGTGATTTTCCCAAATTTCATACAGGGTGAGTTGCTAAACTGGAATTGCAACCCAGATCTTCTAATTCTGAATCAAGCTCTCCTTGCACCATATGGACTTTTGATATGGTTCACATAAATCCTCCAATAATTCTCTAAGTTCCTCATATTCTTCTTTTATAGCAGCATACACATATTCCATCACAATTGTTTATCCTGATTAGTCATTCTTCAATCAGTGGGCATCTACTTAAAGTTCTTTGCTATCTGCTATAAATATTATGGTATATTTGGGAAATTTTGCCTTTTGGGACTATGTCTCTATCAGTGATATCTTTGTATCAAAGGATATAGATATTTTAGTTGCTTTTAAAGCATATTTTTCAGTCGCCTTCAAAAATGGTTGGTGTTTGACAAAGATAAAGTTCAAAGTTTTTGGAATAAGTATTCACAATTTGGTAAAAATTAATAGGAAAGCTGGGAAGCAGTTTGGAAACTACATATAGACCAATATCTTATATCACTTCCCAAAATATGGCCAAAATGAATGCATGACCTAAATATAAAGGGAGATATTAACAAATTAGAATGGGAAACACATTATCTATCAAATTTATGAAGAGAAGAAATTATTACTTAACAGATAGAAAGCATTATGAAATGTAAAATAGATAATTTTTAATATATTAAATTGAAAAGTTTTTGTACAAATAAAACTAATGTAGTCAAGATTTGAAGGAGAGCAATAAGTTGGGGGAAAATTTTATATACGGTTTTTCAGATAGAGGTCTCATATCTAAAATGTTTAGAGAACCTTCTTAAATATATAAGAATATGAATCCAGCTGTGTGGCCCTGGGCAAGGCACTTGACCCCCATTGCCTACACTTACCACTCTTCTACCTATAAGTCAATACACAGAAGTTAAGGGTTTAAAAAATAAAAAAAAAAAGAATATGAACCATTCCCCAATTGAGAAATGGTCAAAAGATATGAACAGATAGCTTTTGGATGAAGAAATCAAAACGATATATAACTATATGAAAAAATGCTCTAAATCATTGTTGATTAGAGAAGTGCAAATTAAAAAAACTCTGATATATCTCATACCTATCAGATTGGCTAAATAATAAAAGGGCAAAATGACAAATTTTAGAGAGGATGTATAAAAATAGGGACATCAAAACAATGTTGGTGGATCTGGGAGCGGATCTAACTATTTTGGAGAGCAATCTGGAATTATACTCAAAGAGTTATAAAACTGTATATACCTTTTGACCCAGTAATACCATTAGGTTTATTTCCTAAAGTGATTAAAGAAAAAAGGAAAAGAAATTACATGTTCTAAAGTATTTACAACAGAAATTTTTGTGGTGGCAAAGAACTGGAAACTAAAGGAATGTTTATCAATTGGGGAATGACTGAACAAGTTATGGTATATGGTTATAATAGAAAGCATTGTACCATAAGAAATGACAAACAAGATGATTACAAAAAACTTGGAAAGACTTATATGAAGTGATGCAAAGTGAAGTGAGCAGAACCAGGAGAACATTGTACACAATGACAATAATAATCTATGATGATCAACTGTGAATGACTTAACTGTTTTCAACAAGGTAAGGATCTAGGACAGCTCTTAAGGAATCATGACAAAAAAAAGGATATCCACTGCTATAGAAGTTACAGATGGATTCCAATGCAGATTGAATCATACTATTCTTTGTTTTATTTCTTCATGAAGTTTTCTCTAGTGTAAGCAATGCGTGTCTTATTTTACAACATGATGAACAGGGAAATATGTTTTATATGACAATATATATACAATTTATATCATATTATCTTCCTTCTTGGAGGAGGGGTTGAGGTGGAAGGTGGGGAAAAACGAGACAAAAATTTTTGGACATAGCTAATGTAAGAATTTGTTTCTTTTGAATAAGCATATTTATTATAATTTATAATGTATTTATAGCAAATCATAAGTATTGTAAAATCATGTTACATATTGTATTTATGTTATTTATATAAAATAATAAATGATAGCAATAACAAAAAGAATGGTTGAACCAATTTGCAGGTCCACCACTTGATCTTAGTGTGTCTGCTTTCCCATAACCCCTTCAATATTGACTATTTCCAACTATTTTAGAAAATTCTGAGAGTGAAGGGAAATCTCAGTTACTTCAATTTACATGTCTCTTATCAACAATTTGGGGTATCTTTTTCATATGGCTGTTAATAGTTTATAACTCTTCTTTTGAGAACTATTCCTATTCTTTAACAAAATGAGAGTTGTTCTTGGTCTTATATCTTTTAATTGATTCACGATATAGCTTAAATATCATACTCTTATGAAGAAGAGATATAGAGAGTACCAGACTTGGGGTTTCATAAATAAAGCTAACTCTTAAAAATAAACAAACATCTTTGCCTTCTGTCTTAGTTTTAATTCTAAGACTGAAAAGCAGGAAGGACTAGGCAATTAAGATTTAATTATTTGCCCACGGTCACACAGCTAAGAAGTGTCTGAGGCCAGATTTGAATCATCTCTATCCACTGTGCCACATAGATGCCCCAGTAGCCAGATCTTAGAGAAGAATTTTCTTTAACCAATCCATGTTAGCCTCTTCTTAGCAACTTAGAAAGTTGACTGGGGAACTTAAAAGTTAAATGACTTGCCCAGGATCAGAGTCAGCATGTATCAGAAGTGAGCCTTGAACTCAGTTCCACATAATGGATGGAGAATTGAACTTAAAGTCAGAAATACCTGCCTTACATTATAACCTTAATCAGGGACATTTGATGCAAAGATTTTTTTTTTCAAATTGAGGGGGATCCATATACTAGCTATATTAATTATGTTTATGTAAATCTTTTCCAATTTCTTTTCATCAAAATTCTGTCTTTATAATTTTACCTTCTGTGATTATCTCTACCCGTAATCTGGTTAAAACTTCTGTAGCCAAAGGAAGGGAACATTTTTTTAAGCTCAGGAATATTTATTATTGCGCTCTTTTAAATAAATAATCAGTCCAGAATTCATCTCTTGCTCATAAAATGTCATTAAATATGTACTAAATGAATAAATCTGCTAATGGTAAAGTTTTGCTTTTTCAAAAAAGGTTCATGCTTTCTTCCTCACCTCCACAACACATACATTTTGCCAAAAATATTATTTGGCAAAGAAACCTGATCTGAATTCTTGGGTTTTAAAGTTTGAATTTTGAAGGAAGCTTTTATTTTCTATTTCCTATTTTTTCCAGTACTGGACTAAAAACTCAGTACTTGGCATGCTGTGGCTTCTCAGTAAGTAGCCCCATGCTTTCTTTGCACATAATGAACATTTAATATATGTTCATTGAATAAATGAATAGGGAGTTTAATATGTGTTTATTGAAAGAATGAATGAACTGCTGGAGTACTATAAGGATTCTTACTCAATCCTGTAAGCCTAAGAGCCTATCCAAAGTTGAATCTAATCCTCCAACACTTCAGGTATACTTTGCTATACAAAAAAAGAAGTTTTAAAGCAATAGAAATTTAAAAATGAAATCACTTTTTAATGTATCAGGTAAGCTTTTCATTTGAAGAAATCCTGTAAGAAAGCAGAGAATTTAAAAATTAGATGAGACTTTAGAAGATTTAGCCTAACATCCTACATATCCTTTTGCAACATAACTCACAAATACTCAGTCTTCTTTGGGACTAATATACCCGATTTCTTTCCTCTGATCTCCTTATTATATGGTTCCTAGCTCCCTCATAACCTTGTTCTCTCTCCTTGGGATGAATTATTGTTTTGTTGATGTCTGTTTCAAAACATGATGGCCCAAGTCAAACACAAAACTGTAGTTCTAGACCTAGAAGAACCTCAGGCACCACCTAATCTCACTTATAGATGAGAAAATTGAGATTTAGGGGAGTTAAATGACCTGGCCAACATTAGACAGGTAAGTGTCAATGGCAGTTTTTGAATTCAGGCCCTCTGACTTCAGAGTCAGTGTTCTGTGGCTTGTAGCCTGATGACTAGATTATAGCATGATTATCACCTATAATCGGAATCCTACTTACATATGCATGTAGCCTGAGCGCAAAACCTTTTTTTAAAAAAAATCCTAACTTTCTGTCTTAAAATTGATCTAAGTATTGATTCCAAGGCAGAAAAGTGGTAAGGGCTAGGCAATAGTGGTTAAGTGACTCACAGGATCCCATAGCTAAGAAATGTCTGAGACCAGATTTAAACCCAGAACTTCCTGTCTTCAGGCCTGGCTCTCTATCCACTGAGTCACTTTGCCCTTGCAAAGTGCATTAAGAAATGCACTGCAATGTTGTTTCATACTAAGTTCATTCACCTAAAATCTCCAGATCATTTTTCAGATGAACTATTTCCAAATAGAATCTCTCCTATCCTGTATTTATTTTCACAATTAATTTTTTGGACATAAATGCCAGACTTCACATTTTTCTCTATTCTCTTTGCTTTGGTCCAGTGTTTAAATATTTCAAGCCTTTTTCTGAATGGTGATAATGTCATCTCTCACTATAGCAATTCTTCCTACTTTTGTATCATCTGAAAATTGGATAAATATGTCTCCTGTATCATCATGCAAGTCATTATTTCAAATGTTGAATAGGTAATGAAGCAGTACCCTTTGACTTACAACTAGAGGCCTCCCCCAAAGTTAATAGAGTCATTAACCAACACTGTTTGGGTTCAACCTGCTTCTGATCTATCTGAGAACTGAAGATAGAGGCTAAGGGACTGTGAGTCATTAAAGAGACATGAAAGGGATTTAAATGGCCTTACCGGGCTCCATTTGGACACATCCTATGCACTTATTAGGATTGTAACCATGGGACAAATTATTTAGTCCTGCTGGGTCTCACTTTCTTTATATGTAAAATGGTAATAATAATTCAAATACTATTGCATAGTTATTGTGAGGAAAGGACTTTGTAAGTATTACAGAGTTATAGAATCCTGACATAATTATCACAACCTATCATCCATGCCATATTTCCACGTCTCAGGGCAACAAAATAGCACAACTGATAGAACACTGAGCTTGGCTTCAGAGTAAGGAAGAGCTGATTCAAGTACCGTCTCTAATACATCCTGGCTGTCTGTCTCTGGGCTATTTAATCTCAGACCTCCAGGCAGTTCTCTAAAAGTTACAGACAAAATGCATTGGCAAAGAAGAGATTTCTTTATCTAGATTTCTCTATGATAATGAAATTATGGGTAGGCATGGTACCAATGCCTCACATCAGCTGTAACTATAGAAAAGATTTTATAAAATGCTTTCTGAAAACAAGATACGCTATACCCATGACATTTCCCCGACCTGCAACCTAACTTCCCTAACCTATTGTAAAATTAAATAAGGTTTTATGGGGAGAGATAGCTGGCAGTATATTGGAAAGTCAGGAAGACTTGCATTCAAATTCTTCCCCATGCATTTATTTACTGTGTTACACACTGGGCAAATCATTTAACCTCTGCCTGCATCAATTTCCTCAACTGCAAAATGGGCATAATAATACCTTCTAGGGTTGTTGTGAAGATAAAATGGAATAATATTTGTAAAAAGTTCTTATCACAATGTTTAGTACATAACGGGCCCTTTCTTTGCCCTTATTTTCATGATTGTTTTCTTATACATTCAGAAATAATTTCTGAATTCTGCCTCTCTTAGAGATACCAGGCTATGTCTTGGAGATATTTGGAGAGACCCTTAAAGAACTTACAGTCGAATAGAGGTAGAAGCAAAAGACCCTTGTCCTCTTTGGATTCTGATATCTGCAAGCCTTCTAACTTGAGCTTCTTGTCTTTTACTGTCTCCTAGTTCCAGTTGTAGATTACCCAACTTGAGTCTTTCATGTCCTACTGCCAAATATTCCCAATGAAATCAAAGGTAGTAAAGGCAGAAAAATCCAAACCCCCCAACCCTCAAAAAACCAAACAACAACAACAACAACAACAACAACAACAACAACAACAACAACAACAACAACAACAACAACAACAACAGAAAGCTACAGCAACAACAATGATGATTATAACAGCAATGAGAACCCCAAATAGTTAAGAGTGAAGATGACCATAGGACAAAAGATGAAAATGAAAATATCAGTAACTCACCACAAATATAAAGAAGTAGCAGAAACCTACTGAGTTCAAATCGAGCCTCATACACTTACTGTCTGTGTGATCTCGGGCAAGTCATTTACCCCATTTATCTCAGTTTTCTCAACTATAAAATAAACTAGTGAAGAAATTGGTGAACCATTCCAGTATCTTTGACAAGAAAACCCCAAATGGGATCTTGAAGAGTTGGACAACACTCAACAGCAACAATAAAGAAATTTTTGGTGTGTAAACTCCCTCAACTGATGGGATGATGGGAAGAGGTCACAGAGGTATTAAATGACCATCCAAGGATCACATAAATAGTAAATATCAGTGGCTGGACTTGAAACAGATCTTCCTAACTCCAAGCCAAGCTTTCTCTTGGCTATACCATGATGCCATATTTTGACCATATTTTGTTCATAATAATTATTTAACAAATATTCATAGGACTGAATTGAATTGATCTGAAGAGTTAAAAGGGGGATCAGAACATTAATCCATAGAGTTAGGAGTATATGCAGGCAGGAAACGTATCAGGAACCGACAGGTATTTAAGGAAGGCAATTCATTCTGGGAACTTTTTTTTTTTTTTATGCTGGAGCTCTTCCCAGATCATTGGTAGTTTGAAACCAGCTGATAAAAGTTGGTAAAAGAGTTTGGAAAGAGGGAGAAAGAAAGATCTGGACACTTGAGACTATGGAGTTCTGTCCTGAGTCAGATTAGGGACCTGGTTTTGATACTAACTGACTGCATAGCATTCATCAATCTTAGAGTCCAAAAGATCTTGAAAAGTGATAACTTGCACCTTTCTTTTTTGTTGGAAAAGTGAGGGAAATGGGAATATGAATTGTTGAATATACTGTCACTCAACTCGTCTGCTAGTTTTGCTGAAACACTTTCCCTCTTTCTTCTCTTTTCTTTTTCATTTCAAAAGAAGAGGCATATATGTAGACATGAAGGTGATGTAAAAACAAAAGATATACAGATTTTAAGAAATTGAAAAAAATAATTTGAGCTGGATTTTGACTATATATGTATAAATGAGGAGAATATATTTTCAAAATAATTAAGAAAAAGAAAACCCCAAACCATCTGTTCCCCTCAATCCAAAGATTAAAGACCCTGGCTGTCAATGCTGGTGTACACCAAAGATCTTTGTATAGAAACCAAAATGAACAATTGAACTTCAGAGTATCTAAGGAAATTCAATTTAATTAAACTCAACAATGATTTTCTATGTGTCAGGAAATATGCTATATACTAAAGATATAAAGTAATATTTTAAAGTCTCAGTCTTGGAGTTTACATTCTACTGGGGGCAACTCACATAAAGAGTACACCCATAAAGAACCTAAGGAAAAAGGACTTGGGTTTAGAGATGGAAAATCTGAATTTTAATTCCAGCATTACCACCTGTGACAAATAAAGCCTGGGTGGATCTAGATTTGGCAAGTCAATGAAATTCCCTGAGCCTCAGTTTCCTCATCTATAAAATGAGGGATTTGGGTTAGATGATCTTTAAGATCATTTTCAGCTCTAAGTCTATGTTCCTAAGAAAAATATAACAAATAATACATTAGTTCTGTGTAATTTCACTGTGAATAGCACTCATAACTCAGGGAACTGGAGAAATCATATATAGGAAGTAGCTCATGAGGTGACCCTTGAAGGGATCTAGGAATTCCAACAGGGGAGGTAAGAAGACAAAGGGGATAATAATGATAGTGATAAATAGCTTGTGCAAAAGTCCAGAGATAGGAGATAGAAACATCCCCAGGAAAAAAAAGAAGTGGGCCAGCAGTAGACAAAAAACATACATACAAACAAGCATAAGAAAATGGAATTCATTTGCAGTGAGAAGGACTTAGATTAGAGATGAAGTGAGTTTTGAAAACTCTAATGAGATTGCTAAACAAGGTGTTAGAATCTCCTTCAATGGATTCTTTTAAAAATAGGATAAAATTCCATGCCTCCAGAGTGGATTAATTGTGGCTTTACTGGAAGATGAAGGAGATGAATGATGTGACATTTCCCTCCTCTTAAAATTTCCTTTTTTAGCTCAAAAATTCTGAGGATAGCCAGAGAGGTAGATGGCATATAATGTATCTCTCTTAATCCATAAGGTCTCTTGGATTGTAACTGGCTAATAGATACAATTCTATTTTTTTTTAGAAACAAAAATCTCATTTTTCTCTATAGTAAAGATTGGTGAGGTTATCTATAGTTCTCTTTTGAAAGAACATAAATTGCCCAATGTCTACTTCTAGCCTTCCTGCTGAGGTTCCATAATATCACATGTATGTTTGGGTTCTCCGAAGAGTTTGGTTGCTTAGCAACTCTCTCATAAAGTCATTTCTCTCTCTTGAAAAATTCCAAACTATGCATGACTTCAATGAAGATGTTCTAGTTCACTGGAGCTCAGAGAACAATTGCTTGTAGCTGTCTTTGGCATTTGTGCCATGCCCATCAGGAAATAAAACAAAGATGCTGCTGCCTACTGTGTCTTCATCTCTTATGCATTAGATCTCAGGAGGTTGTGTGTCAAAGGGAGAAGACAATAATGTGAAGAACTGCTCTCCTGTTGCTTTACTACTCTGCCCTACACACTGAAAACAAAATCACCAGCAATAATTAAGTGCCTACTGTGTCTACTGTGCACTATGACAAGCAGTGAGGGAAGATACAAGCTCAATTAAGACAATACCTTTTCCCTTACAGATGGGGAAAGAAATTACTGACCTTCTTGTAAAAAGGCAGGACTATTTGGACCCTGAAAAGAAGTAACGAATAGGTGAAAATTATATAGGGAGGTGCAATGTAGAATTCATTGTAAGGAAAAAATCGATCAAAGTTGTCCAAGGATAAAATGGACTCCCTTGTTAGGTAATGAATTCCATATTGCTGAAAGTATTTTTAATAGTTTGAATGATCATTGTTTAGAAATATTTCACAAGACTTCGGGATGTCTTTGGGGATCTGTGATTGGTCTCTTTTACCACAGACATTTCCCCCTGCCCTCTCTAATATGACATCTTTATAGCCTAGGTATCTATCCTCAGGAGGCATTTTGACCTTGGCATGAAGGCAAGTATTTGCATTGTTTGGATTTTCAAAAAGGAAGCCTCGCTGCCTCAAGTCCCTGGACATCATATTCAGTAGAGCAGTTTCTTTGATGTTCCAATGAGAGACAACTATCTCACTGAACATTATTTTCATTTGCAAGACAAATCTTACAGGTTTTCTTCTAAACCTGACATTAAAGGCCTTCTGCAGGCTGGCCAAACCGTGTCTTTCCAGCTTTTCCCCTCCATTATTCACTTCCATTCAGTCTATTTTCTAGACAAATGGGGCTATGCGCTGTGTGAAGCCATCTTATCCAAAAAAAAAAAAAAAAGGTTTCAAAGACCCTTTCATTCAATGATGATCCTTCTTTTTTAGATTTAGAAATTTAATAATTTCCTTTTGTTAGTATATCTTAAAGATATAGATAGATCAGTTTTTGTTATAGTTAAATATTTTTATCATATTCTCTTACCAGACTGTAACCTTTGTGAGGACCGGAACCTTTGTGAGTCCCTTTTATACAATTCTCTCTCTCTCTCTCTCTCTCTCTCTCTCTCTCTCTCTCTCTCTCTCTCTCTCTCAGCATAACAAATGTTTGTCAAAGAAAAATGAGGATCTTAGACTCCCTATTCAGTTCCAGGAGTTTTCTTAGTCTAGTGAATGGAAAAAGTATCTACTCAGTGGCATTTCGATATGTCTTTTCTTTAGAAATTAGATAGAAAATGAAACTAGAAGTGAGGAAGAAGGCCTAGTTTGAAGTGGTAAACTTCCAACTTCAGAAAATATAACTAATACAGTAATTGACTTTATGCCAAGGTAGCAAAAAGTGACACCTTGGCTCAGGAAGAACGTCCTGAAATATTATGGTAAATTGTCTCAAAATATCAAAATTTTGCCTATTCTTCAAGGCATGACTCAAAATCAATTTGTTTTGATGTGTATTCATTAAGCAACTATAATGTGCTAGGCACTTTACAAACTGCTTCCTTGAACATATTCTCTACCACCACCATCACCACCACCACCACTACCTGGGAAGAAAGTAAGCTCCTTGAGGGCAAGGACATTCATTTTTGTCTTTATAATCTAAGCACAGTGTAATCCAAGTACAGTGACTCACACATGCATAAAATTCAAATTGATTGATCAGTGGAACTGACTAGGTCAGAGAAAATCAGAAATAGAACTCAATAACCCAGTGTTTGACAAAATGGAAAACAAATTATCCTAGGAAAAAACTTATTTGATAAAAACTGCTGGAAAATGTGGAAAGCTGCCTGGTATACAAGGCTTAGAACAACTTATATACTGTATTTCATAATACATTCTCAATGGATATATGACCTCAATAAGATCACACTATAAAAAATTAAAAGAGAAACATCTTTATTGTTACTTTTTAGGTTTTGTTTAATTATTTAGAAATGTTATAGATTTTTGAGGATTTATTTTGTAGCATATGATTTTGATGAAGCTATTATCTATATTAATATCTTTGCTGATTTCACAGTATTTTACAAGTAAATCATCACATTATCAGCAAATAGGGGTAGTTTTATCCCTTTATTAATATTTATGCCTTTAATTTCTTTCTCTTATTTTATTTCTATCAGTAGAACTTCCAGATTATATCAAATAAATTAGTGGGCATCTTTGCTTTACTCTTGAATTAATTGGAAACTGTCCTAATGTATCCTCATTGCACATGATCCTTGCTTTTGATTTTATATGAATGCTTTTTGTGATATTTTAAAATTTATGCCTTTACTTCGTAGGCTTTTAAAAAATTTATTAAGCAAAAAAGATTGTTGTATTTTGTCAGTCTTTTTTTTCTCTGCATCTATTAAGATGATCTTGTGGTTTGAGATGTTTTTGGTTTTTAATGTGATTAATTATGTTGACTTTTTCAAATATTGAACAATATTCTCTATTTTTTCTGGACCCCTCTCTCTGATTCACGACCCCTATAATTATTTTGTCTTTTTCTTTTTTCTGTATTCCTAATTCAATCAAAACTTTCAAGATAACTATTCTTGGCTCTAATCTCAAGATTGTTTCCGTAACTCTTGTAGAGCTAGTTCTGGGGATTCCCTTTTCATTTTGCCTCACTTTCTGAATAATACCAATTCATGCAGGACTAAGAGAGGACACTGCCCCATGGTAGGGCTTCTCCCTGACTTCCAATTATGTATCTGGTACTGATCTATATCTTTCCCTCATCATTTTTTTTTTTTTTGCACTAGGCATTTGAAGAGGTGGAGTTGAGGAAAGAATGCACTCTAGGCTAGGGAGAAATAAGAAGATAGATTGGCTGTAATGTAGCGTTGATAAAGTCTGGAAAGATAGACTGGTTGCAGATTATGAAAGTCTTTAGTTGCCAGATGGAGGAATTTTAATTTAATTCTAGAATCAGTAATGATCCATAGGAGCTTAAATGAAGTGATCAGAATTTGTTTTAAGAATATCAATTTGGTAGGTGGAAGAGGGGAAAGAATTTGTAGAATGGAGACCAGTCAAAAAATATTTCAGTAGTCCAGAGGAGAGGTGATAATACAATTAAAAGTGTACATAGCCTATTCCCCAGCCCTAGTCACACCCATTTGAAACTTACAAACAGCATATGTCTGGAAAACCCTACCAAAGAAGCATGTGAAATCCTTTTTCTTCTTTTAAAAATCTTTTCTTATTATGAACTTAACAATCATAAATAAAAAAAGCCTTTTGAAATTAAAAGAAGGAGCTGTCTTTCTTTGTAAGTTAGCATGGTCCCATTGCCACCAAAGTTTACAGAATGCTTTAGATTTAGAATAATCATGGTAGGACTGGAGCGGTAGATGTGGGTATGAATAAATCAGTGGTTGTTTGTTTCTCTTCTGATTCTCACCCATACATAGACTGAACATCTATGGATTTACACTATTGCTTACCCTTTCCTTTTATTTTCAATTTTTTTCTCTGCCTAACATGTGAAATGAAGATATGTAATTGTACCAGAAAACTGGCTTCAGGCAAATGTTAGCAGCATGTGAATATTGTATGGACAGGCGGTTTCCTGGACCTTTAGCAACAATCTGTTCAAGTAACAGAAGATTTCAATCTTGACTCAAATATCAACTCTAATTCCATGCTACATCTCGCATTAATCATAACTCACTCTTGTGAATAAGGATTTCTAGGAAGACTCATTTGATGTGAAGTTTCTTGATCAAAATCTACCCTTTTCAGAAAAGTGGATCTTCCCATGGATTTCTACAACCACGTGTCTCCTTGGAATCTAATTCCTACTGCTTTTTGGCAGTCAATTCTTAATTTTCCAGAGCAAATTTATTTCCGTTCAGTGTCTGTTTTCCTGTCCTCTTTTTGACATTTCATTATTCATTAGTTCATCCATTGGAAGTTAACTTCATTTAGAGAAAATCAGTCAGTCAATAAGCATCTACTAAATGCTTACTAAGTGTTAACCATTCTGCTCAGCACTAAAGAATGGTATAAAGCAACAACAAAGCAAAAAAAAAATTCTTTCTCTTAAGGAGCTCACAATCTATGATAAGTGTAGGTTATAAAGTTCAAGATGACTGCTTGATTGCTAATAGTTATTAAAAATTGTTTGAAGAATGCTGGAAACAACTGGGCTAATATAAGCTTTTTGAATTCCTTATGCTATATAAACTCCTCTCCACTGGCTTGAATAATGGAGAATTTTATAGCTAATGGGCTTACTAGCAAATTGTAAAACAGTGAGAATTATTTGCATGCAAAACAGAGATTAGTTAAGAACACTCAAAATTAATCATTGATAATAATAAAGGAGAAAATACTGTAGCTTAAAATAAAAACAATGTGCTTTTCTCAGATGATATACCTATGAACTGTATTGGTACCCTAGGATTACCCAAGTTTTAACTAAAAAATTTTAAAAGCAATGTTGAATAGCAATATAAACAACTAAACTTGCTTAGGAATTGTTTCCATTAAAAGTATCAAATTTTCATTAGATAAGCTACAGTATATTACTTTTTTCATTCCTCCCTCCTTGTTCCCATCAATATTTTTATTTATTCATTTCTCCTGGAATGATTTTAATCAGAATATATTCTGTTATTCTTGTTCTGCTTTTTAAATTTTGGATTATTTCATAAATGCCTTTTTATATTTCCTTGCATTCCTCAAACTTATCCATTTTAATTATAATATAAGCTTGCTTAGGTATTTTAAGGATTCAATTTTGATACTGTGAAGGGTTAAAAATTTTGGGTAGGAGTTTGACAAAAGTATGGAGAACAGGTTGATAAAACACCAACACTTAGTTTATTCTGAGAAGTTCGAATAGGAAATAGAGGGGGGGAGAGTGAGATTATCACTCTAATATCTTATAACTATGCCTAAAATTTGATCCTACTAAAATTTCTAAGAAACCCTACATCTAACTGCCTTCAAGGGCAGGATCTTCTGCCTGCCAGAACAGGCTTATCTTAACTACACTACTCCTATCTGGAAATATATTCCCTAACTAACTACCTAAGCTAATTAATGAACATTAAATGACTACCACCTTCTTAAATCAGTATCTCAATCCAAACTCAAAAGTTAACTGCCAGTTCCTCATGACTGAGAGAGACCAACACAGAACTCCTACTCTCTAGGAAGTCAGAGAAAAGGACCCTTAAACTTACAACAGTGCTCCTTATATATGGTCCTCATCTCCTAAGTAATGGAATCTTTAGCTCTCTGCTAACTCTTACTTAGAGATCTCTTCTTGCCTCCTTTGCTGCCTCTAAAAGAGACAGAGGGAGAGATTAAGAAACTCCTTTTAACAAAACTCACTAACAGTTAAAAATCATCAGACATTGAAAATGTGTTCCTTACTCTTATTTCCTCAAATAATATTTGGAATAGCAGAATCTATTCTGTATTTAGATGAATTCTTCCTATGTTGATAGAAAAATGGGATTAGCAGATAGTCATGATAATACTATCATGATATACTTCAATGATATGACTAACCAGATATGTGCAATTGAAAAACATTTCATTGAAAATATTGTCATAGGGAAAAATGTTCATATATCATCAGTATCCAGACCAAATTAGAGGTTTATGGGAAGCTGGGTGGAGCCAAGATGGTGAGTAGAGTCAGCAACCTAGCTGAACTTTTCCAACATTCTCCTCTAAACAACTTCAAAATAATGCCTGAAATCAAATTTTGGGACAGCAAAGACAGAAAAACGTCAGGAGTGAGACATTTTTCAAACCTAAGACAATTTAGGTGGTTGACAAGAGAGGTCTATGAAACCAATACTGGGGTAGGAGCCAGCACAGAACATGTACAGAAGCAGTACAAGTAGGCCTTGGAAGTAGCTCTGACAGCACCAACAGCTTTAGAATCTCTCTAGCCAGATATGGTAAGGAAGTTGGACAACTGGGCAGAAAGAGATTACAGGGAACTCTTTGCTGGCATGAGATACACCTGGTACCTATTGGCAACTCTTTTATTATGCATAAATGCATTCAGTTCTGAGTCACAGTTCCAGGGCATGGACTTGTGGTTAGTCAGAAAGGACCGAAGATCTTATTCACAGTTCTAAGGCAGAGAAGAGTGCCAGTACTTGCAGCTGCAGAGGAAAAGGCAATTTGGTCATAGTTCCAGGGCCAAAAGAAGCACTGTTACTTGTGACTAGAGAGGACAAAGGCCTTTTGTGGGTAAAGACCAGAGCACAGACCAGAAAAGCAGTGACTACACTTCTTCCTGGATCATACCATCTTAAAAGGATAACAAATTTACAGATTCCCAGAATTAGCTCTGAAAACAGCAGGAAGAAAAGGCCTGATGCTTGGGACAGTATTTCCCTGCACACAGGTGAGCAGAGTCCAACTTTAACAAAAAGTTCAAAATCTAGAAATAGTTTAGAAAAATGTGTAAATAACCAAAAAAGTACTTGACTGCAAAAAGCTATGATGGTGGTGAGGATGACTAAGACACAAACTCAAAAGAAGACAACAATGTGATATAGCTATAAGCAAAACTTCAAAGAAAATTGTTAATTGGACACACACCCAACAAAAATTCTTGAAAAAGTCAAAGAATAAGATAAGAGTTATAGAGAAAAACATGGGAAAAGAAATGAGAGTGATACAAGAAAAATTATGAAAAGATAATTAATAGCTTGATGAAAGAGACACAAAATTACTGAAGAAAATAGCACCCTAAGAAACAAAATCGGTAAAGGAGGCACAAAAATTTATGGAAGAAAAGAACTCTTTAAATAGCAAAATTGGTCAAGAGGAAAAAGCTATAAAAGTTCACTGAAGAAAATAATTTCTTAAAATAAAAATTAGGCAAATGGAAGATAATGACTTCATGAGATATTAGGCAACAATAAAACAAAATGGAGTAGTGAAAAATGGAGAAAAATCTGAATTATGTCATTGGAAAAACAACTAATTAGGAAAATAGATTGCAAAGAAATTATTTAAGAATTATATTGGACTCCCTGAAAGTCATAATCAAAGAAGGAATGTAGACATAGTGTTTCAAGAAAAGAAAGCTGCCTCAAGATCCTAGAACCAAAATACATAAAAGAATCCACTGATTATCACCTCCTGAAAGAGGTCCCCAAATAAAAATTCATAGGAATATTTTAGCCAAATATTGGGCTCTTAGGTCAAGGAGAAAATATTACAATTGGAAAGAAACAAATATTTCAGTAGCATTAAACAATGGACAAGATTGCACAAAATTTAGAAGCTTCCATGTTAAAGGAGCAGAGGATTTGGAATATGATATTATATGAAGCAAGGGAACTAGGATTATAACCAAGAATAACCCACTCAACAAAGCTGACTACAATCCTTTGGGGGGGAGGGGGAAGAGATGAATATTTAATGATGTAGGAGGCTTTCAAGCATTCCTGATGAAAAGACCAGAACTAAATGGGAATTCTGACATTCAAGCAAGTTTCAAGAGAAGTGTAGAAAGGTTAACATGAAAGCAACCTCATAGGGTACTTAATAAATTTAAACTGTTTAACATTCTTATGTGGAAGGATGATATATGTAACTTCTAAGAACTTTATCATTATTAAGGCAGTTAGAAGCAGTCTACACAGACAAAGAACATAGATGTGAATTGATTATGTTGAGAAAATCTCTAAAAAATTATTAAGGGCTGAATAAGAGGGATGCTCTAGAAGGAGGGGGAAGGGAGAGGAAGAATGGGGAAAATCTTCTCACAAAAAATGGAGCTTTTACAGTGGAAGGAAAAAATGGGAGGGAGTCAGTGCTTGAACTTCACTCCCTCCTGGAACTGGTTCAAAGAGGAAAGAATATATACATAATCAACTGGGTATTGAAATTGATATCACCCAAAGGGAAATTGGAGAAGAAGATAAAAGAAAGGTAGAGATGATAAAAGAGACTGTGGATTAAGGGAGGCAGTGGTAAGAAGCAAAATAGACTTTCAAGGAGAGGCAGGATAAAAGGAGAGAGAGGAAGAAATAGAATAAAGGAGGATATAGGGAAATACAGTTAGTAATTGTAACTATGAATGTGAATGGGATGAGCTTATCCCAAAACCAGAATTAGAGAGCAAAATGGATTAAAAACTAAAATTCAACCATATCTGGTTTATAAGAGACTTATCTGAAACAGAAACACACACACAAAGTTAAAAAAAGAGGCTGGAGCAGAGTTTATTATATTTCAGCTGAAGTAAAGGCAAGGGTAACAATTATTAATTATCTCAGATATAGCAAAAGTAAAAATAGATCTACTTGAATGACATAAACAGGAAAACTATATTTTACTAAAATATAATAGACAATGAAGTAATATAAAAAGAATTACACCAAGTTTCTCTGAGAAAGGCCTCATCTCTAAAATATATAGCGAACTGAGTCAAATTTATAAAAATAAGAACCATTCTCCAGTTGATAAATGATCAAAGGGGGCAGTATACAGAAGAAGAAATTAAAGCTATGTATACCCACATGAAAAAAAAAGCTCTAAATCACACTTCACAGAAATGACAATACTGGAAGGGATAAGAGAACATAGGAACACTAATAAAATATTGGTAGCATTGTGAAATGGTCTAACTATTCTGGGGAATAATTTGAAACTATGCCCAAAGGTCTATAAAACTGAATGTACTCTGACCTACACTACCACTACTAGGTTTATACCCCAAAAGGCCAGAGAATAAGGACTAAAAACCTCTTGCACAAAAATATTTTTATCAGCTCTTTTCATAGTGGCAAAGAATAGGAAATTGAGAGAACGCTCATCATTTAGGAAATGGCTGAACAGGTTGTGGAATATGATTGTGATGAAATACTCTTGTGCCATAAGAAATGACTGAGCTGAATGGTGTCAGAAAAACATGGGAAGATCTATTTGAACTTATGCAAAGTGAAGTGAGCAGAACCAGGAAATTGTTGTGCATAGTAGCAACAATGTTGTAATGATCAACTGTGAAAGACTTAGCTACTCTGATCGATACAGTGATCTAAGATGATTCCAAAGGATTCATAATGAAAAAATACTATCTACTTCCAGAGAGATAACTGATGAGCTCCAAGTGCAAATTATCATATAATTTTCTCAATTGATTAATTTTTCTTTTTTTTTGACACGGACAATTCAGAAATATATTTGTATGATTTCACACATAATTATTTCTTGCCTTCTTGGCAGGTTGGGGAAGAGTGATAGGGAGTTATAGAATTTGGAACTTAAATATTTTTTAAAGCAGCGTTAAAAATAAATTTTAAAAAAAGAAAAAGAAAGAGACTTATAGAAAGCAATCGTGCTTGAGAAATAAATAGCAAACCATTCCACTATCTTTGCCAAGAAAACTCCATGGATGATGTCCATAGGGTCATGGTATAGATAAAGTGACCATAAAGTCAGACAGACTGAAGTACTAAATTACTACACTACTACTACTACTACTACTACTACTACTACTACTACTACTACTACAATCATGAGGAATGGAAAGATTTGGATCAATGTATTCCACACCAATATTTGTAAAGAGGTTTGCAAGCTTAAAGTCTTATATACATGTTATCCATCCATCCACCTATCTATTTATCTATCTCCCTATCATTTAGGTTTATTATCATTGTTACTACTATTACCACTACTATCACCATTACTACCAATAGCACTACCACCATCACTACTACTACTACACCACTCCTCCTCCTTCCACTCCTTCTCCTCCTCCCACCACTCCTACTAATGTAATCCACACCAACAGAGCTCACTTTTTGAGTTCTATATCTTTTTGTAACTTTCTTCCAACTATTTTCATATTGTTTTCTTAATATCTTAGATATCTATTCTGTCTTTGGTCCTTGACTGCTTGCTGTCTGTTTAACTACAAACAATATCCTGTTTACATCTGGCCCCTGACAATAAGCCTGTCATCAATATCCCACACCTATATAATCTCTATGGCCATAAGGTCCAAGGACTCTGGCTCTACCTCTAGTTAGTATCCAGAGAAAGAAATGGCTTGTCGCCACATGTTGAGTTGGAAGGTGTTGTGAGGAGGATTACTTAGTTATTATTTAGGAGACCTAGCAGGAAGGGCTTGAGAATTCCAAATGGAATGGGGAAGCAGGAAATGTGCTTTCTCTTTGAGACAGACTCCATGGTGGTTGGGACAAGTTGTAGCTGACCCTGGGAGACCTCAGAGGAAGTGGAGCTGTACCCTGATTCCTTGGGATCCTGAAGGAAGACTGTCATCTACTTGTGGGAGATTTTGGTAGAGACTATTAAACCCAACCTGAGTTGCAGGTTAACTTGGGCTGGGTTAGCTCCCACAATCTACCCACCTGAAAGAGTACAGCTAGTGGTCTTGGAGGAGCTGCAACATTGCTGGAGTGTGTCAGTACTCTGCTGTGAGGACACCCACTTCAGTCTTGCTATTCTCTGGGCCCTATCTTGCTTAGGTCTCAATTGAGTGTAGATAAATCCCTCTTCTGACCCTGTGTTTTGCCCATAGTCTGGAAACCCCTATTCCCATTCTTTACCATAGTTTCTTCAGTTAAATTTGTTACAAACTCTTGTCATTTGCTTGCTCGTTTCCTCAGGCCCCTTGTCTAGATGGTGCAGGGTGACAGTTAGGCCTAACTGCCACTTCTGTTAACAGACATTTTCTTTATCAGTTAAACCCAGTCTCCCTAACTTGTTAAGTCCCCATCTTTTGTCATTCCTGTCTCCTACACACCCCACTGAACCCACAAATAATATTTAAGTTAATTTCCCTGGTTTTCCCCGTAAGAAAGGTGACAATGTTTAAGAATACAACTTGGATTTACTATTTTGTGATTATATATCATTACAAAATTATAGAGCTACTTTTTGTCAATTGTCGGTTAGTTAAAATATTGTTAACAAATTTAGGATTTTGGGCCCAAAATCAAGAAAAATCTCTGCTTCTCTAGGTTTTCTAGAAAAGCATGCATTTGATTTTTAAAAATAATTAGTATCCTTCATTTTCATGATGTATACAAAATATCTTTTCCTATCCAGTGAGTCATCTCATCAGAATAAAGTTCAATAAAGCAAACCAATATAGTATCGATGTCCAACAGTTTCTGTAATATTAGAGAAGACTGCAGAAAACTATTCTGACATCTTGCCAATCATCTGATTTTTGAAAAACTTCCATGTAGCTTTCCATATTCCAACTTATTAGAAGCATGATTTTACTTGACTTACCAGTTTGGGGGAGCTTTTTAATTTGTTTTACCATTAATTGTCATACCCCTTCACTTAAAAATATGCCCTCTTTCCTAAAGCTCTTCCTAATAAAGTTGAAAGAAATGGGCTATATTTTCCCCTCCACAACTATTCACTTATTAATTTATTCTTTTACTTTATTCATTTATTCATTCATCTTTATTCATTCAATACACAGAACTATCCAGATTAGTTTGAACTGCTTTTACCAAGTTCTGAAAAATTAGTCTGCTACAAAAATATGATGAATAGGAGCTTATGCTGTTTACCCAGCATGCAGTGGGAAAAAAGTCATATGCAAAATAGCTCTGTAGAACCACATGATGTATAGGTAACTCAGCAGAAGGTCAGGGATGGCAGATGTATTGGAGGCAGCCTATCCTGGGAAAAGACAGGGGGTGGGTCATGCAGCAAGAATGATGGATAATGGCTGTACTACTCAATAACATATTACATCCAATGGGAATGTAGTATTCCACCTGGGGTATAGCTGACACGTGCTGGTAATTAGGCAAAACTAAGCCATCAGAAGGACTGCTTTTGTCAGAAGGTAAATTAGGAAAGAAAACATATAGGATTGTGACTGGGGACTGAGAAATCATGAACTTAAAAAAACTGGCTAGCATAATATCAGAATTTCTTTGGAGAGCTGACCATAGGATTTAGAGCTAAGATCATCTGGAGAGCAACCAATCTCTTTAAAAATGTATAGTTTTGGGAAAACGTTTTACATAATAGCACATGTAAAATCTATATGAGATTGCTTACTGTCTCAAAGAGGGGAGAAGGGTGAAAGGGAGTGAGGAAGGGAAAGTGAGAAGAGAGAATTTGGAACTTAAAAATAAAAAAAAAACTGAATGGTAAAATTGTTTTTACATATAATTGGGGGGAAATAAGATTATTTTAAAAAGGAAAAGCTAAATATATGTATGTATATGTAATAATTTTCTTTTTAATGATCAAGCATTTACTTTATCCCCTTCTTACCTCCCTATCTGTCATCCCCCTAGGGACAAAAAGAAATGTACCTTTGTAACCAATAAGCATAATCAAGCAAAATAGATTCCTACACTGGACACATTCAAAAATCTACTTCAAATATTAGATTATGACCCCACTTGCATTAATTCTCTGGAATCATGGTTCATTAGATTTTTTAAATCTTTCAGAATTGTTCATTTTTACAGTGATGTTACAGTATTGATCAAGCATTATCCTATTTCTAATTGCTTCACTCTGCATCAGTTCATGCAAATCTTCCCAACTTTCTCTGAAAATACTTTCATAATTTTTCCTAACCATTTAAGAAGCTAGAAGGAATAGGGAAAATTTTTTATAAGAAAAAGTTCAGAGTTGGTAGGTCAAAGTTGGATTAGAAAATATCATATGTGGTTTTGAAGTGGAGTAGAACCTTCTTCTGACTCAGACAATCTACCAATCCACACGCATTTATTTAGTTTCTGTTATTTACCAGGCATTGTATTAGAAAATGCAGATACAAATACAAAGAAAGAAACAATCTTCAATGTCATGGAGCTTATATGGTGATCTTTCCTAGCAACTGTTTTTTTTTTCTTCCTATACCACATTCTACCAAAATGTCATTGTTATCCTTGGTAGGGTCTATCATACCTTTTCTTATCCAGTTCCTTTAGTAAGACTTAGTTTCAGCACTCTCTCTTCCCTTAGAATATCTTTCTTGATTCCGAGGCTCTGGCCTAATGGTAAGGTATTGATGAAAAGTCTCTGCCAATTCCATAGGATACACATCTTACCCAATCTTTCATGTGCTTTTTTTGAACTTAGAATGGGTAGATGAGAACAATTTGTTCTAATAGCCAGGAAGGCAGCTGAAGCAGGCATTGTGGAGTGCTTAGTGCTTGGCAGACATCAAAAATACCAACGTCATTCATTGCATCTGGAGTCATCCCAAACCTTTGGATATTTGTTTTATCATAGAGCTTTGATGATTCTGGAAGAGAGAGTGAAGGTGATGACTTTGTACAACTCTACTTCACTTAAACACAATTCATGAACAAGTCAACAGATAACTCCATAATGTCATTGGTCCTTTTAAAAAAGGACCCCCACCAACAGCAACTCTTATCAATCCATTATGTGCTAAAGATAATGAACCTATTGTCTCCCGGAATCAAAGACATCTCGAATAATGTATTATACTTTCTTCAGATCCATCTACAATTAATCTACAATTAATGGTAGCAAAGAAGGCCTCTGGCTATAGTTCAAGTTGAGGTAAATTATTATAAACAACAATGGAGAATGAGGAAAATATATAATGAGAAAGAGAACCCCATGCAATGGCACTGGACTTGCCACTTGAGTTCAGGAAGGAGTCTACTTACCCTCTCTGTCAGTTTCAAGCCAGGTCTGATAGTATAGCAAGTCCTGGTTTTTTGTACTCAAGTGTTCCTTGTCTTGCTTTAGGGATAATTTCATCCTTCAAAAAGTGGAGAAGTCAATAAGGAGAAGTTATATTCTGGACCTGATTCTTATAGGGAGGAATTGATTATAAGAGTAGAAATTATGGGAATCTATGGAGAAGTGACTATTCCCTCTTAGAGTTTGTTAAAGAGCAGAAGCAATATGGTCATAATCTGATATGTACTATAGATTTTGTGAAAGTGGAATTTAAAGGTTTTTCAAGGAAAGATAGGTTGCCTCCCATAGGGAAAATGCGACAGGAGATATCATTTCAGGAGGAATGAGAGATAATCAAAAATAAAATTGTAGGGTAACAAAGGAAAATAATTCCCCACAACCAAACATTATTGTATGTATGTGACTCTAAAACAACAGTAGTTGAAATTATGATTCATATAAGACAATAAAAATTGTTAGTCAAAAGACAAAGAAACTACATTGTGCATTGGGCAATAAAAAACAACAATATTAAATATATGTGCATCAAATGACATAGTGGCTACATTTTAGAAGAATAGCTGATGTGGAAAAAAGACTATAATATTAGGTGTCTGTAATTTTTTTTTCTCAGACTTTCTCAGATCTCAATTTATCATTAGATAAATAAGAAGGAAGATATAATTTTGGTTTGTGTTGGTGACTTCTGAACAGAAATATTGAAGAATATATGGATTTCTCAGGGTACTGAGATACTTTTACAAAATCAATCATGGAAACATAAAAGAATCATAAACAAATGTAAAAAGTCAAATATGATAAATATTTATTTGTAATTCAAATGATTTTATTTTTCCAATTAATAAGTATGAATTTTCTAAAGTCCCACCACCCAATTAAACAAAAAATTTTAAAGAAAAATACATAACAACTATACAAGCAAAGCAAGTTCCCTCATTATTTGTAGTTTGATTTGTTTGGCATTGGAAAAGTAAATTAATTTAGATAATATGGTCATTTTTATTATGTTGTATGACCTATCTATGAGCAATTAATATTTCCCCAATTATTTTTCATTTTAATTAAGTAATTTATTTGTTATATTAAAATACCAGTTAGCTCCCTCTGTTTCTCCCCTCTCCCCATAAGAGAAGGCATCACTTGACAAAAAAATATATGTATATTTAAAACTATGTTTTACTTAATTATTTTTATCTGTTCTTTCTCTAGCTGTGGACATATACAAATCATTCTTCAAAAAGTATTTCTTTTGCTATAGATAATGTTTTTTTTTGTTCTGTTCATGTCACTCTTTATAATTTCAGATAGGTCTGTGTACATTTTTCCAAAATTAACCTACTCATCATTTCTTTCAGTGAAGTAGTGTTCCATCACAATAATATGCCACAACTTTTTGGCCATTACTCAGTCTATGAACATCTCTTCAATTTCCAGTTCTTTGCCACTACAAAGAGAGCTGCTATAAATACATTACAACATATAGATTCTTTTCTTTTTTTTGCCTGATCACCATAGGAAATTAATAGTGGCAAGGCAGAGTTAAAAGGTACCCATAGTTTCATAATTCTTTGAGCATAATTCCTGATTGGTCTTCAAAATAGTTGGATCAGTTCATGGTTTCATCATCTGATTGAAGTAGTGTTACTGTTTTCCCTCATCACCTCCAATATTATTCATCTTGCCCGTTTACCATTTTAACCAATATGATATGTGTTTGATGATATCTTAAAGTTGTTTTACTTGCATATTTCTAATCAATGATGATTTAGAACATTTTTTCATATAATTATGTATAATTAACTTTGATTTCTTTATCTAGACACTGTCTCTCCCTGTCTTTTGATCATTTGTCAATTGAGGATTGGCTCATATTCTTATATATTTGACAAACCTCTCTCTATACTTTAGGTATGAGACCTCTATCCAAGAAATTATGTCTAGAAATTTCCCCCAACTTACAACTTTCCTAATAATCTTGGCTACATTCATTTTACCTTTTCAATTTAATGTATTCACAATTATTCATTTTAACTTCACAATGCTTTCTATCTCTTGCTTATGTCATAAATTCTTCTTTCTTTGTCAGAACAGTAGTATATTCTGTTTTTTAATTTGCTTAAAATATTTCCCTTTATTCAGAGAGCATGTATCAATTTTTATCTCATCTTGATAAAAGATATTAAGATATTAATCTATATCTAGTTTCTGTCCAACAGCTTTCCAGATTTCCCAATACTTTTTATCAAATAGTGAATTCTTATTCCCCAAACTTGGATCTTTACTTTTGTCAAACACAAGGTTACTAAAATATTTTACAATTGTTTGTTGTGCTGTTTACAATTGTTCTATTCTGCTGATCTACTTTTATATTTCTTAGCCAGTACCAGATGATTTTTATGATTACTGCTTTATAATATACTTTAAGTATAGCCCAGAAAAATGGCAAAGATGTGATAGGGTAGGAAGAGTCATTGTTGGAGAGAGAGGTAGGGATATATCTTCTTCCTTTATATTAATTACTTTGATATTCTTGACATTTTGTTTTTCTAAATGTATTTTGTTGGTTTTTTTCTAGTTCAATAAAATGGCTAATATAATTAAAATGAAAACCATATCTAAAAAAATCTGCTTATTCACTGTCAATCTCAATTAAATTCCCCCAATTATTTAGGTGTCCCCTTTATTTCTGAAAAGAGTAGTTACAGTTATATTCATATAGTTCTTGGATATGTGTAGATGAACTCCAAAATGGTTGGTCTATTTTGTATTTATTTTGAATGAAATTCCTCTTCCTCTTTCTACTGAAGTTTGTGTACACAGGAATTAATGCTAATGTTTATATATATTTTATATATATTATTACATGGTAGGGCATAAATGGATCACAAGCAAGTGGAAAAATGGCAAACAAGTTCTTCCTTTATTTATAAAATACAACAAAGATGATAAGAAAGGCAATATATATAAAAGCTTTAGACCTAAATGGAGAACAAGTAATTAATGGTTCAAGGGATTATGGAAAAACCTAATGAAAACAACAAAACAAAAGGTATTGAGCATATCTAAAGCAGTCAGTCTTTAGAGGAAAATTCATAAGTAAATATCTACTTCGTATTTATTATATCTATATTCCTAAAACTTTAATTAATAAGATAGAAAAAGAGATGATCAATCAAACAGATGATTAGAAAGATTGGAAAATAAGCATGTTAAAATAAGTCCAAGAGAGGAAAAAATGTAGTGCCAAAATAGAATTTAGAAGGATAAACTATAGAACTCATAAAATAAGAACTTATAAAAATTAGAAATATTGATAATTCATTAGTTAATATAATCAATGAAAACACAAGAATATCAAGTGGCTAAAACAAATGATTATAAACAAGATGAATTTACAACAGAGAGGAAATAAGAATTATCTGAAAATATTGTACTGTATAATCATATGACAATAAAACTGAGAATTCAAGGGAAGTAGATGGTATCTACAAAAGTACTAAATATTAAGGAACCAAGTAATAAATATCTTAAATAATATAATCTCAAAAAAAAGAAATTGAGGGGAAAAACTGGTATATGTACATTTACAATTGGATTCTAGAAAAATTAAAGAACATTTAATACCTATGTGTGACAGAAATTTGGTTCAGTCTAACACTTTACATAATGCCCCTCCAAAAGCCCTCAAAATAAATATATAACCTGAATATAAAAGTTCTCAGCACAAAATAAAGAAATAAATAAAGGAGAATGAAATGAGGTTTTCTTCACAACTATAATGAGGCAGAAAACTCAACCAAATAAGAAATAAAGAGTATTATGCTGATGTAATGGATGATTATGACTATTTGTTCAAAAGCTTTTACATAAATTGAATCACTTGACTATAAAACTAGAAGGCAAAAAGTAAGAGTAAGAAAAAGGATTTCCACCAAATATCACTAATAGAAGTATGGAATAAAAAATATTGGGATATCTATATAGCACTGAGTCATTCCAGAATTCAAAGGAGGTCAAATGATATGAACAGTTTTCAAAAAAGGAAGTACAAGCTATCAATGACCACTTGAAAACATAGCTGAAATTATAAATAGTAGGGGACATTTAAAAATAAACAATTTCTTAGGTTTCATTTGATGGCTGTGTACTTTTAAAAAAAAGTCCATCTAATTAATTAATTAATTAAGACTAGTTTTCCATGGTAGGTACAGTGAATATGTACTTTTTTAAAAGTTCAATTAATTAATTAAGAATTTTTTTTTGCATGGTTACATGATTCATGTTCTTTCCCTTCCCTCCTTCCAACCACCTCCCATAGCCAAAGAGCAATTCTGCTGGTTTTACATATATCATTGATCAAGACTTATTTCCATATTATTGATATTTGCACTAGGGTGATCATTTAGAGCAAAGGTCGGCAACCTTTTTGGCTGTGAGAGCCATAAACGCCACATTTTTAAAAATGTAATTTCGTGAGAGCCGTACAGTGCTCACAGTGTGCACTCCTGTAACAGCGCCTGAAAAAAAAATTGACTTTATGGCTCCTGCAGAAAGAGCCGTATCTGGCCCTCAAAAGAGCCAGACATGGCTCGAGAGCCATACGTTACCGACCCCTGATTTAGAGTCTACGTCCTCAATCATATCCCCATCGAACCATGTGTTCAAGCAGTTGTTTTTATTCTGTGTTTCTACTCCCACAGTTCTTTCTCTGGATGTAGATAGCGTTCTTTCTCATAAGTCCCTCAGCATTGTCCTGGATCATTGCATTTCTGCTAGTAGAGAAGTCCATTATGTTTGATTGTAGGTGGCTATATACTTTTATATATATATATGTATATATATATATATATATATATTTAAACCCTTAACTTCTGTGTATTAGTTCCTTGGTGGAAGAGTGGTAAGGGTAGGCAATGGGGGTCAAGTGACTTGCCCAAGGTCACACAGCTGGGAAGTGTCTGAGGCCAGATTTGAACCTAGGACCTCCCATCTCTAGGCTTGGCTCTCAATCCACTGAGCTACCCACCTGCCCCCAGCTTTGATCTTCACAACCTTTGTGAGGTAGGTACAATTAAAACCACCATTTTAGAGTTAAGGAAACTCAGAGGTAAAGTGACTTACCCAGAATCACATAGGTATTAATACCTATGTGATTCTCAGGCCAGTTTTGAATTCAGCTCTTCCCAAGTTCAGCCCCAATACCCTCTCCATTGTGTCATCTAACTGTGGGAGACTATTATGAAAAAATGTTATAAACACTATCAGAAGCAATCTATGTATCACATGCTTTTGCTTATTTTTTTTTTTGTAACAAAGGAGTATTGAGTGGGGGGAGGAGAACCAGGTTGAAATAAATATAAGTACAAAAGGCATCAATAAACCAAAATATAAAAAGATCTACTTACATTGTCATTGTCTTTAGTTTCTTTTATGTGGTACAGTTGTGGTTAAGTGGAAAGGAAATGATACAGCGTGGTATAGAAAGAATGCTGTCTTTGGCATCAGAGAACCTGTGTTGAAATCCCTGTTCTGTCACTTAATGCTTGTGTTAGTGTGGGCAATTCTTTTAGCCTCTGAGGGTCAATGTCCTTTCTAACATGGGAGGTTGGACTAGATGGCCTTTAAGATCCCTTTGAGCTCTGTCTGCAATCCCATATCCTTTTCAAAACATACAAATTGCTATTGTTCATCCTTCATTTTCCAGGACTAATGAAGTCATGAGGGTAATGCTTTGACTTGCCCATGAGTTGGATTTAAGCGAGGCACAGTTGCACAAAGTTGTCAGTCTCTCTCTCTTCCAGTGTCATCAAAGTTCAGCGGCTAGACAAAAGTAAGGATGGTTGGCGACAGCCAGGGATGATCTTGGCCTCTTCGATGTCTGATCAAGCTCTAGGCACTTCACAGTGCTTGCTTCAGCTGCTTTCATGGTCATTGGAATGAATTGTTCTCATCTGTCCATTCCACCAGAGGAAGTCTTTACATGCTTGGGGTAAACACCCTCCAGACTTACTGAAAGATTTGAGGTCTATTGGTAACCTTCAATGAATTGTTCTCATCTGCCTATTCTGCTGGGAGAAGTCTTCATACTTTTGGGAATTCCTGGTCGTATATAATGGAAAAAGAAACATTTGGACCATATTTGTGGATTAAGAAATCAAATGAGATAATATATATGCAACATTTTTATAAACCTAAAAGCACTATATAATTAATAGTTATTATTATTATCTATAATCATTACTTTTAAAACATCCCTAAACTCTGAGATCCTTCACAATGCCTCAGAGACAATCTATATTTATTGAGATGGGATGATTTATTTATTCTACACATATGGATAGACACATATGGATGGACAGAGGAGAATGACTTTGACTAAGTCTCTTTCCAGTAGAAGAACATGATCTGGTGTGATGCCATGAGTTTAGAATGGTTCATTTGGATGTCTTTGATAGGTAATGAGCAGACTCCTGCCAATGTTCTAAAACTAACATAAGTTGTTCTCAGTTATATCCAACAAGGATTTGAAATCTTAAGGGGATCCCCAATTTCTAGCTTTTTCTTAATTCTTCTTTTCTCTTCATCCTGCCAATCAAATTGCAAGCTCCTACTCATGCCATGATATTTTTTCATTCCAATATCTTTTGATTGGGGATGCTATTCCAGACATGGGGAAAGGCATTACAAAAGGAATAAAGATATTAAAATTTCACAGATATATAGGAGACAAAAAGAAGTCTAGATTGATTGGACCTCAGCAGAAAATGGCATGAAACAAGGTTAGAAAGGTTATTTAGAGAAAGATTAGAGAAGTCTCTGAACACCAAGAAAGAGTCAACTTTATTTGGTCGGCTTTGGGAAATACCTGAGAATTTTTGAGTAGTGGAATGGCATGATTATTGTTTAGTAGTTTCAGTCCTGTCTGACTCTTTGTGACCATATTTGGAATTTTTTGGGCAAAGGTACTGGAGAACTTTGCCATTTCCTTCTTCAGCTCATTTTACAGATGAGGAAAGTGAGGGAAGCAGAGTTAAGTGACTTGCCCAGGGTTACAGAGCTAGTAAGTGTCTGAAACTAAGCTTGAACTCAGAAAGTTGAATCTTCTTGACCCCAGGGCTGACACTCCAATCCCTGCCAAACCCAACTGCTTCAAAGACATGATTAAAGTTAGGCATTGAGATAAGGACTGTGGTAGTCATGCATGGAGCAACCTAATGGTACAGTTCATCTATGTGGTAGATATTTATTCTTTATGGTTTTCAAAGGGTCAGCATCACACTCCTGTGCTTTTTCTTATGTGATTCTAAGTCCATTTTGTATCACAGTAAGTTCACTGGGGGCAAATTAGGTTAGTCTGCAATGTGCAACTCCTAGCACAGAATCATCCCTGGGCACTCAGAATTGCACTTGATAGTGAATTTAACATAAAAAATCCCTCAGAGATTCTGCCTTTGGTGTCTATAGCTAATTCAAATGTTACAATATAGATTATCTCTAGGAGGAAAGGAAAGGCACCCAGCACTGGGGTCCTTCTGGAAAAGCAGAGCAGCTTCTCAGAGCTAGTAGGAGGCGCTAGTTCAATTATTTGAGGAAAGTCTTTGTTTTGATGACATTTCTCCTGTTTCTAGAGATATGCTTACTTGCTCTACCGGCTATCTTCACATGTTCTATAAGAAGGGAAATTAATAGCTATATGGAGCGAGCAAAGATTTATTTCTCTTTCCATTCTCTTTTGGTGATGCTTGCTTTTCAGCAGAATGTCTCACTAAGGCTCTAGGGTCAGGCTGGGAGCCAATCATTTGTTTATTTTTTAGACAGCAAGGAGAAACTCCAGGATTGCTCCTCCATGATATACAAGGACTCGTGCACAGTGGAGACTAAGCAGGCTACTGCTTCTCTCATTTGGTTACCTGGGAGAGTGTCCCCAGGAGTTCTCATGGGCTATCTCTTCTAAATGACTTTCATTGCAGAGAAGCCCAGGCTTCTCCCTGACTCTTCTCATGTTATATCTTGTGGGACCACTACCAGGAGGATGAGCTTCACATTGCAGAGTTCCTAGCATACCTTTAATATTAGGGGAACATACAAAGGAGAGAGTCAATATCGGAGGCAGAAATGGTGGCAAAATAGGTATTCACAAAAGATGTTTTAAATTTTTGCTTTTATATTAGATTTAAGGGGAAAATGTTATGGGTGGATGGGTTCATGTCCTCACGTAGATTCAGAAATCAAATTCGCTCTTCTGAGGGCTCTCATTTAGTTAATATGGAGAGGTGAAAAGTCAATTGATGAATCAACTAAATCCTCTTTGCCTCAATTTCTTCAGCTGTAAACTGAGTTGGAGAAGGCAATGGCAAGCCACTCCAGTATCTTTGCAAAGAAAACCCTAAATGGGATCATGAAGAGTCGGACATGAATGGAGAAAGAATGGCATGGATACCAATATAAGGCTATTATTTTGATAGTATAACAACAAGTGATGAGGGCATAAATGAGGGTCATGGCTATGTGACTAGAGAAAAGGGGTGTATTTATTCAGGAGATGTTACAAAGCAAAACATTACGAGATTTGAAAACTGATCTAATATAGAGAGGAGCTAAAGAGGGGAGTCAAGGATGACTCTGAGTTTGAAAACCTAGATAGCTAGAAGTATAGTGGTCCCCTCATCAGTAATAGCGAGTTCAGAAGAAAGAAGATTTGTTCTTATTTTTGTTATTCAGCCATTTTCATTTGTGTCCAACTCTTCATGACCTCATTTGGGGTTCTCTTTGCAAAAATACTGGAGTGGTTAGCCATTCCCTTCTCCAGCTCATTTTACAGATGAGGAAAGTAAGGCAAACAGGGTTAAGTGACTTACTCAGGGCCTCAGAGCTAGGAAGTGTCTGAGGTCAGATTTGAACTCAGGAAGATGAGTCTTCCTGACTGGTACTTTATCCACTGTGCCAACTAGCTGCCTCAGTTCTCTTTTAGACCTGCTCAGTTTGGGATGCAATGGGATCTCTTTTTAGAAAAATTCAATGGGAAGTGTAATAAGGCAGGCAAAAGCTCAGGAGAGACCCTAAACTTGAAAACACACACATATTTGTCTTTTTCATTTATTTACCTATATTTTGGGGAGATGAGCCTCTTAAATTTGTTTTTTTAGTTCATATAGCAATGGAAAGTTGAGGGAAGCAGTCCCAAAGACAAACAGGAGACAGGGAAAGCTAGCCTGGAATTCCTCATTTGTCTCTGATTATTCAAACACTATATACAACTCAGTAATCTTTAGAGCCATAATCAAGGCAAGACAATAAGAGTTTTGTCTCAGGGTAGTAATATAAGGGTCAGAGAGAATCTTCCCTGCAGTGATGTGCTAGTCAAGGGAGGAAAAGGGCTGCATCCTATTCTCCTTTATGGGTTATTCCCAGGATAAGGAGAGTGTAGAAAGGATACCCAGTGGAGAAATGCTGTTCTTCCATACCAGATATGATCCTGGGCAGAATGGACTTTAGTTCCTGGACATTATTAGGATGAGAAAAGAGCTGAGAAGTGGTCCCTTCCTCCCACTACTGTGTGGCCTCCATCCTACCTTTCCAATAAAATTTATTCTAGACTCCAAAATTCTTAGTTTTGGTTCTAATAAAACAGATCTGTCCATATCAGGGTCAGCTGTAGCCAAAAACAAGTTAACCTTCATGCTTTTCTTCTGACCAAAATGCCCCCCAAAAAACAGTTTTATTGATGCCTTTCAATTTCATATATAGTCATTTCTAGATATGTCTTTAGAGAGTCTTTCCTTCTGATGAAAAAAAAAACTAGCAATGCAAAAGCAACCAACAGTGATTCTTTCTGACAGGATATGTAGCACCCCAAAACTCTAGTACCATATACCTTTAATGAAAAGAGCAGGATGAGTCAAAGCTCATCCTTTGGAAAAGATCCTAGAATATACTGGGAATTTGAGCTGTTGGTGTCCCCCTAGCATGAATACTTATAGTCAAAACTTAAATGGTAGGTAAGGTTTTGTTTTTCTATTCCAGGGATTTCAGACACAAAGGATTGGTTGGGAAAGGTCTTTACAAGGGTAGGGACCTTTCCATACTGTTCCAAGATCACCTCAAATAAGCAAGGTCCTGCTCTGCCTGCCTGGGGCTGGCATACATGTACCACTTTCCCAAAGAGCCTAGAGGTCTGAAGCTGTTATGGACAATATGATCAGCTTTGGGACACAGCAGGTCCTGAAAGAACAGGGTCTGGGAACACTCCCAATTCCTAAGAAGATATCACAAATTGGATTGTCAATTTATTTATGATGTTTACCAATTGTTGCTAAGAAGCAGTCTGGATAGAGGGTCCCAACCTCCACCACCGTTAGGGAATCAAAAAATCTTTTTTGATTAGTTAATTGATTTTATTTGGGAAGGGGGTGGCCATCTCTGCTCAGAAACATAATACAGGGTCAGGTTACATTCCTAGGGCTTCATTTCCAAAGAGCAGAAGGATAATGCTGGCCAAATCTGTGGGTAACCCTCTGGTAAGAGCAATATCCATTATTTTCAAGGGCAGATTTCAAGCTATCATAAATTTGACAGAGGAGAGATTTAGTGTGAAACTGTGATTACACAGAATGGGGATTTGCTCAGTAGAAAGGTTAATGAAGGTGGATGAGGGGAACTGAGGCCAGTAGTTAGGCAGGGTCAGAAGGAAGGAGGTCAATATTCCTCCATCCACTTTCTTCTTCCCATCTATAAAATACCTCACTCCTCCTCCTGACCCTAGTGGTCTGGGAACTTGTTCAAGGCTGAGATCTAGGATCCCCCCCCTTTTTTTTAAAAGATCAGACCTGGGATTTCATTAGACTAAAGAATTCTTGGCAAGGGAATGTTCTTTTCTAATGTACATTAGCACCCTCTTTGCTACTTATAGTCTTTTAAAAAAATCCTTACCTTTTGTCTTAGAATCAATATTGTGTATTATTTTCAAGGCAGAAGAAAAGCAAGGGCTAGGCAATGGGAATTGAGGGACTTACCCAGGATCACACAACTAGGAAGTGTCAGAGTTCAGATATAAACCCAGGCCCTCTTGTCTCTGGTCCTTGCTCTTCTACTTACAGCCTTGCAAAATCACCTGGAGGCACTGAGAAGTTGTAACTTGCCCAGTGTCATACAGTCTGGATATGGCAGAGGCAGAACTTGAATGCAAGTCTTCTTGACTCCAAGGCTAATTCTTTATTTCTGTTCATGTTTTTGTCTTTCATCACACAGTCCTTGGGATTATTTTGAGAAGTGAATTTCCCTTCCTTTATGTTACAAATGTGCCAGGCAGCTAAGGGTTTTTCTGTATCAGTTAAAGGAAATGATAGTCTCCGTGACCCACAGATACTTGGTCTAGAGTTGGAAGCAGGTAGATAGAGCAGGAGTTTATTTAGCATCTACTATGTAGCTCATACTCCTGATCTGAAATTAATCAGTTGTTCCATGTTTGCTTCTAACCGTTGCTTCTTGGCCCACAGATACATACCTCAGGAGACAAGAAAGATGACCAGGTACTCCTATCTTTTTGAGAGCTTGTCACATTTTTTGTGACTCACACAGTCCAAGATTTTAGTATAGTCACTGAAGCAGAAGTAGAGAGACTTTTTATCCTCTAGAACCCCTTTGCTTTCCCATAATCCAATGAATGCTGACAATTTGGTCTCTAGTTCCTCTGGCTCTTTGAAAACCGATCTAGGCTGTTTTATGAAACAAACACTTTTCCCTATTAGAGGTTGAATTTAGATTTCTTTGCAAAGAAAACTTTGAAATTAGTAGGACTTATAGCACAGAATTTAAAAACATAAAAGCTAGAGTAGGAAAAAATCTATATATAATGGGGAATTTCTTCAAATAATTAAAAATGGATAGGTGAAAAAAAATTTCAAGTAAAATGAATAGGTAACTAAAATATTAAAGATAAAACCAGAAAAGAAACCAGAAAAGAAACAAATCATATGCCTTTCACAGATCTGGTGTAGGGGTTAGATTCTCAAACAATAAGGGGTAGAGACAATTACCAAAAAAACTAGAACATTTCAATTACATCAAATTTAAAGGGGTTTTCACAAACAAAATCAATGCATCTAGGAGAAAGGAGAAAAAAATTGCATTCAGTTTTATTTCTATTTAATTATGCTACCTCTCACAAGGTTCTGTCTAATTTTATAATTAGAAAGAAAATGAAAGGCAACAATGTATAGTAGAAAGAATGCTGGACTTGGAATCAGGAGAAAGCTAGGTTTAAATCTCTCCTTTGAGCCTATGTCACCAGGTGCAAGTAATTTAACCTTCCTGACCCTCAGTTTCCTCATCTGTGAAATGAGAGAAAAAAAATAATGCCTGTAGTACCTACCACCTCATAGGGTTTTGGGGAGGCACAAGTGAGACAATGTATGCAAAGCATGTTGCATACCTTTAAGCACTATATCAATGTCAACTATTATTAATGATTGAACAAGGCCGTTTCTTGCTCTGTCAAAAATGAATGGTGGGATATTAGATGACCGCAAATGACCAGAGTCTCTGGGGAGAATGCTTAATTAAAGTACACACATGTGCACACATACACCCACACCCACATCCCAAGAAACAACAAAACCTGATTTGTGATTCATAAATGCCATGCCAAATCTTTTTATTTGGTCCACATATTCCAACTTCCTATAACCCCATGAACTGCCATTATTAAAAATAAATATTCAAACTTGTGTCTGTGCTTCCACATGAAAATCTAATGGTTTGCTTTATTGTGATGGGGTTGTTAGTGTTGTTAATTAAACTATTAATCTTTTTTCCTGCATTGCTTCCCTTGTAGCAGAGTGAAGTTAGTGGAATGGTCTGACACATTCTTGCTGTGTGGGATGGTACATACTTGATATGAAGTCAGCAGACCTTGGTTTGAATCTCATCCCTGTTACTAATTGTCTGGCTTTGAATAAGTCGCTTATACTCTTTGGATCTCAGTTTCTACACCTTTAAAATGAAGAGATTGAACAAGAGAGTTTTCAGGTTCCCTGCCAGCTCTGAATCCATTCTCTAAGGATCCTATTAGTGATAGTAAATGATAGTCGCCCAATCCCTGGATTTTTGTCCTATCAATTTCCTTAATTCATGGAGTGACCTTGAGAAAAGTATATTGGTTTTTGGAGCCTCTTTCTCACCTATACCATAGGAAATAAAATATCTCCATTTTCTACCATGCAGGATTATCATGGTGAGCCAATGAGATCATGAGTATGAGAACATTTTGTAAGGAACTATGTCGATGTATGAAATTGTTTTTATTATTTTTAGAGAAGTCTTTAGACAGAAAGCATTGCTAGGGAACACTGACAGGCAATGAGTCATTCTTTTAGCTTGTATGAAGCTCATTATTTAGCATGAGGTGCCAGAGTGCCAGTTGGCATGGCTAGGAATAAACATATCCAAATGTTGTCAGCAGAACCATCCAGACTTCAACTTCGAGAACATTCAAATGCTTTACCAGATATTGTTGAAGGCTAGGACTACTAGAACTATACCTAGGGATAGGCAAATCAGCAAGTTTTTTAGGATGTTATACACCCAGAAAATTGTTTTTTACATTACTCGTTATAAGTGCTCATGTTTTTCATATCAATTATTTTCACTTTTCATGGTATGTAGATTACTTTGTGAAAAGTCACCTTGCATAGTCTGTAAGGAATGATCAAGTCCCTAAGGGAGCAGTAACAGCCTTGACTGAGATGTTCAAGTCCCTTGTTCTAGCTCTGGTGTCAACATAATTAAGGTGAAAGGGACAGTTTTGCATGACATAAAATGAGGAGAAATTTCAAAATAGGATTGACTGTAAGTCAATAATCAGAATAATAGAATACTTTTTGATCATCATCTCAGTCTTATATTTTCTCTCTTCTTGTCTGCATGTTTCTGTGCAAAAAAGAAACACATTTCTCTTGCAACTAAAGCCAATGAAGAAAATCTATAATGGGATATCCCAGAATCATGAATCTTAAAGTTGAAAGGGACTTTAGGAAATCTTCTAGCTCAGTCTTGTCATTAGCTATATCAGTAATAACTTCATTTTACAAATGGGGCAGCTAGGGGCCAGAAATTAGTGACTCACATTGTAGTATAATCCAAGCTTTATTTTCTTTTTCAAGCTTTTTGTTTTCCCTATGACGACTCCCAGTATTCGAGACTCTGTCTCCTCAGTAATTAACCATATTTTCTCCTATTCACTCTTGCCTGTGCTTTTTGCATTTTTCTTAGAAGAGTTTGAATGAATGATTCATAGAATTATTGGAACTACATTCACCAAGCAAGGCTTAGAGAGAAGGAAAATGAGAACCTCTAGTCTGAAAACAAAATTAATGTATGGCCTATATGAGCTTGTCTATGTTGAGCCAAAGTCTTATCCCTAAATAACTGTAGTCCTAAACTTCTTTCTAAGTCTTTAGCACCCTGAAATATTTTAAAAGTGAATCTTCCTCCTAGACATCTGAGACTTTAATTTTCCAGATACATCAGTAGTCTTTATTCCTCCAATTTAAATTAAGTTAGAAATATGATATTTATTTCTTTTCTGATAAAATGCAACCCATGTAATCATGGCAAAGTACTTAGAGATTCTATTCTTTCACCTAGGGATTCTTGCCCTTCACTCTCCAGGTGGAATCAGATTATGGCTGACAACAATCAATAGAGACCATTTCTAAGATAGGCTAATAAAAATAGGACTCAAGACTCACATGTTCATGTTTATAAACCTCTTGCCAAAAGTCATTTATTAGAGAAATGTCTGTGGGCCAAGTTGTCTCATAAGACTTTGTTGACACCATCCAGCGTTCCCATGCTTACTGTTGGAAGTGATTGCTTATTTCTTCAGAGTTATTCCAGCAAGCAAGAGGACTGCAATGAGGGCTAACAAGACCTCTGGGGCACTAAACATTGTGAAAATATTTGAATTTGTTTCATTTAAAAAACATGCAATCCATCATGAACTAATGAAAAGCTCTGTCCAAACCCCAAGTTGAAGCCATCCTCTATCTGGGTCCACTCAGTCTGTGCTTCTTCCTTATTAGACCAATGTGTTCAGGGGCTTATCTGTAATCTCAGAAACAAGTTAGAATGTGAACCATGACAGATGTGTTCCTAGAAAGCTATATATCTAGGATAGTCCCATGATATACATTTTCAAATAGCTACATAATCACCTAGTGAAACTTTCATATTCAAAACTTGGAGCTGCCTAAAAATATTGGCTGTCATGTTCTTCTGGAACGATGACACTTAACAATCTTCTCTTCCTCTTTGATCTCACCTTCCTAATAAGGAGAAAGATAAACAGAGTGTATCTTGTCTGCAGAATTGTAGAGTGGCACTATAAAGCTGGAAGGGGCCTTAAAACAGAAGAGGACTGAATATGAAATCAGATGACTTGGGTTTGACTTTTAGTTCTATCACTTATTATTTGCATAACCTTCAATAGGTCACTTTCCCCTCTCTGGACCTCAGTTTCCCCATCTGTAACATGAAGGACTTGGGTCAGATGATTGTCACCCCTAGGGTACCTTTTAGCTCTGAAAAACTATGATCTTATTATAATCCTCCAATGATCAAATATAACTTTCCTCAATTTATAGTTTATAAAGCTGAGGGTTGGAAAACCTAAATGGGTTATACCATAACACAAATAGAATTAGACCCTAGGGCTCCTTCACTCCCACTTCAATGTGGCTATATGGTTGTAAAACATTACAATATTGAGTTTCTGAGTTAAGGGAGAGAGACTTGCATAAAGTCACACAATTACTCAGTAGTAGAACCAGGAATTGCCTCAAGGTCCTCTGACTCCAAATATTATAATCTTTCCATTAAAAATGCAAATAAAATTATACTAATTAAAATTGTCTTTTACTCTTTCATTAGGTGTCCTAAGTGCTTTCTTTTTTGAGTCTGTCCCTTACTGTATTTTTGTGTAATTTGAACTCAAGCAGTGATGACCTCTAGCTGGAGTAATGATTCTATTCATGCATGGAATAATGCCAGAGTCAAACCTTCAAAGAAGGAGAAAGTTCTTTCAAAGTGGAGATGGACATGTAAGTCTGCTTTAGATTCAAGTAATTAGTATCAGAGATTCTTGCTGAAATCTAGAGTTTAAGTCATGGTAAATAGTCTCAGGATTCAAATTGTAATAAGTAGGTCAAGTGCTACATTTTGCCTTTGGGGATGAGTAAATAGGTGAATTTTTTCAGTCACACAGCTAGTGAAAGATTCAGAATTAGTACATCATACCTGGAATTGTTGATGAACATTTATAGTATCTCATCAACTTTCCTGTTCAAAAATTGCATGCCCATTCCTGAGTGGAATGAGGCCAAGACTGCCCTACATACCATATTCTCTTAAAAGGAAGGAGTACTGGTTCTGGTATTTAAAAAATGATTTCACTTCCTACAGAGAGAAAACTCAGTAGGAGGCATTCCCTCAGAATATGTGTTGGCAACTGGAAAACTGCTAACCAATCCTACCCTTGTTTGTTTGTTTGTTTTATTTAACATTCATTCAATATGCATAATTTTGGCTTGTCTTTTAGTCATTCATTTTGATATCTGAACTTGTTTTGATTGTACTAAGGAATGGTTTTGCCTTTTCTCATTTAAATTGTGTTTTTTTCATTTTTTTTTTTTTTTTTGCCTCCCTTCCAGGGTGGTCACCAAATTCTTTCTGATTTTGCTCTTCTCTTTCACATTTCAGTTACCTGAGTTCACTTCCAACAACACTCATTCCCATTTTTTAACTTCCCTGAATTCCTGATAGCTGGATCTAGTTGACATACCCTTGAAAACCTCATGAGTCCATCTTTCCCCTAAAATGCTCTTAATTGTAAGCAGAGTGTTGCAGAATGAGGGGAAATGGAGTCACTAATGGAGAGCTAATTCTTTTCTTTCACAATGGGATGGTTAAAAAATTTGCCATTAGAGGGCATGTGAAGCCCAACCCAATAACATTAGTCAATCCATAGGGTTAGAGGTGCTCTTCCAATTCAGAAAAAAGGGAATGCCCTTCAAATCTGTGAGCCTGGCGGATATAAGATGGTTCACAATGCAGAAATATCTCAGAAAATAAGAGCATGTTGGGAGAGAAGGGAAAGGAGAAGCAAAGCATGTAGATCTCTTCCCCTCCACCCCCATATTCCTTTGTCTCTTTCTGTCTTTCTTACTAACAGCTACTAAAGAGAGAATCAACATTTATATAGCACCTATTATGTGCTGGGGAAGCTAGACC
This sequence comes from Gracilinanus agilis, assembly GCF_016433145.1. NCBI lineage: Eukaryota > Metazoa > Chordata > Mammalia > Didelphimorphia > Didelphidae > Gracilinanus > Gracilinanus agilis. The sequence goes on along the minus strand of NC_058132.1, from coordinate 192,496,551 downwards.
ATACACTGAATAGAATGCTAGGCCTGGAATCAGGAAGTGTTCATCTGTAAAACGAGCTGAAGAAGGATATAACAAGGTACTTTTGCCAAGAAAACACCAAATATTGTCACAAAGAGTCTGAAATGACTGGACAACAATCATAATACTATGTGCCAGGTACTGTGCTAAGTACTTTTAAAAGTATTATTACATCTGATCTTCACAAGAACCCTGCAAGGTAGGCATTATTATTATCCTCATTTTATAGTTATGGAAATTGAGGCAAACAAAAGTTAAGGGCCTTGCCCCAGGGTCACACAGTTAGCAACTATCTGAGGTGAGATTTGAACTCAAATCTTCCTGGCTGCAGGCTTAGTGCTTTATCCATTTTACCATCACCCGGCTACTTCTAATAGACATCAAAAATACTTCTGAAATAACAAGAAATCTTTGCAGAATTAGTCAAGTCCTGTAGATTACCAGTCAGCCTGAAGACTAAAGTCACATGTCAGTGCTAGAAGAGGGTTTTTCTTTTTTTTTTCCTTTTTTTTTTAAGCCATTACCTTCCATCTTAGAATCCATACTGTGTATTGGTTCCAAGGCAGAAGTGTAGTAAGGGCTACACAATTGGGGTTAAGTGACTTACCCAGGTCATATAGGTAGTGTACAGGTGGGAAATTTGCCACACCTACATTTCCAGCATCCTTTTAAGTTACGTCCTCATTTGACATATAGGTGCTTGGGAGATAAATTTGGCTAAGACTCATGCTGTGTAACATCCATGACCCTGAGAGGGGATGAAGCTGGATCACAGAATTCCATTTTGCCTCCGAGAACTCCAAGGGAGGGGACAGTTAGGGGCAGTTGGGGACCTGGTATAAAAAGCCAGGTCAGCCCTCTGGCAGGGGCTCTCTTGGAACACACCCTGTGGGTTGAAGGGCAAGAGGGACTGTTTCTCTGACTGCCAGAGCTGAGTTATCTCCATAGCTGACCTCTAGTAGATCTTCAACAAAACCAACTATATACCTTCAATTTAGTTACATAGGACTTAGGAGAAGACTATTTTAGGGGGTTAGTTTGGAGTCAAGCCATACAGTATACATTTCCCCCTTTGGGGGGGGAGGTGCTGCTTACTTAGATATAGCTGATTTAGATAGCTTTCCCTTTCCTTTCCTTCCTAAACAGTTTCCCTTCTTCCTATTTCCTGGAACCATTAAACCCTTACTATTTAGAAACTGAGCCTGGTTACAGATAATTTGGGCTGATACTCACACCTTCCATAAGCCAAATTCCTCTTTCTAGTGGCTCTGAAGTTGATTCTGTCTTCAGAGCCAGTGGGCTGCTCCTGAAGAAATCAAGCCTCACCTATTTCTATCCTGTGGGGAAATAATACATACAGAGAAAGATATTATCATAAGGGTTTTAGTCTTTACCGTTACCAGCCTGAATCCTGAATTTACCTAGCTAGATCTTGTCTCCATTGCTTGCCTGGAAGATATTAGTAACTGATTTTAACTGTTCCCTGTGTGGGGGTGGAGGAAGATTCTACTCCCTCACTTTAACTCCTCCCTTTTGTGAAGCCTGTCCTGCCACTTCTCAGTTCAGGGACCTTAGAGAAAATATTCTTAACTGGACTGTACCATCAGTCATTCGGTCCTATCTTACAGCTGTGGGGCTCTTTTTCTGGAGCTTGTGTTTTGCTTTGGTAAAGTGCTGCAGGTGTGAGTTTTTGACTCTCTTCGCTTTGCTCACTTTACTGAAAGAATCCTTTTCCTTTTCTTTTCCTCCTCTTTTTGTTTATTATTAAATTATACATATATTTTTTAAAACACCAGGAATATTTATTTTTACTCCTACAGTAGGAAGTATCTGAGACCAGCTTTAAACCTAGGATCTCCCATCTTCTGTCCTGGCTCTCTCTGGCCACCTAGCCATCCCTAATCTAATTTCAACCAAATTAAGGGTTACCCATAAAGAGAAACATGATGTAGTGGAAGGAGTGCTGGATTTTGAGTTGGTAGGGACCTGAGTTTGGCTCTCATCACTGGAGCTGAGCTATATAATTGTAGGCAGATCACTCAATTGCTATTTCTCTCTGTTTCATCATCTGCAAAATAGGAATACCAATTCCTTTAGTCTCACTTGAGACAAATTGTGACATTGTAAATAGAGGGTCAGTAATGGAGCCAGAAATATCCATATGAAAGATCTGTCTCTGACACATATGATCTAGGACAGTGATGGGCAAACTACAACCCTCAGGCCAGATGCAGCCCCCTGAAATGTTCTTCCTGGCCCTGTGACATTATTCCTAATCTGAGGAATGCAATGAGTAGGGTACAATACAATGAAACTTCAAAAGAGTTGCCTTAGAAACAGACTGACAGATAAGCATTTCCTTTCCTTTGGTCACCCCTTTAAAAAGTTTGCCCATTACTGATCTAGGGGACCCTGGGCAAGTCCCTTAACCTTTCACTGCCTCAAGGTACTTTCTAAGACTCATAGAGGAACTTCTGCACTGAATTGCTGAAGGAAGTTTCCAAATTGGGATTTCCCAACACAGATGAAATCAAGGTAAATATTTAGAAAAGAAAAAAAATACAGGACTTAACCTTAAAAAACCCTCAAAAAACAACAACCTGTAGAGAGTCTTTATTGAAATAATGTATGTGAAGCACTTGGTAAATCTTAAACTTCTTACTATATTATACTCCTCATCAGAGACAGGACAGTGGGTAAAGCTTAGCCCAATAACATGAGATAACCTGCAGGGATAGAGAAGCTCTTCAAAATGCAGAGAAAAGAAAGTGCCCTTCAAATCTGTAGGGGGCCTAGAAGATATAAGATGGTTCCCAAGACAGAAATATCTCAGAAAATAGAAGGAAGTTGGGAAAAAGGAAAGGGGGAGCAAAGGGAAATATTCATATTATATGTATGTATATATTCATACATATACATATATATATATACATATATATTACTTTGGTGTTATCCTGATGAAAGCTGTGCCCTCTCTCACTATTCTATATTTAATTAATTTGTATTTATTTCATATTCTATATATGTATACAATGTCTCAGTAGAATTCAAGTTCTCTAAGAATAAGGGATTATTTTGTTTTCTGGCTTTGAATCCTGGTGCTTGGCATACACTTAATTAGTGCTGGCTGAATAATTGATTGACTCTGGAATCAAAAGGTCTGAATGGCTGAAACTTCCTTGAATGTGAATTCTAATTATAGCATTTTGGATTTGGAAAAGACCTTGGCCTAATCTAGCAACTTTCTTATGCAGACATGAAAACTAAAGCCCAGAGAGGAAATTACTCAATTAATTGGTGGTAGGACTTAGACAGAAACCAGGCTGCTTGCCTTTCAGTCTTTCCATTACTCTCACGCTATCAACTGGAGAAAAAAAATCTGGTAAACTCTCCTTTGGAAGATTTGTAAGCAAAGTAAGGAATGACCTACATGAAATTTAGACCAGCTTTAAAATGGAGACCCCTCCTCACCATCCAAAGTTGTGGGAATGGTTTGCTTCAGATAGTTTAGTGTCAACCCCATGTCACATCGAACAATTTATGATAGAGATGTAGGTACTCGGTGCAGTGGATAGAACCTTGGACTTTGTGCCATGAAGACAAGTTCAAATCTAGCCTCAGACATTTATTATCTGGGTGACCTTGAGCAAACCTCTGTCTATCTCATCTCATCTGTAACACGGGGATAAATTTAATAGCCCCTATTTTCCAACTTTCTTCCAAAGTTATTGTGAAGATCAAAGGAGAGATTCTGAGCAAAAGTGCTTTGCAAGCCTTAAGGTACTATATATTCTATTATTATGATTTCAATTGCTAGCTATGTCAAGACTCTTACCCCAGTGGATACAGCATATGCAGAGAATTGGGAATTAGAAGACCTGGAATCTAGTCTCAGCTTGATCATTACCACCATTGTGACCCTGAGTGAGTCATTTGCCTCTTATTATACGTCCTTACACTTAAAATGAAAGGATTGGTTTAAATCAAAGGTGTCAAGCTCAAGGCTAGCCACCCAGGCAGCTGTTAAAATTCCTGAATAAGATAAAAATGTAATTGGGGTATGTTTAACAAAACAAATAAAACTGCCATAAGTCGTAGATAATGTTAATTTGTGATTTTCGAAGTCAAATGTATAGACTTCAGGGATCCATTTCTATTTGAATTTGACATTAATGATCTTTAAGATCCTCTTCAGGTCTCATGATCTCTGGTTTTAAGGTTTTATGGAAGTCCTGTCACATCCACCCTCAATCCAATGAAATCAAATCCTCGCTCCAGTAGCCCCTGCACATCAAGGATATATCAACACAGGATGATTAAGCCTTATGGGGTAAGAAGAAAAGCAAGGTGAGAAGATCACTATCAGGATATGTCAAAATGCCAACTTTGGCAGTGCCATTGATAGTTGGTAGGGGTTGGCAGTGATGTAGGAAATGGGGTGTTTATTTTATGAAAGTCATGTGCAAACTCCACTGCAGAAGCCTGCAGAGGCTTCAGGGCTAATAGCAATGAAAGCCCTACAAAATGCAGCCACTATAGAGAGGTTTAAAGGAGTCTGAGTGACATCTTCCTACATAGTAACCCACATGTAGGGCTAGTACAGTGCAATATTACTTCTAGGATCAAATTCAAACTCCTCTTATTTAACACTTATAATCTTTCACACTCTGAGTTCAACCTACTTTTCCAGGGTAGTATAGAAGTATACATTACTCCACTTTATGTTCTCTATTGTCAAACCAAACAAGACTTCTTGCTGTTCCTCACACACATTTCCTGACTCTTTTCCTTTTCACAAATTGCTCCCCATGCCTGGAATATATACTCCCTCATCTCTGCTATTTTTTTAGAATCTCTTTTAGAAATTCTTTCAAAGCTCAGCTTGTACCATTTTCTACACTAGTTTTTTCCTGATCTTTCCAGTTGCTAGTTACTCTCACTCCAAATACTTGTTTGGAACATATTTGCATCTATTTATATGTGCACATATTTTCTTCCCTGATAGAATGTAAGCTCCTTGATGGCAGTAAAAGCTCATTTTCCTCTTTGAATCCCTAGCACCTTGGACAGTACCTGACATTTAGTAGGCACTTAATAATTGCTTGCCAATTGCACGAATATATTTATGCCTAAGATTAAATTTAAGCCACCATTTTTTCCCTTCTCCAAGGAGATACTTGCTTTTTATACTCTATGCTTAATGATAAAATTAAAAAGTGAACCCTCTCTAAAAGTGTTTCAGGAATCTACCCATAGATCAGGGAGACAGTGGGGTAGAGAATAAGGGAGAATGGATTTAGAAAAATATTGTGGACCTTGTTTAATAGATATAATTCTTTTATCTGTAAGCCCCCTCACCCCATGTTCAATGTTATGTGTGCACTTTAGGCCATTGAGCATTCTTTGATTTTTGACGAAAATTCAGGACATATCAAAAATTTGTTAATTAGCATATAGAAAAGAAAATGGTACCTTTCCCAGGGTCCCACAGCCAGTAAGTTCCTGAGGCTAGATTTGAACTAAGGTCTTTCTGACTCCAAATCCAGTTCTACTCATCACAACACATAGGTAGGCAACCACCAGGCAGCAAAAATAGGGAGGAAGGGGATGATTTTTTAATATATTTTTGCATAAATGCTCAATTTTTAATGCTAGACAGTCCTACTTCCCAGGACTGATAAGTATTTCTTTTATAACAGGTCATCATTACATGTGTCACAATGAGGGGTTAAAGTCTCAGGGGAGTGGAAACAAAGAGGCTTCTATTTTCAAACCTTGCCCTGGGAACACACATAGTTTGTTCTATTCAGACCTCAGAGGAGTTGGAGGGGAGGAAGGGAGTAGGGAGAGCTACTAATGATGATTATCAGGAAAGGAGAATTAAAGTTCTCCAAGCCAGGTAGCTATATGATTCTACACCCAATTGCTAGAGACAGACTAGGTGATGAGGTTGAAAGGGGGAGTGGTATGTGAAAAAGTTTTTTGATAAAAATCAGTGTCATATAAATGGAGGAGAAAGCCCATTGTGTAGCAGATCTTGAAGAATCAATCAAATATCTGTATGCACACAAGCAGGATACTAGTTCTACAAGCCTTCATCAAAACATTCCTCTACAGATAAACACCCTGCCAAAGGGGCTGACCAATAGCTCACATTAGCAATTCTATACTCCCTGGGAAAGAAGGGATTTTGAGAAATGCATCAACTGAAAGGATGTTAAGTTCAAAGCCAACAGTAAGAAAACAATTAGAAACAGATATCTTCTGCTCAAGGACTTGGCAAAAAAAATTGGGAAGGCTTATAAAAGTACAGTGATCCTAAAAATTAAAAATAAGCATCACTTCTAAGGGAATGTTTTGGGTGAATTCATTTTTTGGGAAGAAAGGAGAATGAAATATTTAAATTCACATAGTGTGCAAGCATACAAGAAAACTCACACATGTATCAGATTTATATGTGTATATTTGGAGCCAAAGAAGCAACTTGGACAAACCTCCTTAAACAAGGAATGGCTGTTAGCAAATTAATTGTAGTGGCCTGCTTTTATAGTTCTATTGTGAAAGCACAATCACTTGGGAGTTTAAATAAGACCTTATGCAATTGTTTCAAATTGTCTTCCTATGAAATATTAAGTGAAGTTGAGTACCATTTGAAAATAAAAATTTATGAAATGTTACTAGTTTCTGGAGTCCCAGTGCCAAAAAAACCTGTCACCTACTGGCCAACTGGCTTGGGATAAATCTTACTTTGCCTGGGGAGAGCAAAAGACAACATCAAGCACTCTCTTCCAACAAATATTTCCCAAGCATATATTAAGATCATTCATGATTCCTTGTTAGGTATGATCTCAGAGATAACTTAATTCAATAATTCTCTGATGATTGGCATCAAGTAAGTCATGTTCACCAAAGGTGTTTACTTTGGTTATGGAGATTGACTGGGGCAAAGCACAAATGTAAGAAGGATTCACTGTCTTCCGTCTGGCAAAAAAATTCCTCCAGACCTGTTCTAAGATCTTTCAGGAATATTCTCTGTTTCTACATCCCCCAGATCCCTGTTCCTACTATTTGATCTATTGAGGCAACCTGAGGACTTCTGGACTTGACATCTTCCCCACGACTGAACATTTAGAACCTCTGGGCCTAGTCATCCTCCTTGACAATGAACTTTCTTTATTCCTTGTCTCCATATTCTGGTTTGGGCCTGATTTAGGCAGGTCAGTACTCTATTTGAACAAAATAAAATTCTTATGGGTCACCTAGCAATGAACAAAATGAGTTTTGCTTAGTGATAATAAAAGGATATTCAACAAAAATAAGTATCAAGGATACCTCAAGTTTTTTTCAGTTGAGCAAAGCTCCTAAAATGATTTATCAGCCAAACATCTGAGAGCCCCTCCAGCATCTTGTGGCTGCTATGTAGTCAGATGATGATGGGATGACATCAGCAATCCAAGCCAATAGTCCTTGGAGCCAATGAAGTCTTTTGTGAGGAATGTTTCAATACCTTTTAAAGAAAAAATAGCCTAACCTGCAGGAAGGAAGGAGGTGCCAGGATATTTCTCCTGCTACATACATCCCTAAATTAGAATATGTGTTCTTTGAGAGCAGTCTCTGACTTACTTTTTCTTTATATCTGTGGCCTTTAGCATAGGGCTTGGCTCATAGTAAGCATTTAATAATTTTTTTCATTCATTTGTTCATTCTTTTCCCTCCATTTTCCAAGATCTATAATGAAAAGAGAATCCTTTAGTTCAGACAGATGGTTAGAATTGACTTTAGAAATATTGACAGGACTTTAATGTGTGCTGATATTGTTTTCTTCTTCAGATACTAGTTAAGACAGACATCCATGTGCCTGTATTTGCAATATGTGATTGAGTTAAATGATATTGAAAAACTAGGAAACTTTCAGAAGAAGGACATAATTATGATAAAGGGTCTTGAGATAGTTTTAAACAAAGAAGCTGAGGAACTGGGATTATCAAGTTGGGAAAAATTTTAAAGATTTAAATATGACTTGATTGCTGCTTATAAGTATTTTAAGGGCTGTCATATGTTGAAGAGAGAAGATTTTGCTTGGCCCCAGAGGGCAAAACGAAGAACTGTGGGTAGACATAGATGAGAAATAAATTTTAGCTCTGTGTAAGGAAAAACAGAAAGCTGCAAGTAGAATAGTTTATTTTGGCCATTAGTGGGTTCCCTTTCATTGAAAGAGGTCTTCAAACAAAGCCCAAAGGATCACTTAATGGAATACTGTAAAGACATACAGGCAGGCAGGCAGAGAGGTAAAAAGATATTCAGACAGATAGGTAGGTAGGTAGATAGATTGATAGATAGATCAATCAATAGATAAGATACAGAGGGATAGATAGAAAGAGAAGTGTAGATAGGATGATAGCTAGAGACATATTAGCCATGCTGCAAAAGAAAACATAAATACAATAAAACAATAAAAATAAAGTAAGTAAAAAATGTGTTTCGATTTACATTCAGACTTCTTCAGTTTTCTCTCTGGAGGTGAATATTTGTACCATGGGTCCTTGGCTGCCTTGGATCACTGTCTTGAGTAGAGTAACTAAATCTTTCACTGTCGATCCTTCTTATAATAGTGCTAAACAATATGTACAACAGTGTACATATTATGTTCTCCTGGTTTTGTTCATTTTAATTTGCAGGGATTTACATGTCTTTCTAGGTTTTTTTGCTTATTTCTTAAAGCACAATAATAGTCCATCCCAGCCATTCCTGAATTGATAGTATCCTCTCATTCTCCAATTCTTTGTCATCACCAAAATATCTGCTTTAAATATTTTTAAACAAATAGGTCCCTTTCTCCATTTCTTTGATTTCTTTGAGATACAGACCTAGTAGTAATATTGCTGGGTCAAAGGTATCACAGTTTTATAGTCTTTTGAGCGTAGTTTCAAATAGTTCTTCAGAATGATTGGACAAGTTCACAGCTCCACCAACAGTACTTCAGTGTTCCATTTTTTCCACATCTCCTTGAACATGTCATTGTCCTTTTCTGTCATGTTAGCTAATCTGAGAAGTGTGAGGTGGTATCTCAGAGTTATTTTAATTTGGATTTCCCTAATCAGCAGAGATTTAGACCATTTTTTCATGTGACCATAGTTAGCTTTCATTTCTTCATCTGAAAGTTGTCTGTTCAGATCTTTTAACTATTTATCTATGAATGGCTCTTATTTTATAAATTTGACTCAGTTCTCTATATATTTGAGAAATGGGGTCTTTATTAGAGAAGCTTGCATAAAATCCCACTCCCACCCCCATTTCCTGTTTTTCTTCTAATTTTGGTTGCATCAGATGTTTGGGTGCAGAAGTTTTTAATTTCTTGTGATCAAAACTATCTATTTTACTTCCCATTATTCTATCTCTTGTTCAGTCATACACTCTTCCCTTATGCATAGACCAAAAATGTACATTTTTCCATCCTCCCCAAAGTAATTATGATATCACTCTTTATATCTAAATCATTTATCTATTTTGATCTCACTACAAAGGTATTTATCAAGCATAATAGGAAAGGGCTTATTTCTAGACATTGGTCTAAGCACTGGGGACAGAAATACAAGCAACACAGTTCCTTCCTTCAAGGATCTTTTATTATAATTTTTGTTTTTCAGTTGTGTTTGACTCTGTGATCCCATTTGGAGGGTTTTTGTTTTTTGTTTTTTGGTAGAGAAACTGGAGTGGTATGCCATTTTCTTCTCCAACTCATTTTACGGCTGAGGAATTGAAGCAAACATGGTTAAGTGACTTGTCCAGTATCACACACCTAGTAAGCATGGGAGGCCAGATTTGAACTGAGTAAGATAAATCTTACTGACTCTTAGACCATGCACTCGGTCCACTGGGCCACTAAGCTGCCCTTGTGCTACTTAGCTAGAATATTATATATTCTAATGGGGGAAGACAAAATGTAGAGGGGTTCTAGAAGTTACGGTGAGGGGGGAGCCAGGAGGGCTACGAGGGGGCCTGGAGTCTAGCCAGTTAAAGTCAAAACTGATATATCAGTATTGACGGACCCAAAGCTCCAAGGTTCTAATGAGATGTGGTTGAGAATAATGATCTCAGAGAAGACAATATAGTGAGGTTATGGTTAGGAATGGGACTCAACATGTGTAGGTGGAACTAAGAGACTTCTGAGGTTCCTGAGACTATAATCTCTGAGGACATTTACAACTTCAAAATTCCACACTACTGTATTATATGATAATATCTATACAACCAGAGTCATATTACCTGCCTTCTTAGGGAGGGTGAAAAGGTGGGAAGAAAGGGGGAAAAAAGAATGAGACAGATTTTTTGGACATGGTTAATGTGAGAATTTGTTTCTCTTGGATAAGCATAATTGTTATAATTTATAGCATATTTGTAACAAATCATACATATTATACTTTGTTATATACTATATTATGTTACATATTTTTTTAAAAAATTAAATTCTATGCTATTGGAGCAGCTAGATGATTCAGTAGATAGAGCATCAGGCTTGGAGTCAGGAGGTCCTGGGTTAAAATCTATCTTAGACACTTTCTAACTATGTTATCCCTAGGCAAGTCACTTAATCACTCTTTTAGAGTCATCAAAGTACTAATGGCAAGACAAAAGTCAGAACAACTGATAATGTCCCAGGATGCAATAGATGACTGTAGCATCTTTGATGTTTGACTAAGTTCTATATCCTCCACACTTTCTGCTTCAGCCATCTTTATAGCCATTAGAACAAATTGGGGTGTGGGGATATAGCAGATTTGGAGCATTCAAAGAACCCTACTGTACCTCAGAGGTATTCCTAGAACCTGAGAGGGAAATACAACTAAAGTGTGCCTATGCTGGGACAGGGTGTTGGGAGAGTAAGTCCAAAGACTGGATATATATATATATATATATATATATATATATATATATATATATATATATATATATATATACACACACACACACA
>NC_058132.1:192463357-192485238 GCF_016433145.1 Gracilinanus agilis | reverse complement strand
TATATATACACACACACACACACACACACACACATATACACACAATGGCCGAGAACACTGGGTTTGGGAGACTGGGATAGAAAGCATAGCATGACAGTAGAATGCTCTTTAAATGTGTTGGGGAAAAGCATAGACAAAGGCAAGAGAGATACTCCTTCTCCTAAATAAGTGTGAATTAGTGGAAAGGGCCTTGGGATCCATGCTGGGATGAAGACCTTGTTGGTATAAGGATCAAATGAGATAAGGTCAAGTCAGAAAGCATTTATTGCTTACAATGTGACAAGTTCTGGGGAAACAAATAAAGAGAAAAGCAATCTCTTCCTTCAAGGCACTTGTGATCTAATGTGGAAGACCAGACAGAAAGCAACTGAAAAGCTGGGAAGTAATAGGGAACTTACCTTCACCTGCACCTCCCATACTCTAGGACAGGACCTGGTAGTGAAATCCAGAAAATGAAAGATGACTCATCTAGCCCCTTCCTCAAAATGGAAATTCTAAGAGGAACTCATTAATGGGAAAAGGAGACCACCAAAGTAAAAGGAGAAAGGAGATGAAACATGAAAGCAAAGACTGTGGAGTCAAGTATGGCTGATTTGGGACTTTTCTCAAAATAAAGTGTGAAGAAAGCCCTTTGAAAGTAACAAATAATATAGAGTTGTAAAGCTCTTATTGCAATTATTATTGCCAATGATTACTAGATATTGGCAAGAAAGGATTCTCTGTCTCAGAGGAGGAATGAAAATCAAAGGTCCAACATTAGGGAACTGCATCATCAATAGAAGGTGGGGAAACTCTCAATTCTGGAGCAGCTATGGAAGAAGAAAAAGATTGGATTTGTCTTTTTCTTGTGAAACTTTTACCTTGGGCAGAGAGCCAGCCTTGTTTTTGATAGTTATTTTAAAGGTCATGACCACTCTCTCAGTAATTGGGAAAACATGATCTATGAGAACAGGAGTCTGTAAAAGACTTTTCTTTCCCTTGGGGATATTGATTTTGGGTGCACTTCATTTCTGGCTCAAGTTCATTCTTTCTCAGGTTCATAATACAATGTCATGCATTGGGTGGTCAGTGGATTAAAAATCAAAGCCTCAAGCTATTAGTAAAAGCCAGTGACCATAGTGTATAAAATAGGTCACTTCTCCCTGCATATATAAAAACAATTTTCATTGCATTTATTCTCAAATCCAAGAAAAATCATAAAGCACTGAGGCTTTGAAAGTTAAGATAAATATTCCTGAGTTTGGATGATCACCCAGACAAATTATCAGACCCAATTTCCCCTCTAAATATGTAAGAAACTTTCATTCTGTTCATTGAAAGAGATGGAAAGTCATCAAGATGAAATGGGTCATTATTTATAACTATGACTTCAAAGATAATAAAATATACTAATTATCTGACAAATTTCTTAAAGAGCTCTTAGATTAGGGCCCAGGGACCTCGTTAAAATTTTACCCTTACAATATTTTAATGCTCTAATATTGGATCAAAATCATACCCTCTTCCTGGTTTTCAGTTTCTTCATCTGTAAAATAAAGATGGTGGCCTGGATGATGTATTAGATTCCTTCTAGCCCCAATGCTAAGGATTCTGAACTAGGATGGTCTTTTATACAAAGCCTCATAGGGAAGGCTGAAGTCTTCCCAACCAATGTCAATGTTTCTGTTGTACTCACCGAGTTGAAATGCCTTTGATCTTTCTGATCAATTGACTGATCCATTGGAGATGTCTATCCCTTATTCACATGTAGATCATAGGCCTGATTGATTCAATCATAAGTCCAGGCCCTCTGCAATAATTGAGGTAGGAGAATGGAATATATTTCTTATACTACCTTCCTTGAGAAGACCATAATAGGTGTTTCTTTCACTATCTAAACTTTCCATGATCTAGTTTTCAAACTCATCATTTAACCGAAACTGTTCTCTCTAGTGCCCATTCAATGGCCTTTTCACAGTCATTATCTTTCCTATTTTCTCTGCAGCCTTTGACACTGTTGATTATTCTCTTCTCCCAGATATTCTCTTATTAGGCTTTCAGGAAACCATTCTCCTGATTCTCCTCCTACCTGATGGTTTTTCCTTAGTTTCCTTTGTTGAAGTTTTATTCAGGTAATACCCACTAATCATAGATGTCCCACAGGGATTTCTCCTGAATTCTCTTCTCTTCTCTCTCTGTATTGTTTCATTTGGTGATCTCATCAGCTCACATGGATTCAATGATCATCTCTATGCTGATGATTCTTAAGTCTACTTATTCATTTCTAACCTCTCTGCTGACCTCCAGACTACCTATTAGACAGCTCAAACTGGATGGCCTTTAGCTATCTTAAGCCCAGCATATCCAAAACTGAACTCATTATCTTTCCTCCCAAATCTCCCCCCTTCCAAAATTCCATATTAATGTTGAGGGAATCACCAGCTGCCCAGTCCCCCAGGCTGATAACCTAGGTATCATCCTCAACTCCTCACTATCTCTCATCATTCATATCTGATCTTCCTGTTGGCGAAACCTTTCTAACATTATTTGAATATACCCTCTTTTCTCTTTTAGAGAAATCAGCTTGGTATAGTCTTTCACCTCCTCATGCTTGGACTACTGCAACAGATTGAATGGTGAGTCTCCCTGCCACAAGTCTCTCTTCACTCCAGTCTATCGTCCCTTCAGTTGCCAAAGCGATTCCTTAAAGTGCAGGTTCAGTCATGTCACTCCAAACTCCATCTGCTTCCTATCATCTTCAGGATAAAACATAAAACCCTCTTTTTGACTTCTGAGGCCCTTCACAATCTAGCATTCTCCTATTTTTCTGATCTTCTTATACTTTACTCCATCTCGCCACCCCCAGACTGCATCTACATATACTTTTTTTTATCCAGTGAAGCTGCTTCCCAAACAAGAATCCATCTCTTGCCTCTGGAAATTTTCACTGACTGTCTCCCACACTTGGAATGCCTTCCATCCTCATTGCTTCTTCCTGGCTTTCCTGACTTCTACTGAGCAGCTTCCTGGTCACCTCAGGGCATAAAAAATCCCACTCACATAAAGTAAGAGGCTCTGCTGATTTGTTGGATTTCTGAAGATCACATTGAGTTACCATTCACTGCCCTTAGATGTTTCAACATGGAGAAAAGGAGGGTCACATGAAGAGAATCTGAGTGCACTGTAGCCTTATAAGATATATATTTTGTGCTAGGACAAAGTAACTTCCTTTAAATTAATTATTCAATGACTCTCAAGTGTCTCGTTTTGTCCCAACATTGTAACTGAACTAACAGCAGTCTGTTATCAGGCTAGCCTCTAACCCTGCCCCCCCGCCCCATACACACAGCCAAGATGAATTATATTTGAAAAGATGAGAAATTACATTGCAAGAAATGAAGGTTAGTTCTGAATCAGCTGTTTGTGTATGTTGCTCACCAGCTAAAGAGAGCAAAGCAAAAAAAAATTAATATAATAGAAGAAAGAATGAAAATTTTAAAAATATAGCAAAGAATTAAGACAATTCTCTGCTACCTATTTTAAAACAAGTAATGACAAAAAATAGGATATTATTGGAAAAAAGATATAGATGATGAATACTTTATATCAAACAATTTAAATTTAATTGATATAAATAAATTGTTATATAAAGAACCTAAAAAGTAGCTTAAGTCAAAAAACACTTGGATCTTGGGAAAGTTTCTGGCCTCAGTTTTTTTCCTCTGTAAAATGAGGAGAGCCTCTGACTCTACTTTCCAGCACTCTTCCCACAATACCTTACAACAGACTTTATAAACCCAGTATTAAAAATAACAGATGAAAGGTTGTTTGTGTTTGTCCTTGTCAACAAAAGCTGTATAAAAATGCTTTGGATTTGGAGAGGGAGTATCCAAAGGATTTTATTTTGTAGGTTTAAAAATAGAAATATGGTTATTTTTTATTTATTTTGGTCTTGCCCTTATCTTTAGTTTTATGACTTATTAATCAAGAGACCATCTTGGGAAACATTTTAAACTCAGGTCCTAGTTTAATATGAAAACCAGCTTGGTGAGAGAGAACAATGGGAGCTCATAAATGAAGAGTAATAAATAAATGACTCAATAAAACTACAGGCAAAACTACAACTAAATTTGGTTGATACTCATGATCAAGCTGTTCACTCAGGTCCCAGCAATAAAGGGGACTACTCAGTCCAGTGCATATATTTTGAATATTTAGAGAAGTTAAAGACTTTTCCAAGTCAAAGACGTGGTCAATTTCAGAAATGTTTCTAGCAAGAACTGATGTTCTTCCAAGTCTAAGGTCTGGCGTATGGGAAGTTGTTGACTCTGCTGTATGTTTTTTGAAAAAAGAGAAACCGAATCTGACTAGTCTCACTCCAATCAATCTGAATGAGTTTGTGTTGGGATGGATCCAATCAATCCCAGATTTATAGACCTTTAGAATTTAAATGGACCTTAGAGATATTTGAGCTCAGCATTTCCAAATTAGAGTCATTGAAAACAGGATGTACAGGAAAATGTTTGATGCTAGAAATATATTTATTTTTTTAAAATATGTGCTATTGTATTAGAATTTGCTCATTGAATTGAACTGAATTGCCTAACCTGGCCTGTAAATCATCATCTTCTCCCCATCTCCTTCTCTCTCCCCATCCATCTCCCCTCATATCTTATATCTTACTTCTTAGCTTATATCTTAATTGCAAGGACCCAATCAACAGGTTTTTATTAAGCACCTACTGAGTACCAAGTCCTATACTTGAAATACAAAGTCTAAATTAGGCAGTACCTGCCCCCAAGGAGTTTATGTTCCAATAGGGGAGACACAAGATCCAGTCAGGCCTTTCTTCAAAGAAACTGTCAACTGAAAAAACTTTTTCTGATTCTTCCATATTTTAGTATCTTCCCTCTGAAAATTCCTTATGTTCCTTTCATCCTTTCATGTGTGTTTGTAGCATGTGCACACATGTATCATGCATTATGCATGTAGTCATGTGTATGCATGTATATACATACATGGACATATTTAGGGTGTCCCAGAAGCTTTAGTAGTTTAAAATTCCACTAAGGCTTTTGGGACACACTCTATTAAAACTTGAAACTAAAAATCTTAGAACTCTAGTAAGACTTTTGAGATACCCTCTATAAACATACACATATACACCGATACATGTGTGTATAATATATGTATACATAAATAAATTCAATTCTACATATATGGACATGCACGTATGGGTTACGTGTGTATATATATATATATATATATATATATATAAAAAATAAAATTGTTTTTCAGTTGTCTTCAGTTGTGTCTGACTCTTTGTGACCCCTTTAAAGGGATTTTTTGGCAGAGATACTGGATTGGTCAGATGTTTCCTTCTTCATCTCATTTTACAGATGAAGAAACAGAAGAGAACAGGGTTAAGTGACTTGCTCAGGATCACAAATCTAGCAAGTACCCGCAGCCAGTGTGGACTCAGGAAGATGAGTCTTCTTGACTCCAGGCTCATTATTCTGTCCATTGTGCCACCCAGCCTCCATGTATGAATGTGTGTATGTCATTATATATGTAGATATGTATGTGTATGTAAATATACACTTACATGGATATGCATCCATACATATATAGATATTACTCTATTAAAGTTTTAGGCTGAACTAAGACTTTGGGGACTTCCTATTTATGTGTATGTGTATATATGTACATAAATATGTAAGTATACATGTCTGTGTGCATGCATGTAATATGTACAAAATGATTATGAGGTAGCTTTGGCACTAGCATTTGGGGAGATCAGGAAAGATTTTTTCTAAGTGACTATTTTAGGGCTAGGAGCATCTGAGTCTTATTGCAGGAGATTTAAGGTGATAGGAACGATATCCAGAAGTCCTACCTGCTGCTCAGCCTTGGCAGCCCATAGCATCAAGCTTCACCTCTCCTCCTCCCTCATGGGTTAACTCCTCCCTGGATTATGTACAAACATCTTAAAATTTAAGGATAAGAGTTAATGTCTTACCCAATAGGCAATAGGGAGCCAGGAAATGTCTTGAAACAGAAGAATGATATGGTCAGACTTTGTACATTGCAGAAATTATGGGTAGTCACATGAAAGATCATTAGAGAGGGGAGAGATCAGAAGGAAAAAAACTAGCTAAAAGTCTATTACTCTGGAACAGTATGAGATGAGAAGGGCCAGAACTAGGTCAGTTGCATTAGGAATGGAAAGTAGGGGACATGTGTAAGAGATATTGGAAGGACAGAACTGATAAGACTTGGCAACTGATTGGTTATGACAAGCCTGGTTACTGGATGGAAGCCAGTGCTATAAACAAAAAGAGAGATGTTAGAATGATGGAAGATGATGACTTCCATTTTGGACCTGTTATAGCTGAGGTACTGGTTAAGCATCCAGGTTGTTCTCATGGCAACCAGATGGACCCAAAGAACTAACTGAAAGGAATCACTGCTAGAGAGCTTTGGACTTTAAATAGTGAGAATATTTAATCAGCTTTAATCATCAATAATAACAGCTAGCATTAACATAGTACTTTGAGGTTTAGGAAACATTTTATATATAATGTACCTTTGAGATTCATAAATACACAGTTTCTTTATTTTTCAGATGAAGAAACTGAGGTTAAGAGGGTGACTTGTTCACAGCTATTAAGAATCAGAGGGAGGACTTACATTCAGGTCTATTTTTTTTAATTCATCTCTTCCCTTAGATTCAATACTAAGTATTGGTTCTAAGGCAGAAGAATGGTAAGGGCTGGGCAGTAGGAGCTAAATGATTTGCCCAGAGTCACAGAGTCAGGAAAGTTAGGAGACCAGATTTGAACCCAGGACCTCTCTGCTCTAGGCTTGGTGCTCTATCCCCTGAGCCACCTACTTGCCTTTAAATTCAGGTCTTCTTGGCTTAAAGCCAAGGACTTTAGAGGTACACTGCCACCTAATAAACATTCAGGAAGCTGTGTTCAATGAATATGGTCCTGGATTTGGAGTCAAGAAAACTTGAGTTCAGATTTAGCCTCAGACACTATCTAGCTATTGTATCATAAGACAGGTCACTTCCTCATCTATAAAATGGTCATTGTGAGGACAAAATAAGAAAATATATAAAAAGTGCTTGGCAAATGCTATTATCATCATTTAAAAAAATTAGACTAAAATAGTAACAGATGTTTACTTATAGTAAATCTCCTTAAAGCCAGGTGTAGTTAGTACAGAGAATATAGAGAAGGGCTGGGCAAAGATCAGGTACATTTCTCTACTGAAACATTTGGGTACTACCAGGTTCCAGTTGAAAAAATTTTCTCATATCAATTAAAATATGGGGCAAAATGAATGGTCTGCTGCTGGGCCTGCCTACTGAAAGTCTTTCCCCCACTCCAACCCATCTTACATTCAATGACCGAAGTGATTTTCCTAAAGCACAGGGCTATATGCCACCCTGCTATTCAATAAACTCCAATAGTTCATTTATCACATCAAAAGGCAAACACAAAATTCTCTGTTTGGCATTCAAAGACCTTCATAACCTAGCCCCCCTTTTACCTTTTTAGACTTCTTACACCTTACTCTCCTACTCTTGTAGCCATCAATACTGGCCTCCTGGCTGTTCCATAAACAAGACATTTCCATCCTAGACTCTGGACATCCTTTTGGCTGTCCTCCATGCTTGGAATACTCTCCTTTCTCAACTTCAACTACTGATCTCCCTGTTTTCCTTTGAGTCTCAACTAAATTCCTCTACAGAAAGCCTTCCCCAAACCTTCTGAATTCTAGTGCCTTTCCCTATTATTTACTATTTATCCTATATACAGCTTGCTTTGCATATATTTGCTTGCTTATTGTCTCCTCCATTAGACTGTAAGCTCCTTGAGGTCAAGGAATATCTTTTTACCTCTTTTTGTATCCCTAGCATTTAACCCCATGCTTTGGCATAAAGTAGGAGCTAAACAACTGTTTACTGATTGATTGATAAATCTGTAAGGCAGGGGTCAGCAACATTTTTGGCCATGAGAGCCATAAATGCCACATTTTTTAAAATGTAATTTCATGAGAGCCGTACAGTGCTCACAGTGCACGCTCCTGTAACAGTGCCTGAAAAAAAATTGACTTTATGGCTCCTATAGAAAGAGCCATACGTTGCTGACCCCTGCTGTAAGGCATTAGTGCTGGTATTATTATTCCCATTTACACACACTGAGACTTTGGTTCTGAGACTTGCCCATGGTCCTGTAGCTAGTGCCAGTGGCTCAATTTGACCCCCGGACTTCCAAACTCCAAGTCCTTCATTCTATCCACTAGGCCAGGCTGTATCTCAAGAAACTTTGGTGGTTATAGGTCTAGAGTTGATGGGATCTTAGAATTAGTGTACTCCAATCTCCTCATTTTACAGATGAAAAAACTGAGATGAGAGAAAAGTGACTTTTCCAAGGTCATAATGGAAAATAGAAAAGACAATTGCTCTGACTCAAATCCAGTAATTTTTCCATGACACCATATTTACTGAACACATACTTTGCACAAAATGTTATCCTGTGGACTAAAAAAGATCCAACGGAAAATAAGATGATTTTCATTGTAACTCAGCAAAGAATTTATATTCTAGAAGGAGAGTGATATATTTTGTTTATAAATCACTGTGATACAGAATAGAACACCTTATGTGAATACACAAGATAAAAGGTCTCATGATTAATCAATCAATAAACATTTATTAAGCTCCTATTATGTGCTAGGCACTCTGCTATGTGCTAGAGATACAAGAAAGAGACAAAAAATAGTCCTTGTCCTCAAATCAGAGTAACTAGCTAGTATAGCAGATAGTGTGTTGGATGTGGAGCCAGAAAGGCCTGAATTCAAATTAGGACTCAGATACTTACTGTGTAACCCTGGGCAAGTCACTTACCCCCATTTGCCTTGATTCCTTCATCTGCAAAAATGAGCTAGAGAAGGAACTGGTAAATCACTGCAGTATCTTTGTCAAGAAAACCCCAAATGGAGCCACAAAGAGTCAGACAAAGAACTTACAGTCTATTGAGGAAGATAGCATGTTTAGATAGAGCCACGACTAGAAGCTAGTAAGTTTTTTTTTTATTATAGAGCAAGTGCCACTTAATCATTCTGAGGGCAAGTTAGTTAATAGGTAGAGACAGAGAGCCAAAGAAACCAATCTAATTCCCTTCCAGGAAGTCAAGTAAGGCTGCTCAATAAGAGGTGGGAGCAAGGTGAGAAAGGGAAGAAACCATCCCTACTGGCCATCTGGTAGTTTCCTATTTTAACTTTGAACTGATTGTTCTTTCTAACTCAATACAAAGCTCTTTTGTTTCTAAGCTACAGTAGGACTGCCAATGCTTAGTCTTCTCAGAACAAAGACTCAATTACCTCACCTCACCCTTATTATAACTCTGTGGTTGGAGTATCCTGGAGTATCCATATATCTATCTATCTATCTATCTATCTATCTATCTATCTATCTATCTATCTATCTATCTATCTATCTACTTTTTTTCTGACAGAGGGGATCAGGGATGGCTTCATGGAGAAGGTGGGTCTAAGAAGAAATGGCACACTTTTATTAATGGAAATAGTGCATTCCAGGCATTGAGAACACTCAACGAGGCAAAAGAGTCACCAAAAGAAGTAAAGGAAATGGGAGGGTAGATCCAATATCCTCTGCCATTGACTGGCTAAGCTGTCAACGGGCAGCAGGATAACCCATTGCAAGTCTCTACTAATTTAATACAAGCAGGATTGTGAGGATGTGAAGGGTCTGCTGCTGGCTCCTAAGAACCAGAGCAATAACAGATTATTGAATCCTCAGGCTGCTGCTCAGTGTCTCCCTCACCAACTCATAAAGAGATGGGGGAGGAGGGCTGCTTAAAATTGAATCCCAGGCTCTGCCAGCAATGAAATGGTAGAAAGCTATAGAGGGAACAATCTTCTTCCCTGACATATTAGCACACATACTCTACTCATGTACCTTTATTTGCCCCATAACTAAGCTCCAATAGTATAACATTCTTATGTATAGTCTTGGCAGAGATCCTAAGAAAGTGTTTACATATGGCTCCAATCCACAAAATTCTCTGATGGGAGAAGCAATGGGGGACATAACACTGATGAGCAAACCTTTCCTTCTTTAACTTAGGTTCCTTTCATCCTTTCATGTATATTTGTAGTATGTATGTTTGTAGTATGTATATATAGTATGTATGTAGTATATATGCATCATGCATTATGCATATAGTCATGTGTATGTGTGTATATACATACATAGATACATGCATACATAGACATATTTAGGGTGTCCCAGAAGCTTTAATAGTTTAAAATTCCATTAAGGCTTTTGAGACACACTCTATTAAAACTTGTTTTTGAGCAATAAGATGGGCAAAAGTTGGCCAGAAGAGGGAAAAGGAAGGGAATCAAAAGGCTGGGATAATCCAGATATTGGATAATCATTCCCTGAGCAATGAAAAGCCGGGCCTGTCTATCCAAAGTAATAATTGGTCAGGCCAGCAGGTGTGCTGGCTGGTAGGAGAGCCGCATTTGACTGTCTAGGATGAGAAAATAGCAACAAAATGCATCAGAGTGACTCAATACAAAGTAAGACTTCCAAGGAGGCTAGCAGGAGTTTTTAATCTCTGTTTCATCAAAATGAGATCTGATAAGGCTTGCATAACTCTTTCAGGGACATCAAGCCAAGTGGCTCCTATATTTAAATTTGAAAAAAAAAAGTTACCGCTGTAGATGCTTCTGTGCAGAATAAACATCCCTCTCTCCATTTTCTCCCATCCTTGGCAGCTGTTGTGAACATAAACCAAGTGTTTTTGTAACTGTGCTTCATAAAATAAAAGTCATTGGAAAGTGGGTGTGGAGGGGGGAATGAGGAGATTATGAAGTGAACAAGTCCTCTGATGAATTCCAGACTCCATACTGAGCAACAGGTGGCTCTCTGGAACCTGCCCGAGAACACGCTCCATCAGACGCCCCCAGTGTGGGCTGACTCTGTCATCCTTTGCAGATGCAGGGCAAACTTGGGTGTGGAGAGAGGGAGTAGAATCGTAAGGGGCCCTGAACCTCTGAAGTCCAAGAACCCGAAACTACTGATCCATCCCCAAGGGAACAGAGGAAGGCTTAGAAGATGATGTCCAAGAGGCAACTGTCAAAGATGTAGTGTAGTGTTATAGGCTCATCACAGCTCAGCCCTTTTGTGGGCAGCTAGGTAGCCCAGTGGATAGAATACCAGGACTAAAGTCAGGAAGACTTCATGAGTTCAAATCTGGTCTCAGACACTTACTTGCTATGTGACCTTCAGCAAGTCATTCAATGCTTATGCCTCAGTTTCCTCATCTATGAAATGAGCTGGAAAAGGAAATGGTAAACCTCTTCAATATTTCTGCCAAGAAAATCCCAAATGAGGTCATGAATATTTGTACATGACTGAACAACAAGTGCCTAACCCTCTTTGTCCCCACAATCCCCTCCCCTTTAGGCATTTTGCAGTATAGCCCAACTCATAACTTCTCCCCCATGACATTATGTATGGCATTGAGGAATGCAAAAGATCTCTTGGGAAGTTCCAGATGACTCTAGAGGCACATTGTTCTTCCATAAGAGGTGTCATTTGACTGTCTTGTGTTGCCTTTTGTCAAAAACAATCAGTTATACAGACAGGATAAAGTATAAGGTACATAATAGCCCAGAGATTCTGAGGCTCCCTGTGGTAACTGCCTTGCTCTGTGCCTTAAAGCAGCAGAGAGGTAGATGCTCTTGTTAGGCCTAGGGGAAGCCATTGCTACCCTTTTGCTCCCATCCCTCCCTTTTTGATTGGACTAATAGGAGTAAAAGCAGCTGAGTGTGGACTTCAGGGATGACAGAATTTCCAGAGAGCTTGATGTCTGCTGAAAGGCCATGAGGTGAGCCATAAAATGTAACAAGAGTCTGAATGCACCATGCAGCTTTATGGAGCAATATTCCAGGCAATTAGATGGGTCAAACTGATGAAAATGACTCATGAAATTTGTGCTGCAGAAAAAGGCTTTGGAAAATAATCTGGCTGTTCAATCAAGACACCAAGCATTTAGAAGAAAAGATAGACTCCTACCACTGGGAACTTAATTTATGATATTGTTTTGATGCACAGGGGAAGAGTTGATGGACAATTTAATCTATGCTACATTTTGGAAGGAGAGTACTGTTTATGTTTAATTTTGGCTTGGGATATATTTTTAAAGGAGAATTCACTGATTTCAAGTTTTTATTGCCTCATTTCTTGTATGTTATGAAAGAACTATAAAATTTCAGTTTGTATATCTCCCTGTCCTTGGAGAAAATAGTTCAGTATATCCTGCCCAGAGAAATAGCATGCTATAAGTGGGTAGAGCACTGAATTTAGAATCAAACACCAGGGCTTGAACTCTGCTTCAGACAATTACTAGCTATGTGAGCCTAGGCAAGTTGCTTAATTTGTTTATGGAAACCTAATAAACTCTTCTAATTCTAAATCTCCGATGTATGTCTCTTTTGGTGAAACGTGCAGAGGTTGCTTTTATTGGAAACAAAATCCATAGAATAGGAAGTCAGGAGGCTTTTGTTCTATGGAAGATCACCATATCAGAGAAGAAAGACCTTGTGAAGGAACCACTGAGTCAACTTCCTCATGGAATTTTGCAGTTTTTATGCATTGGCCTTGGTGTCACAGAAAGATCTCAAAAAGATCCAAATGTATGTAGTCTACTGAATTTGAAATAAGAAAATTAAAGTATACCATCATACCAGATCCTGAGTGCAAGATGCTGTGAACTGTGTTTTGGGTAGCAACTGTTGGATTTTAGTCTTAGACTTAAATGGTTTATGCTGTCAGATGTCAATGCCAAAGGAAGATAAGAAGAAAATACTGCACCTGCCTAGCAGGATTCTACCAATTTGAGATGTGCCCCCATGGAATCTCGAGGACACTGACTACATTTCAGTGGCTTATGGAGAAGGTGTCTGGAGATATATACTACCTGGAAAAATCTGTGTGCCTGGATAATCTCTTTTGAAAAATTTTAGAAGAGATTTGGCTTGGGAAAGAACTAATTTTGTGACCTAGGAAGATCACTCATTCTCTTTTAGTGTTTGGCCATCTGTCAGATGAGAATGGTAGAATTAGCTTAATTGACCTAGGTCATTTGGAGAACTATATAAGACCCTAGCTATTTGAAGACAGTCTGAAAAGTTAGGACTGTTTAAATATGAAGTGTCATTGTTGTATTATTATTTAAAATCTAAGACAAAATCTAGCTATCTTAATTACCTCAATCCAATAAGCAGAATGTCTCAATATAATTAACAAAATTGGCAGGCTGCTGAACTGTAGGGTTGGAAAGATAACAGATGTAGGCAGTAACCCTGAGAAATATCCCAACCTCTCTCTCATACTGGAGCTATCTGAAGCCAACACATAAATATAGGAAGCAGTACGAAATTGGTGATGATGTCTTAGACTACATCTCACAAGTAAGGGTTCTACATGTAAAAAACCATATAACGGCATAAGGAGAAAAGAGATAATTGGATCATTATAGGTGTGCAATTGAAGTATTTCTTACTGGCTATGGCTATATTATTCTTATACTGTGAAGATTATTTGGGGTAGAATGGTATTATATGCATTCCTTGAGGGCAGACTATCTAGAGTTTGAGATTCAAAGAATGATCAAAAGATTGGCAGAAGATATCTATAACAAAATTTAAAGGTTTACCTTCAACTTGACCTTTGGAATTATTCCCTTTCCACTAGGAGATCTGTTTTATTAGTTGGAAAATCTCTTCAAGTTAGAGGTCAAAGGACCATGACAGATGGAACAGTCAAAACAGTCAAGGGCTACAAAAATCAGTGGCTATTTATTCACTCAACTATCTGTATCTTCCTTCACTGAGACAGTAGGCCTTATATTGGGTTTCCATTAGGCAAAGTTCTTAACATGGGATCTACAGATCTGCAAATGGCCCATGGGTAGATTTCACAGGTTCTATGAACTTGGATGGGGAAAAACATTATATATTTATTTCAATTAATCTCTGATTGAAATTTATCATTCCTTTCAATTATTTTAAAACATTATTCTCAGAAACATCTATAGCTTCACCAGATTGCCAAGGGCTTCAATGACACAATAAAAGATTAAGCCCCTAACATAGAGGAAAAGAATTTGTCATTGGCCACAATAAAATATTGTTCCTTCTTTACTTATTTAACTTATTCAAATGAGGGAAGAGATCATATATTACCAAAAAAGAGTCTTCCTATTAGTCAAAGGAAGGTAAACACTCACTTGATGAAACAAAATCTAGCCTTTCATTTTCACTGTTTGCAGACAAAGTCTTTCAAACCAGTTTCTCTAGAAAGTTCTGGATTTTAACTGAATAAATGAAAAACTCTGTTCCACACTTACTGTGTGAAAAGTGACACTATAATCTCTTTTTCCATTTTTGTTTTCTAACCTTACTATTCATTTTCAGGATTCACCAATATATTTCAGGATTCTGTCCTGAGATTTCTCAATTTCTCTTTTCATTTTCTTTCTGTGACCTCATTGTTTCTAATGCATCAATTATTACCTCCATGCGGTTTACTTCCAAATCTACATATTTAGCCCAAATTTCTCTCCAAGTCCCCTATCATCAGCTGTATCAGACCCAGTGAGTCCAAAATGGATCTCATTATCTGTGCAAAATACCCCTTATCCCAATTTCCCTTTGGCTTTCAAGGGCATCACCATCCTTCTAGATACCTAGGTCCACAACTTTGGAGGCAGTCCTATCTTTTCTCTCTTCCTCACCTTATATATCCAATCACATTCCAAGTCTGGTAAATTCAACCTTTATAGCATCTCTCTTATCCTTTCCCTTTTCTCTGCACCCATGATCACCATTCTAGTTCAGGACCCTTTTACCTCTTGGCTGAACTATTGCAAGAGCTGTAAAATTATATTACCTGTGGTATTTGCAAAGTACAGGATTGACCATCTTTGCTTTTCAGGAAGTCTCAGTGATTCCCTCTTGCCTCTAGGATAAAGTCATAATAATAGCTAATCTTTACATAGCACTTACTATGTCCCTGGTACTGTGCTAAGCACTTTATAAATATTAGCTCGTTTGATCCTCACAACAACCTTGAAAAAGTAGGTGCTATTATTATCTCTGTTTTATAAATGAAGAAACTGAGGCAAACAAGTTAAATGACATGACCAAGTTCACATAACTAGTAAGTATGTGAGGCTGGATTTGAATTCAGGTCTTCCTGATTCCAGGTCAAGTAATGTATCACTGAACCACCTATAACTGCTCCATCTATTTGGAATTTACACATTTTTGCATCTGGCTTCCACTTGTTATCATTCTCCCCCATGAACTCTACATTCCACTCTAACTGATGTCCTTGCTATTCCATACACCTGACATTCTCTCTCTCATTCCACTTCATCAAATCCATAGCTTTCTTTGAAGCACAATCCAAATGGTTCCTACTTCAGGAAGCCTTGTCTGATCCCTCCACATCCTCTAGTGCCTCCCCAGGTGAGAATTATCTTTCAATTTCTTTGAGCACATTTGGTATCTACTTATATGTGTACATGCTATTTATTGGACAACTAAGTGGCGCAGTGGATAGAGTTCTGGACTTGGAGTCTGGAAGACTCATCTTCTTGAGTTCAAATCTAGCCTCAGCCACTTTACTAGCTATGTGGCCCTGGGAAAGTCACTTAACCCTTTTTGCCTCTGTTTTCCTCATCTGTAAAATGAGCTGGAGAAGCAAATGGCAGACCACTCCAGTATCCTTGCCAAAAATACCCTAAATGGGGTTGTGGAGAGTCAGACACAACTGAACAACTAACCAATAACAAATGACTATTATTGAGATATTGGTTGATATACTATTATTGACATTAGATATGATATTGAATAACATTAGGATTGCTATTAGGGAAGTCAGAAAGCCTTTATTAGGCATTTACTATTTGCTAGGCATAGTACTAAGTACATCCTGAGCATACAAAGAAAGGCAAAAATATGATCATTGCTGTCAAGAAATTCACCTTCTACAGGGGGAGACTATCGATATAAGTAACTCTGTACATTGAAGGTAGATGGAAGGTAATCTAAGAAGGAGGGCAGTAGCAGTGGGAGGGGGTCATTCGTACCTCTCTGAGCCTGTGTATGGCAAGGGAGGGACAGCATTACTCAGAGATGCTATGGGTCTATGCTAATTCAGCATCCAACCCAATATTCTGTTCTCCAGGATGTAGGAGGAGTAACCATGGAATACCGTGATTCGGGTCCTGGGAGAAAGCTTGGTTAACTTGACCTATTTCATCTCTGAGAACTGCTCTGTCAGAAGGTAAAGACATATCTATTTCCCAGATGACAGATGTTTATTTTGTTTCTGGATCCCCCACTTCCTTCTAAGCTTTTTTTAAGATCAACATTCTTTATATGCCCTTTTGAACAAAGCATTCACAGAAGAGCTATAACTAGCAGTTCTGGAGCTGGGAGGAAGCAATACAGCACAATCTTGGCACAAATGGGTTAGAGGGAGAAGGCATAGAATAATGGGATTAAAAAAACAAAAACAACCTTACCTTCCATCTTAGAACCAATATTGGGTACTGGTTCCAAGGTAGAGGAATGGTAAGGGCTAGGCAATGACGGTTAAGTGACTTGGCCAGGATCACACAGCTAAGAAGTATCTGAGGCCAAATTCAAACCCAGGACCTCCTGTCTCTAGGCTTGGCTTTCTATTCATTAACTCACCTAGTTGCCCCTAGTAATGTGATTGTTTTTACAAAACAGTGACATGCTAAGTTGTTATATGTTGATAATTTCAGTCTTTCTGATTTATCACCTTTGTCACTGCAATAACTCCAGGGGTGCTTCTGTTGCTTAAAAAATGTGTGCCCTCCCCCTCCTCTTTGGGGCTTTTCTTCAGAGCCTGAAGCACATTCTTTGGTTATCCTCAGCAGGGACAAATCTTTGTCCTTTGAGAGTGGATATGATTTTTGGAAACAGCAAAAAGTCCTTTGGAGCCAAGTCTTGGGAATAAGGTGGATAATACCATTTTGGGTAAAAAAAAACAAGATGTGACTGTAAAATGAGACCAGTCATCTTGTGCAGCTTATAAACTGACTCCAAAGGCAATTCCCAAAGACAAGGATTCTGGGCAAAGGCAGCAACATTGAAAAGCTCATGTGGTTTCCTTCCCTGACCCAGGTGAAGACTTTAAAGGGGAACATCTATTTCAATATCTAAGTTGTATGTTATTCATTAGAAAGGCAGTCACTTTACCTTCTGATCCTGCCTAATAGAACAGTTCTCAGTTAGAGATGAAACTAGGTCAAGGTAACTGGGATTTCCCTCAGGTTAGGAAATTGAAAAGGTACTAATAGTACCTATATTCCTTCAGCTAGGAGAAATTCCTATATAATAATTAGCTAGGAAGAATAATTAGTTAAATTAGGGAGCCATCAGTTTGTACTCTTTCTCTTCTCTCCTTCCCAGGATCCCTTCCTGAGGTCAAAAGTCTTTCCTTCTGGTCTTTTCTTGTGCTTCTCTCTCTAAACCATTTGTGCCAGGATTGTGTTGTACTGCTCGCTCCTGGCTCCATATCGCTAGTTACAGCTCTTCTGTGAGTGGTTTGTTCAAAAAGGCACATAGAGGCTGTTGATCTTAAAGAAAGTTTAGAAGGAAGTGGGGAGCCCTGAAACTATTTATTTAAATTATAGCACATGAATATAGTAGAATATGATTTCATAGTAAGAAATGGTAGAAAAGAAGAATGTAAGAAAGGATGTGAACTGAGGCAAAGAAAAGTAAGCAGAATAAAGGGGAAAATGACACAATGACAATAACAATATAAATGGAAAGAAGGATAACAACAGAATTAAAACTAAATTCTCTGTTTTTTAATGACAAAACTTAGCTCAAAAGATGAGATAAGAGACTATACCTTCTTATCTTCTTTGTAGGGCAACGAGGTGGCCCAGTGGATAGAGCTTTGAGCTTGGAATTATGAAGAATTGTTTTCATGAATTCAAATCCATCCTCAAATGCTTATTAGTTGTTATGTTACCCTAGACCAGTGGTTCCCAAACTTTTTTGGCCTAGCGCCCCCTTTCCAGAAAAAAATATTACTTAGCGCCCCCTGTCACATGCTATCACCACCCCCTTACAGATATTCACTGCTCCCAAATGCACCTGTGGCCATCACTTTTCTCCTGGATCACTGCAGCACCCACCAGGGGGCAGTGGTGCCCACTTTGGGAATCACTGCCCTAGACAAATCACTTAACTCTGCCTCAGTTTCCTCATCTGTCAAATGAACTGGAGAAGGAAATGTGATACTACTATGGTATCTTTGCCAAGAAAAACCAAAAATGAGGTCATGAAGAGTCAGACACAATAGCAATGAAACCTTCTTTGAAGATGTGGGAGACCATGGAGGAGGAATATAACACATCTGGTCAGATTTCATTGATGTAGTATTTAATTTTGTTAAGCTGCCTTATTTATTCTTATTTTGTATTGTTTGTTATAATGAATGACTGAGAGAAGGAGAGGAGGACTATTATGGAAAATTCTGGGGATATAAAAACAAAAAAAGACAATAAAAACTTTTTTTTAAAAACAAAGGAAGTGGGAAGCATGTCAAGAAGGTAATCTTGGATGTTAGAGAAGCATTAGTGAGAGGTAAGAGTCAAAAGCTCAATACAGTTTGCAGCTGTGGACAAGGCTGGTCAGGAAGCCACAACTCAATGATAAAGCAACAAAACAGTCATAAAGCATTTATTAAATACTAGGTATTATGTTAGCTACAAGGAGTGTGGGTGTCTAAAGACAGAAATCATCCAATCCCTTAAGAATTTTACAGTATATTCTACTGGGGGAAACAATATGTTTCACACACACACACACCAATTAGTATGTTGTAATTTTTTGTGTGTGTATGTGAGACCTAGAAAGTTGAGGAGAATATAAAAGAAGGCCTCATGTAGGAAATACTATTTGAGCAGTACCTTGAAGGAAGCTAGAGATTCTAAAAAGTGGAGGTAAGGAAGGAATATATTCCAGACATACGAAATAGCTTATGCTAGGGTATGGAGATAGGTGATGAGATGCCATATCTGAGGACTATTAAGGAGACCAGTCTGAGTGGACTGTAATATGTGTAGAGGGAAGCAATGTGTAATAAGCTTAGAAAGGCAGGTTAGATCTGAGTTATTAAGGGCTTTAAATGCCAAATAAAGAAGTATTTGAAGGCTTCATCTTTTTCTATCCCATGATCTATAGTTTCAATTCAGATGACCAAGAAAACATGTGGGGCTTCTAAAAAAAGGGAGGGGACAGGATCAAAATGATGCTGAGGGAGGATGGCTACTGGTGTTCTGGAGTTTCTCTTTCTTGTACTCATACCTCTATAGATCTTGGTGTTCTGGGCTACAGGTACATTCTTCTTAGAGACATGATTATCTCTAGTAAGTTGGTGGATCTTTCAGTATTCATTATGCGTTGAAGGGCAGTGTGGTATCAACACATAGGAATAGATGCCTGATCCAAGTACATATGGACTAAGAAAACCAAAAATTAACATTATCTATGTTGTATTGTATTTTAATCTAATTTACTAAACATTTTCCAATAAGTTTCACATTTCCATTGTAAAGGGTACCAGCTGCCCACCATGTACAGAAAGCAGCAAGAAGCAGCCACCATGTCATCCTTTTTGTAGTTTGTATGTATGTATATTCTGTTTGTATGCTTCTAAACTTACCACTTAGCAAATGCAAAGGATCATAGACATAGACATGCATACAGAATAAGGCTAGGAAATAATGTAGCTGCTCTATTAACACACATACCAGAATAGTTACATACAGGTCTATG
Organism: Gracilinanus agilis; assembly: GCF_016433145.1. NCBI lineage: Eukaryota > Metazoa > Chordata > Mammalia > Didelphimorphia > Didelphidae > Gracilinanus > Gracilinanus agilis. The sequence continues at coordinate 192,465,324 of NC_058132.1, read as the reverse complement.
TTATCTCTTCAGAGTAGTCATCCCATGCTTTCAGAAAAACCTGGGAAGACTTACATGGACTGATACAAAGTGAAATGAGTAGCACAGGGAGATCATTGTGCACTGGTAATGGTAATATTGTAAAATGATTAAGTGTGAATGACTTAGTTATTCTGATAAATACAATGATCCAAGATAATGCCAAAGGATTTAGGATGAAAAGTGCTGTATAGCACCTCCAGAGAAAGAACTGATGAAGTCTAAATGCAGATAGAAACATACTCTATTTTATTTCTTTTTTGGAGGTTTTTTTTGGGGGTTTTTTGGTCTGTTTCCTTTTACAACATGACTAATATGGAAAATTTTTGCATGACTACACATGTATAACCGATATCAAATTTCTTACCTCTTAAAGAGTGGAGAGGGAAGAGAGGATAGGAGAGAACATGGAACTCAATTTTTAAAAAAATGAATGTTAAAATTAGTTGTATACATAATTGGAAAAAATAAAATATGAAAACAGATAAAAAACAAAGTAGCTATGCCAGAATGTTGCATACATCCTAAAAGGAAGTCAAATGATCTGAGTTTGAAACCTGGCTCAATCATTAACTAACTGTATGACCATATGCAAGTCAGTTAACCTTTCTCTTCTTCATTGGCAAAATGGGGTGGTTAGTCTGAATAGCTTCTAAGATCCTTCCTTTTCCAAACCTCTGATCTAATAAATTCCTCTTTGGAAATTGTCTCTAGAACCTATGTAGATTCATTAGAATACTTGGCTCTCAAGTCACGTTTTTTTTTTTTTTTTGTAGACAGGCTTGGGGTGGATGGAAGGGGTATGTTGTTTGGTGCTCAGTGCACAGTGTGAATAGGGACTCCATGAGAAAAATCTGATACTGACATAATCTTGGAGGAGGGCAAAGGGCATCTCTCTAATTCCTGGGGCCAAGAAAGGAAGGAAAATTAAAAATAAAATAAACATTTGCTTACATTTACTTAGTTCCTGCCATGTCTAAGGCACATCTATATATGATACATATTACATACACAAATAATTATATAATATATAATAACATAACATGCATAATGTTTTAATATTTTATATGTGGTTATATAATATTATAATACATATTCAAATAAACAGTATATTTTACACATGCTATATATTTATATTTATATATATTTATTAGTATATACTTATTTATAGAGACATTTTAATTTATATATGTGTATATATATATATATATATGCATTTATATATGTGTCCTTTATCCGTTGTATTACCCAGCTACTAAGTGGTGGAGTGATTAGAGCACCTGGTCTGGAGTCAAAAAGACCAGAGTTCAGATCTAACCTCAGGCACTTCTAAGTTGTGTGACCCCAAGTAAGTTTTCTCAACTGCAAAATAATGATGATAACAGCATCTACCTCACAAGGCTTATGTGAGGATCAAGTGAGATGGTATTTGTAAAGCTTCGAACACAGTGCCTGGCATAGAGGAGATACTTAATAAATGCTTGTTCCCTTCCCTCTCATTAAAGAATACGTTCTTTAAGCATTAAGCCACTGTGGCTTCTGGGTAGGGGAATCTCAGCCGGACTTTCCAAGACTTTTATCGGAAGGGTGAATATTTGCTCTGAAGTTTCCTGTCAGATCCTATCACCAAGGATTATGAGAATGGGCCTGCCCTGCCCCCTCACTGCCAGAAGGGTTCACTCACTCCCTTCCACCTCAACTTGCACAGTGCTATGTGTACACTGGTAGGCTTTACTCTCAGCATTTCCTATTCCCTACCTTAAACATAGTTTCTTTTGGACTTGGAAAGTTTAATATTAATCTATATAATAGTTAGGAGGAGAGGAAGAGAGATGAGCCAAACATTCTTTCCAAGATACTTGCTAGACCTAAATTGTTTTTTGCATGTATCTGGTGATTTGTGAATTTATATTATTTGGTTAAAATACCCCTTCTTCCCTCTTGGACAG